>NW_027465857.1:2107571-2408652 GCF_049634645.1 Pelodiscus sinensis | reverse complement strand
TGTTGACAAGATTTAGTGTGAGCCCCTCCATACGAACCCGTAGATGCAGCAGGCGACCCTGCATGACCTCAGCGATCCCCAGCACCTCGAGCTGCAGGTTCGGGGAGAACAGGGTAGCCACCCCAACTTGACGGGCCGACAGGTGGCTGAAATAAACCCTCTCCCCCCACTCCAGCTGCCAGCTAGCCTCGGCGGCCGGAGCTGCGTGGGTCTCCTGGAGGAATACGACAGAGTACCTCCCCTTCCGAAGGAAGGAGAGTACCTGACACGTACGGAGGCCTGTCCTGCAGCCCCGGGTGTTTAGAGTGGCAATGATGAGCGCCGGCATCGAGAGGGCTGGGGAAGATCCTTATTGGCAGGAGTGCCAGCGGCCCCCATTGGGCCTCGCAGCAAACCGTGACCGGGCCCAAAAGTGAGCAGGGCGTCACGGAAGCTGCGGTTCCGCTGGTAAGCCGTGGCCTCCCGCCGCCCGGTCCCTTTACCCTCCCCCAGGAGGGCCCTTACTATTTGTAGGAAGAGATGAAAATCTCCCCAGCGCTGAAGGGTGAGAGCGACCTTGTTCCTGGACCCACAGATGTCTTCCAAGAAAGCACGCATCTCGCCCTTCAGCGCATCTGGCGTCGGGGGCTCGAACGCCTTGGGGCCAGACCCCTACCTGAGCCCCGTGACCCATCGACACCGGGATGCAGGGCGTCTGATGTCCTTGCTGGGAGGACAGTGGCGGAGGGAGACCAGTCCCAGATGTGCTGGGAGCAGGTGAAACGAAACCCGCCTCCCGGGGGCCAACGTCTAGAGTAAATGTGGCAACCCCAGGGGCAGCAGTAACAGAGTAAGGGGAGGAAAAGAGTTCAGGCAGGGGATCAGGAAAAGGAGGGAGAAGAGAAAGGGGAGTAGGGGGAGGAAGAGGTGAAGGATTGGGGAAAAGACAAGGATGGGGGGGAAGGAGGAAAAGGGGCAGGAAGCTCAGTTGGGAGGGGTTGGAACAGGGAGGTGGGAACAGTGGGAACATCCTCCACAGATGCCCCCCTCTTGCAGGGACCCCGGGAGGGAGGTGTTCAGCTCTCCCGCAACCGCCGCGGTCACCTCAACCGCTTCGCGGTGCTGTGAATCGTTCGAGGGCTCAGAGGGTGGGACGGTTTCAGCGTCCATCCCCATAGGTGCAGGGTTGTTGTCCTCCCCCTCAGTGGGCAGGGTGGAAGGCCGAGCACGCTTTCGGCGCCTCCCTGTTGTAAGCTCCCATCCCTCGGAAGAAGGGGGCTGGCCCTGATTGGAGGAAAAGCCAGGGGACAAGGGCGATGGTAGGAGGGCAAGGGTAGATGAGGGTTGGGCAGCAGGGGAAAGGGATGCCTCCCCCCGAGGCAGGTCCTGCCCGAGTCCCATCACTGACCCCGCCGCCCTCTCCTCCGCGGGCCCGGCCTTGCCGCTTTTGGCGGTGGCAGCAACAGCACCCGCACGCTCGTCTGGGCTCTGCGGAACCCGAGCGGGATTGACGACGGTCACAGTTGGAGGAGGGGCGACCCCAGGGTCCGGACCGTCAGGGCCACCGGCGATGGTAGGGCCAGTGCCCTCCCGGGCGTCGGGGGTCCCGGGTGCCTCTCCAAACCGGGCCAGGGGACAGTCCCTTCGGACGTGCCCCGTTGCCCGACAGAGAAAACACCGGGCCTCCCTCATGGTGTAGTATACCCGGTACGGGGCCCCTTGATGGGGCACCAGAAACGACCCTTCGAGGGCTTCTCCGCCACGTCCCGCCGGCAGTAGTTGGCTTTGTACCTGCCGGCGAAAGGAGAGGACGTGGCGGAGGGTAGGATCTTTGCAGCCCAGAGGAAGGGGACTCAGGACTGACAGAGGCCTCCCCAGGGTGGAGAGGAAAGGCAGTAGAGCGGCATTGGGGAGGAAGGGAGGAACGGAGGACAAAACCACCCGTACGCCCAGGTCCTCCAAAGGCTCGAGGGGAACGTGGACTCCCCCCACCGCCAAACCCCTTTCCACCGCCTCCTGGGTGGGGCCCTCGGAAGCCAGGAAGAATACCACCTTCCCAAACATCCTAGAGGCCGCCACCACGGCCGTGGGCCCCACCACGCGGGCCAACGCCCGCACGTAGGTTTCCACGTGGGGCGAGGCCGCCACCAAGAGACAACGGACCCCGTGCCTCCTGGTCAGGGTGGGAAAGGGGCCGCGGCCACCGGGGATGGTATTCCGGGAGGCGGCTTGGGAGGCGGCAGGTGGGAGGGTGGCGGCTACCTGGGCGTACGCCCTGGGGCCCGGGACACCGTTGCCCCCAGAGCTGGTGGAAGGAACAGGGGAGCGGGAAGGAGGGGGGGCCGCGGCCAGCAGATGGGTCGCGGCCGGGGAGTGAGCCCTCGCCTCAGGAGGTTTTGCCTTCCGGGCGGGGCTCTTGCCCTTCTTGGTTCCCCGGCCCTTCCTACCCTTCAGGGGAAGTTCTTTAGAGGTGACTGGAGGTGCCGCGGCAGAAGCGGTCGAGGCCCCGGGGTCCTTGTCCATTTTCGCCCCCTCTACCACAGTGACGGGGGGCCCGGCAGCCTCAGAGGGGTTCTTGTTTTTAAGGGTGGGCGAGGAAGGTCTGGCAGGGGTGTCGCTGGACAACCCCTCCATTGTGGTTATAGGTGGGAAGGAAGGACAAACAAACAAACAATTAGGGGAGGACCAAAAACACCAGGGGAGGGATCAAGGAGGGGAGGAAGGAAGTTCACCGCTCCCCCCCACTAGGCTGGAAGTGGGTGGAGGGCGACTGTTCAGAAAGGGGAAAATGGAAGGAATAAGTGTAGCCCAAGGTCCAGTGTGTTTCAGCAGCAGCCCTGGGAACTACAAGTTGTGGACTACAAACTGCGGCATGTTGGGAGAACTTCCTGGTTCCTGCCAGGATGTGCCCTCTGCCCCCAGCAGGGTCTCAGCAAGGACTGTGCTAGAAGCAGCACACAGGCTGCTTGCTGAGAGAAGGGGCTGCTGAACTGTTTTCCTGTTCTGTGTTTTTACAGGTAGGACCAGAAAGGGCTATAGAGCACCCTGAGAGGAGTTTAAGTGACACAAAGGGAGAACCTGGACTTGGTTACGTGGGGTTTAGTTACTGTGGGAGTTGGAACATGTGTTCCAAGGGGGCTGTGTTGTGTGCAGTAACCTCTGCCCCCAGGAGGGTCTCAGCAGGGACTGTGCTAGAAGCAGCACACAGGCTGCATGCTGAGACAAGGGGCTGCTGAACTGTTTTCCTCTTCTATGCTTTTTACAGAATAAAGCCTGTTCCTGGTGATTTGTCGGAGTGGGTCTGGTCTGAGGTGCACTCACACATACACGATACAGAGCACACCAAGCAGCCTCAGGCCTAGCCCTCCCCCCACAGTGGTGTAAGAAGTCACAAGCTTCCCCTACACTGAATAACCTCACACTGGACTAGCCAACAGGAGGGGTTACATAAGGAATACAGCTCCCAGCACAGGACGGTAAGAGCGGCTCCTCCGGCTGCACTGGGAATGTGAGAGGGTCAATCATTGAAAGGCATGTGGGAAGTGAAACTGTGTGTGTCTGTGTGTGTGGGGGGGGGGCGGGTAACTAAAGAAGAATGGGAGGCTCAGGTGCCAAACAAGATGCCAGAGGGGGCATGGGCACACAGGTAGAGGAGAGGGGAATGCAGGCTGTGCAAAGGGGCCTACTCAAGAAAGCAGGAGGGCAGCAAGATACTTCAGGCCGGGGGGCAAGGAAGCTAGTGTGCCCACAGAAACATGGGGGGGGGGGGGAGAGTTGGTCCCAGAAGTAATACATAGGGGGTTATGCAAAATGTCAAATAGAAGATTACTGTCTGCTAATTTCATATATGCTATTCAAGTATATGTATAATGTCTGTGTAGAAAGCTATAAGTATGTACTGTGGCAGGATCAGTCCCACTCCCGGGCCCCAACCCCTATTCAGCCCACTGTCCCACAGTCTAGAAGTCACAGTAATATGGCTTACTTGCCTTGGTTTGAGATTTGCTCCCTCACTATCATCTTTTAACAAGGTCAAAGCTGTTTTATTTACTACATGGGTCTCCATCTCACCCACAGGGAGGGTTCTTAAATAGGCATCCAGGCAGCCCCAATTGATTTCACCTGGGCCTTAATTGATTTTGCAGCCACCCTGTCTCAATTGCCCATAATTAGCCAGGATTGCAGACTCTCTCTGTCTCTTTTCCCTTCCACCAAGCTCTGGAACCGGTTGTATCCACCAGCTCTGTTTCCTGACTGGAGTTGAAAAGGAACCCCTCTTCCACTGAGCATGGCAGGCTGCTGGTCTGGGCTTGTTGTGCTTTTTCCTTCCCTCCACTTTTTGGGAGGAGTGTGTGGCGGGGCCACTGGGGTTGTGGCAGGCAGGCCCTGGCTACATTCTGGGCCAGGTCCCTTTTCTCTCTGCCTGCTCTGTCTGCAGGCAGCCTCTCCCCCCCCCCCACCCCTCAGCTGGCTGCAGGAGCTGCTGGGGGTGTGGGGGTGGACAGGGGGGACTTTGCTGCCTCACCCTGATGGGGGGAGCGGGACCCCCCATTTTCCATCTCTTTGGGGACTGTCTGGCCCCTTTTTTTTACAGTTGCAGGCCTGAACTTCACCGTTCCTGCAGCTGCTACTCCCCCTGGAGTGGAGGAGGTAAGGGGGCTGCTTTACAGCAACTCCTGGGGTTCTTAATTCCCCTCCACAAGTTTGTGGGGGGGGGGGGTGAGTGTTTGTGAGGGGCCTCTTGCCATCTGGGCCCCTAGGTGGCAGCTGGCACAGCTTTTGTGGGGTGCTGGGACTGGGGGTGGTTCCCTCTGCTCCCTGCTGTCTCCCCTGCATTTCTGCTGCTGCTCCCTCCCCAGCCTCAGGTGCTGCAGGGGCCATCTCCTTCCTTGGCCCCACTGCTTGCCTCCCCGCCCCTCCCTTGCTCTGGTGGGTCCTGCAGCAGGTACAGAGAGCCTGCCACTCAGGTACCCGTGGGCACACTAGCTTCCTTCTCCCCACCCCCCCCCGGCCTGAAGCATCTTGCTGCCCCCCTGCTTTCTTGAGCAGGCCCCTTAGCACAGCCTGCATCCCCTCTCCTCTACCCGTGTGCCCATGCCCCCTCTGGCATCTCGTTCGGCACCTGAGCCTCCCACTCTTCTTTAGTTACCCCCCCCCCCCCCCCCCCCCCCACACACACACCGTTTCACTTCCCACATGCCTTTCAATGATTGACCCTCTCTCATTCCCAGTGCAGCCGGAGGAGCCGCTCTTACCGTCCTGTGCTGGGAGCTGTATTCCGTACTCCTTCTGTTTTCCCCTTTCTGAACAGTCGCCCTCCACCCCACTTCCAGCCTAGTGGGGGGGAGCGGTGAACCTCCTTCCTCCCCTCCCTCCTTGTTCCCTCCCCTGGTGTTTTTGGTCCTCCCCTAATTGTTTGTTTGTTTGTCCTTCCTTCCCACCTATAACCACAATGGAGGGGTTGTCCAGCGACACCCCTGCCAGACCTTCCTCGCCCACCCCTAAAAACAAGAACCCCTCTGAGGCTGCTGGGGGCCCCCGTCACTATGGTAGAGGGGGCAAAAATGGACGAGGACCCCGGGGCCTCGACCGCTTCTGCCGCGGCACCTCCAGTCACCTCTAAAGAACTTCCCCTGAAGGGTAGGAAGGGCCGGGGGACCAAGAAGGGCAAGAGCCCCGCCCGGAAGGCAAAACCTCCTGAGGCGAGGGCTCACTCCCCAGCCGCGACCCATCTGCTGGCCGCGGCCCCCCCCTCCTTCCCGCTCCCCTGTTCCTTCCACCAGCTCTGGGGGCAACGGTGTCCCGGGCCCCAGGGCGTACGCCCAGGTAGCCGCCACCCTCCCACCTGCCGGCTCCCAAGCCGCCTCCCGGAATACCATCCCCGGTGGCCGCGGCCCCTTTCCCACCCTGACCAGGAGGCACGGGGTCCGTTGTCTCTTGGTGGCAGCCTCGCCCCACGTGGAAACCTACGTGCGGGCGTTGGCCCGCGTGGTGGGGCCCGCGGCCGTGGTGGCGGCCTCTAGGATGTTCGGGAAGGTGGTATTCTTCCTGGCCTCCGAGGGCCCCACCCAGGAGGCGGTGGAAAGGGGTTTGGCGGTGGGGGGAGTCCACGTTCCCCTCGAGCCTTTGGAGGACCTGGGCGTACGGGTGGTTTTGTCCTCCATTCCTCCCTTCCTCCCCAATGCCGCCCTACTGCCTTTCCTCTCCACCCTGGGGAGGCCTCTGTCAGTCCTGAGTCCCCTTCCTCTGGGCTGCAAAGATCCTACCCTCCGCCATGTCCTCTCCTTTCGCCGGCAGGTACAAAGCCAACTACTGCCGGCGGGACGTGGCGGAGAAGCCCTCGAAGGGTCGTTTCTGGTGCCCCATCAAGGGGCCCGGTACCGGGTGTACTACACCATGGGGGAGGCCCGGTGTTTTCTCTGTCGGGCAACGGGGCACGTCCGAAGGGACTGTCCCCTGGCCCGGTTTGGAGAGGCACCCGGGACCCCCGACGCCCGGGAGGGCACTGGCCCTACCATCACCGGTGGCCCTGACGGTCCGGACCCTGGGGTCGCCCCTCCTCCAACCGTGACCGTCGTCAATCCCGCTCGGGTTCCGCAGGGCCCAGACGAGCGTGCGGGTGCTGTTGCTGCCACCGCCAAAAGCGGCAAGGCCGGGCCCGCGGAGGAGAGGGTGGCGGGGTCAGTGATGGGACTCGGGCAGGACCTGCCTCGGGGGGAGGCATCCCTTTCCCCTGCTGCCCAGCCCTCATCTACCCTTGCCCTCCTACCATCGCCCTTGTCCCCTGGCTTTTCCTCCAATCAGGGCCAGCCCCCTTCTTCCGAGGGATGGGAGCTTACAACAGGGAGGTGCCGAAAGCGTGCTCGGCCTTCCACCCTGCCCACTGAGGAGGAGGACAACCTCCCTGCACCTATGGGGATGGACGCTGAAACTGTCCCACCCTCTGAGCCCTCGAACGATTCACAGCACTGCGAAGCGGTTGAGGTGACCGCGGCGGTTGCGGGAGAGGTGAACAGCTCCCTCCCAGGGTCCCTGCAAGAGGAGGCATCTGTGGAGGATGCTCCCACTGTTCCCACCTCCGCTGAGGGGGCGGCCGCTGACCTTGCCACCGACAAAGATCACCATCTGGAGGCGGGCAGCGGGCTCGCCTTCCTCTCTCAGGAGGTGGAGGCTTTGGGGCTGACCCTGGCTGCCTCAGAGGGGGATCATCAGGTCCTGGAAGGACAACAACAGACCTCTCCTTCCCCTTCAGACTCGCTGCTATCCCTTCTCCCTGCCTCTGAGTTGCCCCAGGGTGTGACCGTCTGCCCGGCCATTGGCAGCGTTTCGGCCGCGGCTGCCGAAACCCTTGGGGCTCTCAGCGGAGGGGAGGTCCCGTTAATATCCGTCACCCCCGGTGCTGAGGCCTCTGGTGCTGCACTCTCTGTGGCACTGGAGCCCAACACTGGGGAAAGTATTACTACCCCTACCGTTGCCACCGATTCTCTGCCCTGCAAGGAGGCACCGCATCCCGATGCCTCCTCCGCTGAGGGTTCTCGCCCACCTCCTTCTCCTGATCCCTGTTCCACCCCCTCCCAACTGAGCTTCCCGCCCCCCCTCCTCCTCCTCCTCCCCCCCCATCCTTGTCTCTTCCCCAGTCCTCCACTGCTTCTTCCCCCTACCCCTCTTCTTCGTCTCCCTCCCTTTCCTGATCCCCTGCCTGAACTCTTTTCCTCCCCTTACTCTGTTACTGCCGCCCCTGGGGTTGCCACGTTTACTCTAGACGTTGGCCCCCGGGAGGCGGTCTTCGTTTCTCCTGCTCCCAGCACGTCTGGGGCCGGTCTCCCTCCGCCACTGTCCTCCCAGCAGGGACCTCAGACACCCCACAACCTGGTGTCAATGGGTCATGGGACTCAGGGAGAGGTCTGGCCCCAAGGCATTGGAGGGCCCGATGCCAGATGCGCTGAAGGGCGAGATGCGTGATTTCTTGGAAGACATCCGAGGCTCCAAGAACAAAGTCGCTCTCACCCTTCAGCGCTGGGTAGATTTTCATCTCATCCTACAAATAGTAAGGGCCCTCCTAGGGGAGGGTAAAGGGACCGGGAGGCCACGGCTTACCAGCGGGTCCGCAGCTTCCGTGACGCCCTTCTTACCTTTGGGCACAGTCACGGTTTGCTGCGAGGCCCAATGGGGGCCGCTGGCACTTCCGCCAAGAAGGATCTTCCCCAGCCCTCTCGATGCCGGCGCTCATCATTGCCACTCTAAACACCAGGGGCTGCAGGTCCAGCCTCCGTAGGTGTCAGGTACTCTCCTTCCTTCGGAAAGGGAGGTACTCTGTCGTATTCCTCCAGGAGACCCACGCAGCTCCGGCCGCCGAGGCTAGCTGGCAGCTGGAGTGGGGGGACAGGGTTTATTTCAACCACCTGTCGGCCCGTCAAGCCGGGGTGGCTACCCTGTTCTCCCCAAACTTGCAGCCCGAGGTGCTGGGGACCGCCGAGGTCGTGCAGGGTCGCCTGCTACATCTCCAGGTTCGGATAGAGGGGCTGGTATTAAATCTTGTCAACATCTACGCCCCGTCATCCGTCTCAGAGAGGCTCCGCTTCTATCAGCGGGCGTCTGCCTTCCTCGGCTCTTTGGATCCTGGCGAGTGCCTGGTTCTGGGCGGGGACTTCAATTGCACCCTCGAGGACCGGGACCGTACGGGGCCCGAGCAGTGCCCGGCCACCGCGGACGTCCTCAGGGAGATAATAGACCATCACTCCCTGGTGGATGTCTGGCGTGACCTCGACCTGGGTGAGGAAACGGTTTTTACCTACGTCCAGGTGGTGGGTCATTGGACTTTCCAATCCCGGTTGGACCGCATTTATCTGTCTCGCCATCATCTCTTCCGGGCCCACTCCTCTGGCACTAGGCCGGCCCCGTTCTCGGACCACCATTTAGTGGCCGTGAAGGCCTCTCTTTCTTCTGAGAGGCCGGGGCCGGCCTACTGGCATTTCAATAACAGCCTGCTGGAGGATGTGGGCTTTGTAGCGTCCTTCCGGGAGTTCTGGCTGGCCTGGCGCGGGTGGCAGTGCGCCTTTCCCTCGGCACGGCAGTGGTGGGATGTGGGGAAGGTGCGCATGCGGCTCTTCTGCCGGGACTACACCCGGGGGGCCAGCCGGCGGAGGGATGCGGTCATAGAGCAGTTGGAGCAGGAGGTTTTAGAGCTAGAGAGGCGGCTTGCCACCGGCTCTGAGGATCCGCCCCTCTGCGGAGCATACCGGGAGAAGCGGGAGGAACTCCGAAGGTCCTCGAGGGCCCGAGCCCGGGGTGCCTTTGTTCGTTCTCGTATCCATCTCCTTCGGGAGATGGATTGAGGTTCCCGCTTCTTCTATGCCCTGGAGAAAAAGAGGGGGGCTAAAAGACACATCGTCTGCCTTCTGGCGGAGGACGGCACCCCCCTCACGGATCCGGTGGAGATGCGCGAGGGGGCTCGTGCCTTCTACGCCTCTCTCTTCTCCCCGGATCCGACCAATGCCGACGCCCGCAGGGTTCTCTGGAACGAACTCCCGACGGTCAGCGCGGGCGACCGGGACCGGCTAGAGCTGCCTCTCTCCCTGGCCGAGTTCTCGAAAGCCCTCCGTCTCATGCCCGGTAATAAATCCCCGGGCATGGACGGGCTGACCGTGGAGTTCTACCGCGTGTTCTGGGACGTCCTCGGCCCGGACCTTACCAAGGTCCGGTCCGAGTCCTTGGAGAGCGGGGTCCTCCCCTTATCGTGCAGGCGAGCCGTGCTTGCCATGCTACCGAAGAAGGGGGACCTCCGCGATCTGAGGAACTGGCGTCCCGTCTCGCTCCTCAGCACGGACTATAAAATCGTTGCCAAAGCCATCTCCCTAAGGCTAAAGTCTGTGCTGGCGGACGTGGTTCATCCAGACCAGACCTACACCGTCCCGGGCCGAACCATCTTCGACAACCTCTTTCTGGTCCGGGATCTCTTAGAGCTCTGGTGTAGGGACGGTCTGTCGTTCGCCCTCCTGTCCTTGGATCAGGAGAAGGCGTTCGACCGGATGGGCCATGGGTACCTCCTGGGCACCCTGCGGGCCTTCGGCTTCGGGCCCCATTTTGTGGGGTTTCTCCAGGTGCTGTATGCCTCCGCAGAGTGCTTGGTCAAGCTCAACTGGACCCTGACCGTACCGGTCCGCTTCGGGCGGGGAGTACGTCAAGGCTGTCTGCTGTCGGGTCAGCTCTACGCTCTGGCCATGGAGCCCTTCCTACGTCTCCTTCGCAAGAGGTTGACGGGGGTTGGTGCTCCGTGAGCCGGAGACGAGGCTGGTCTTGTCGGCATATGCCGACGACGTGCTCCTCGTGGTCCAGGACCCGGGAGACCTGGCGCGGGTGGAGGCTTGCCAAGCTGTTTACTCGGCGGCCTCCTCCGCCCGGGTCAACTGGGTCAAGAGCTCTGGGCTGGTGGTAGGGGCCGGGTGGCAGGCAGGCTCCCTCCCACCCGCACTTCAAGCCGTCCGGTGGAGCGTGGGTCCGCTGCTCTATCTCGGCGTTTTTCTCTCTGCCACGCATCCTTCTCCGCTGGAGAACTGGCAAGGTTTAGAGGCCAGGGTGGTTGAGCGGTTGCAGAGGTGGACGGGATTGCTCCGGTGCCTCTCCCTGGGTGGGAGGGCACTAGTACTTAACCAATTGGTCCTATCGATGCTCTGGCACTGTCTCAGCACCCTGGTCCCGCCCCCCGGTTTCCTGGCCCGTATCCAGCAGCTGATGCTGCGGTTCTTCTGGCCAGGACTGCATTGGGTCTCTGCAGGGGTTCTCCATCTCCCGCTGGAGGAGGGAGGGCAGGGCCTGACGTGTTTGCGCACGCGGGTTCACGTCCTCCGCCTCCGGGCCCTGCAGAGACTCGTCTTTGATGCAGGTAGTCCGGCGTGGAGCACGTTTGCACATGCCTTCCTTCGCCGCTTCTGAGGGCTCCGATATGACCGGTAGCTCTCTTATTTGAGAGGTCTTCCGCGAGACCTCTCCGGGCTGCCGGCCTTCTACCAGGACCTCCTCCGCACCTGGAAGCTGCTTGCGGCGACCAGGTCCTTGGGAGCCACCTTGGGAGCAGACCTCCTCGCGGAGCCCCTGCTACACAACCCCCATCTATGTGTGCAGGTGGCGGAGTCTCCCGCGGCGCGCTGGAGGCTGGTCCTGGCAGAAACCACCAGAGTCGGAGACCTCCTGGACTACCGCCTTGGAGGCTGGGTGGATCCTCGGGCGCTCGCCCAGCGCATGGGGCTCTCCACCCTACGTACTCCCCGGCGCGTACTTCAGGAGGTGAAGGACGCTTTGCTGCCCACTGCTCGGGTTTACCTCAAAAAGGTCCCGCGAGAGGGTGCACCCCGCCCACCCCTCACCCCCAGCCCTCCCGAACTCTCCATCGGCCCCAAGCCCTGTGTACTTTTCCGACTGCCTCCCCCTCTTCATCTTAGCCGGCTGCACACGATGCAGCCGGTCCCCTTCCGAACCGCGCCAAAGAGTCACCTGTACACGCTTGTGCTTCACACGCTCCACTTCCCCACCCTCGTGTCTTGCCCAGACACCAAGTGGCGGGACCTCCTACCACCAATGGAGGGTGGGGAGCCCTGGTGGGCCAGCCTCTATTAGACCTTGGTTCCACGGCCGACCGGGGACATCTGCTGGAGAATCCTGCACGGCGCGGTGAGCACAGGCGTGTACTTGGCGCGGTTCAACCCCACCCCTGACAGGTGCCTCTTCTGTGGCGTGAGGGAGACGCTGGCGTCCATCTACATCTAGTGCTCCAGGCTACAACCCCTCTTTCGGCTCCTCCAGAACCTCCTCTTGCGGTTCTGGCTGCACTTTTCCCCCCACTTGTTAATTTACGCACATCCCATCCGTGGCCCCACAAAGTCGTGGGACCTCCTGGTCAACCTCCTCCTAGCTACGGCCAAATGGGCAAGCTATAAAACCAGGGAGAAGAGGTTGGCCGGGGGAGGGGCCTGCGACTGTGGGGCCTATTTCCATTCCTGCATCCGCTCACATATCCGGGCAGAGTTCCAATGGGCAGTGTCCACTGGCTCTCTCGAGACCTTCGGGGGGCAGTGGGCGCTGTCCGGGGTTCTCTGCTCAGTATCCCCATCCACTTCCCTCATTTTAACCCTTTGACCCTCACACCTGTACCTGTTTTTTCATTATTTGTCCCCTGTAATTAGTTGGCTTTTCCAGTTTCTGTAGACCCTCCCCACAGGACCGGGGGTGGTCTTTTAGATGTGGGCAGGCTAACGCCCGCCCACCTCCTGCATGCCAAATAGTACCAGGCCACCATCGTGCCCCCCCCCATGCATCCCCCATGGCTGAGCAGCATGGACGAGTGTCGGGCCACGGTTGGGGTTCCCACAGAGTGCTGAGAGGCCTGCGGCTGTGCGGCAATCCCAGCGTCTCCAGCCCATGCCTGCATGTGGCATCCCTGCCTGCAGGAACAAGTGGTGTCTAGCAGCCGTGTGTGTGCAGGGGCGTAGCACCGTCCTCCCTGAGGGCAGCCATGGGTGTGCCCCCCCTTCCCCCAGGCCATGCTCAGCATGACAGTCACAGCACTGCACTGTCGCCTTTGCTCGCGCCTGCCCTGCCGTGTGTGTTGGACCCTCAGCACTCACCTGATGTTTCCTCCCCAGGGTCCGAGGTGGTCTGCGAGGCCTCCTGCGTCTGGGTGCCGTCGTCCTCCTCTTCTTCCTCCTCCTGGAGCTCCTGGTCCCCTAGCAGGTGTTCCGGCTGCTGTAGAACCCGGGTCTCCAGCCCGGACTCCATGAACCTCTCAGGAGGTAGGGGTTCTCCTGCCCCCAGGATCCTGTCCAGGTCCTTGTAGTAGGCACAGGAGTGTGCCCTTTCCCTGGAGCAGGAGCTGTGCTCAAGGGCCCTGACGTACCCCTGCCTCAGGTCCTTCACCTTGGCCCTGACCTGCCGTGCTGTGCGGGGGTGGTGGCCTTTCCTGGCCAGGCCATCTACCAATCTGCTGTAAATGTCCATGTTCCGGTGCCAGGCCTGTGGGAGCTGAAGTGCCTCCTCCTCGGCCCACAGCTCCAAAAGGACTTTAATCTCGGGCCCTGACCAAGAGGGTGCCTGCCATTTGGTGCCCCTGGCTTCCTGGGGGGGGTGAGCCCCTGGAAGGGCCGGGGGGGCTTGGGGGGCTTGTCCCTGGGACATGGCTCACCACACGAGAGCTCTGCTGTCAGGGTCCTCTCTGGAGGTGGCTTGTTGCCACATTGGCCTGTCCAACCTGTCAATCAGGCTGGCCTGGAGTGTTGGCTTCTTCCCATTGTCCCTGGGGTCTGTCAGTCTCAGGGCCCTGATTTCTCATGGACTCTTCCCCTTTTGGTACTGGGAACTGGCCAACCAAAAACTCCCACTGAGTTTTAGTAAGGGGCTAACAGTCCCCTTACACAAACAGTCTAGAAAAGCCCAGCCTTTGTTCAGGGTGGGGTAGCAAGCAAACAGTTTAGACAAGTGTTTGTCTCCTTGCTCAGGAGAGGGTGCAGGCAGCTCACCTGTGATGGCAGAGAGGGGGAGACTGCCACCTGAGCAGTGGGTGGCATGGGCGGGAGGGGGGCACAGGCCCACCCACTCCACTGCATCACCACCCAGGGCCCTAGAAGCAGCAGTATAGACTGCTACTGGGTCAGCAGGGGCTCCAGCCCAAAACACGCTGACCCACAGCACAGAGTCCTCCCCCAGTCCAGCTGCCCCCCTCTTTCTACTGCCATCAACCCCGCCACCACCCCCTTGCACCACCAAGACCCTCTCCTCACCCCTTGGCGGGGCTAGCTGCTCACTCCCTTTTACATCTGGGACTGTTTACGCAGCAGTGGGTGAGAGACTGAGCCCCACAAGTGCTTGTGAGTGCATTTCCCCCCCCTTGTACTTGCGCCCCCTCAGCTACATTTGGCTGGGGGGGCCTTCATCACTCCTGCTCACCCAGCCTTGCCCCCCCACCACAGCAGTTTGCCTCCCCCCCCCGTTGCCTGCCCCACCCTGCTAGCCCAGTTTTGTTTCTCCCTCCCTCCTTGAGGGTATGTCTACACTACCCTCCTAGTTCGAACTAGGAGGGTAATGTATGCATACCGCACTTGCTAATGAAGCCCGGGATTTGAATTTCCCGGGCTTCATTAGCATAAGCGGGGAGCCGCCATTTTTAAATCCCCGCTGCTTCGAACCCCGTGTAGCGCGGCTACACGGGGCTCGAACTAGGTAGTTCGGATTAGGGTCCTATTCCGAACTACCGTTACTCCTCGTGAAACGAGGAGTAACGGTAGTTCGGAATAGGCACCCTAGTCCGAACTACCTAGTTCGAGCCCCGTGTAGCCGCGCTACACGGGGTTCGAAGCAGCGGGGATTTAAAAATGGCGGCTCCCCGCTTATGCTAATGAAGCCCGGGAAATTCAAATCCCGGGCTTCATTAGCAAGTGTGGTATGCATACATTACCCTCCTAGTTCGAACTAGGAGGGTAGTGTAGACATACCCTGAGTTTGCTCGCCTGCCCCACCCAGCCTCGGAGAGTTTACTTGTTCCCTGCCCTGCCCGAGCTCCGCACAGTCCCCTTGCCTGCCCTGCAAGGGTTAGCTTGCTGTAGTATGTGCTCTCCCCCGCCCCTCCAGCTACTGCTTTGCCCCACACTGCCCTCTACTCAACCAGCATTATCCCTCCCCCCAGCCTCCCATTAGCCCTCTACCACTGCCTTGTGCGCCCTGGCCCCCTCCCTGAGCACTTGTGTCCCTTCCCTCCCCTTTTAGTTAGCCCCCTGCCATACACTGCACCCCCCCCCCCCCAATGGCCCTATAGTTTTCCCCTGCTCCAGTGCAGCCCGAGGAGCTGGCCCCCGCTCTCCACTTGCTATCTTGTCCCATGTCCTGTCCGGCCGGCACCCTCCTCCTCTGCCTCCAGCCTTGCAGGGAGGAGTGGTTGCTGGCTCCTGACCCCCTCGGTTCCCCATCCGTGCCCTCCCTCCCTGCAAACAGTCCAGCAGGAGGCAGTGGTTGCTTCCCCATCCCCCTCCCTCCCCAATCACGCTCCCCCCCGCTTCACATCCCTGCCCCTCCCTCTGGCACCCTCCTCCTCTGCTCCAGCCTTGCAGGGAGGAAAGGTTGCCACCTTCCCCCTTCCTCAGTTTCCCATCCATGCTCTTCCTCCACTGGTGCCCTCCCTCTCAGCAACCAGTTCAGCGGGAGGGAGTGGTTGCTTTCCCCATCCTCTTCCCTCCCCAATCGCGCATTTCCCCTCCCCCCCTTCCCTCTCATCTCTGCCCCTCTCTCTAGTGCCCTCCTCCTCTGCCTGCACCTAAGCAGGGAGGAATGGTCACTGTTCCCTTCCCTTGGTCCCTGTCTCCCCCCCCGCTTAATTTGGCGCCCTCCTCCCCTGCCTCCATCTCAGCTGTAAGGAGTGATTAGCCTGCACCCCCCCTTCTCCAACCTTACCTCTGCCTTCCATTAACCCCCCACCTCCCCCTGCCTGTTGCCGGCTGGTGAGGAGTGCTTGATCCTCGCCCCCCTTCCATACGATCTGTGCCTCCACCAACTCCTCCTGTTGTGGAGAAGATCCCTGCCCCTTCTCCCATCCCCATGGACACCAAGGTTCCCCTAGTGCCACGGAAGATCACTGCAGCTGACCTCCCGACCCCCTGGCCCGGGTTCCGTCACTGCCATGGACGATGCTCCCCCCCCAATTTGAGAGGAGCTTCCACCTCGGCCCGTAAAAAGGGCCAGGGGAAGAAAAAGGGCAAAGGACCAGCCCGGAAAGGAACCCGGCCCCCGCCAGCTCTGTGGGTGTTCCATCTGCAGCCCCCAGAGCGTACACCCAGGTGGCCACTGCTGCGCCCCCCCCCCCACCCTGACACGTGCCGCAGCATCTTCTGCCCTGACCGCCACCTCCAGCTCCATTTCTGGTGGCCGGGGCCCCTTCCCCACCCTGACCAGGAAGCATGGTATCTGCTGCCACCTGATCCCCACCTCGCCCCATGTCAAAACTTACACGTGGGTGTTGGCAAGGGTGGTGGGGTCTTCGGCCGTGGTGGCGGCCTCCAAAGTGTATGGAAAGGTCGTGTTCTTCCTTTCCTCGGAGGCCGCCACCCAGGAGGTGGCGGAGAGGGGCCTGGCAGTGCGGGTGTGTGTGCGCACATGCCCCTCGAACCACTGGAGGACCTGGGCGTACCGGTGGTCCTAACCTCCGTCCTGCCCTTCCTCCCTAATGCCACCCTGTTGCCTGCCCTCTCCACCGTGGGGAAACCCATTTCAACCATCAGCCCTCTCTCGTTGGGCTGTAAGGATCCTGCCCTCCGCGGTCCTCAGGGGGTGTTTTTCGTGTTCCCAGTTCCCTAGGGGCTGCCATGTTCCCTCCGCTGCCCCCTCCCTTCCAGGGACGGGGACGGGCAGCACAGCACCACAGCTTTTGGTGCTGTGCCGGGGATCAGAGCCCTGCTTGCCTGTCTCCATGGCAGCAAGGTCCATCTGGGGGCCTGGCAAGAGGAAAGCCCCTCTACCCCGACCCCTGCGGTGTTGGGAACTGAGCTGCGCCAGTTCCTCGCAGACACCCATGGGACTAAGGGCAAGGTGCAGCTCACCCTTCAGCGCTGGGGGGACTTTCACTTCATCCTCCAGGCCACAAGAGCCCTCTTGCAGGAGGGAAGAGGGACCAAAGTGCAGGACATCGCAGCCTACCGCTGGACCCGCAAATTTTGTGACGTTCTCCTGAACTACGGGTTGGGGAGCGGTCTGTTGCGGGGCCTGCAGGAGGCCGACAATCACCCTGCCCACAAGGCTCCACCCCAGCCCTCCCTATGAAATATACAACCATCGTGACATTAAACGCTCGGGGCTGTAGGGTGGGTCTCCGCAGGAGCCGGGTGCTCTCCTTCCTTCAGGAGCGGGGGTACTCAGTGGTCTTCCTGCAGGGGACCCACACAACTCCAGCCGTTGAGGCTGGCTGGCAGATAGAGTGGGGGGATGCAGTGTATTTAAGCCACCTCAGCGCCCATGCAGCTGGGGTAGTCACCCTGTTCTCCCCTGCCCTATAGCCGGAGGTGCTGGGGTTTGCCAAGGTCGTCCTGGGCCTCTTGCTGCAAATCCAGGCCCGTATGGAGGGGTTGATGTTTAACTTGGTCAACGTGTACGCCCCAAACACGGGCACAGACTGGGTGACATTTTATCAGCAGGCTATGGATCCTCACGAATGCCTGGTCCTGGGTGGGGACTTCAACACCACCCTTGAGGACTGGGCCCATGTAGGAGTTGAACTGCCAGGCCGCAGCAGGTGTCCTCAGGGAGATCGTGGACCATCACTCCCTGGTGGACGTCTGGCGCGACCACCACCCGAACGACACCACCACCTTCACCTACGCCCGGGTGGGGGACAATCGGTCGAGTCACTCCCGGTTGGATCGCATCTACTTATCCCATTCTATTTGGCACGAGCCCACTCCTCCAGCGTCCGGCTGGCCCTGTTCACGGACCACCATCTGGTGGCCGCGAAAGCCTCACTCAGTGTGGAAAGGCTGGGGCCGGCCTATTGGCACTTTAACAATAGCCTGCTGGAGGATGTGGGATTCATGGTATCCTTTTAGGAGTTCTGGCTGGCCTGGCGGGGGCAGCGGCCTGCCTTTCCTTTGGCGCAGCAATTCTGGGATGTGGGGAAGGTGCGCGCCCAGCTCTTCTGCCACAATTACTCCCGTGGCGCTAGCCAGTGGAGGGATGCGGCGATAGAGCAGTTGGAGTGGAAGGTTTTGAAGCTTGAGAGGTGCCTGGTATCCAACCCCGAGGATCCGCCCCTCTGCGAGGTGTACCGGGAGAAGCGGGAGGAACTCTGGGTCCTCGAGGACCACCGGGCCCAGGGTGCCTTTGTTCGATCCTTCATCCGTCTGCTTCGGGAGATGGTTCATGGCTCCCGCTTCTTCCATGCCCTGGAGAAAAAGAGGGGAGCTAAAAAGCACATCACCTGCCATTCAGCAGAGGACGGCACCCCCCTCACGGATCCGGCGGAGATGCGTGGAAGGGCCAGGGCCTTCTACGCCAGTTTGTTCTCCCCGGATCTGACCAAAGCTGACGCCTGCACGGTGCTCTGGACCGAGCTCCCGACAGTCAGCACGGGCGACCGAGATGGGCCTCTCACTCTGGCCAAGTTCTCAGAAGCTCTCCATCTCATGCCCACCGACAAAACCCCGGGCATGGACGGGCTGACTGTGGAGTTCTACTGCGTGTTCTGGGATGTCCTCGGCCCAGACCTCGTCATCGTCTGGGCTGAGTCCTTGGAGAGCGGGGTCCTCCCTTGGTCGTGCAGGTGAGCCCTGCTCACCTTGCTACCAAAGAAGGGGGACCTCTGTGACCTTCAGAATTGGCGTCCCATCTCGCTCCTCAGCATGAACTACAAAGTTGTAGCAAAAGCCATCTCGCTGCGACTGCAGTCCATGCTGGCGGATGTGATCCACCCTGACCAGACCTACACCATCCCGGGCCGTAGCATCTTCGATAATCTGTACTTGGTCCGGGATCTCTTGGAGCTTGGGTATTGGGTCAGTCTGTCGTTTGCCCTCCTGTCCCTGCACCAGGAGAAGGCGTTTGACAGGGTGGACCATGGGTAACTCCTGGGCACTCTGCAGGCTTTCGGCTTTGGGCCCCGTTTTGTGGGTTTTCTCCGGGTGCTGTATGCCCTCGTGGAGTGTTTGGTTAGGCTCAACTGGACCCTGACCGAGCTGGTCAGCTTCGGGTGGGGAATACGTCGGAGGAGTCCATTGTCAGGCCAGCTGTACACTCTGGCGATCGAGCCCTTCCTTTGTCTCCTTCGTAGCAGGTTGACGGGGTTGGTGCTTCGAGAGCCGGAGCTGTGGCTGGTCCTGTCGGTGTATGCCTATGATGTGCTCCTCGTGGTCCAGGACCCGGGTGACCTGGATCAGGTGGAGGCCTGCCCAGTGGTCTACTCGGCAGCCTCCTCCGCCTGGGTCAACTGGGTCAAGAGCTCTGGCCTGGTGGTCGGGGACGGGTGGCAGGCCGGCTCCCTCCCACCCGCGCTTCAGGCCATCAGGTGGAGCGTGGGTCCGCTGCTCTATCTGGGCGTCTATTTATCCGCCACGCATCCTTCTCCGCCGGAAAACTGGCAAGGTTTGGAGAACAGGGTGGGTGAGCGGCTGCGGAGATGGACAGGACTGCTCCGGTGTCTCTCCCTTCGGGGGAGGGCGTTGGTGCTGAACCAGATAATCCTGTCCATGCTCTCGCACCGGCTCGGCACCCTGAGCCCAGCCCTGGAGGTCCTGGCGAGCCTCCAGAGGATAGCCCTGGAGTTCTTCTGGCCAGCGGGGATCTTGTGTCTTACCCTGGGGGGGTGGGGGGCGGGCAGGGCCTGGTCTGCGTGCACAGCCAGGTCCGGACCTTCCACCTCCAGGCCCTGCAGAGACGCCTCTTTAGTGCAGGTAGTCTGGTGTGGAGCACTTTGATGCACGCCTTCCTCCGCCACCTCCAAGGGCTCCAATACGACCGGCAGCTCTTTATCTACCTGAGGGGGTCGTCCGCGAGACCTCTCAGAGCTGCCAGAATTCTACCAGGACCTCCTCCAGACCTGGAAGCTGTTTTTGGCGACCAGGTCCGTTGTGGCCGCCGAGGGAGCAGACCTCCTCACGGAGCCCCTGCTCCACAATCCAGCCTTGTGCGTGCAGGTGGCGGAGTCCCCCTTGGTGCACCGGAGACTGATCCTGGCAGAAACCACCGAGGTCGGAGACCTCCTGGACTATGACAGGGGGGACTGGGTGAATCCCTGAGCGCTCGCTCAGCACAGGGGGCTCTCCACCCCTCGAACCCCCCTGCACGTACTCCAGGAGGTGAAGGTGGGTTTGTTGCAGCCCACTCTATTTCCTGCAGTGAGCCCTGCGAGAGGGCATGCCCCACACCCCCGCACTGGAAGCCTTTTGGCCCTGTTTCTGGGGCCCCTGCTCCGTGCCCCCCCTCCCCCGGCTTCCCCACCCCTGGACCTCCCAGCCAGCTGCCAGATTTGCAGCCGGTCTGTTTTCAAACCGCGCCTAAGGACCATCTGTACACGCTCGTGCTCCACACACTGCATTTCCTCACCCTCATGTCCCGCCCCAACACTAAGTGGTGGGACTACCTGCGACCAGTTGAGGGTGGGGAACCCCGATGGGCCAGCGTTTCTTCTTCAAGTGGAGCATAGGTTATCTACAAGTCTCCTCCACTTCACTCTATCTTGAGACAAAACTTCTAGCGGACTCCAGGAGTACCCCCACGTTGTCCAAGGTCTTGCTCTTTTGCGTTTTCCTTGCGGGGTTCATGTGAGAGCTTGACTGACTATGCTGGATGATGGTTTTCTGAGAGCATGGCCTAGCCATCCCCACTTTCTTCTTTTGATTTGAACGTCAAGTGGTTCTTGTCCTGCTCTGTTCCAAAGCTCCTCATTTCTGACAGTCTTGCCATTTGATGTGAAGGATGTACCTCAGGCATCTGTTTAGGAATGTCTGTAGCTTGTGATTTGAAGACTTTTTAGTATGCCAGGTCTCGCATCCATACAAGAGCACACTTCACATTTGTGTTGAAGAGTCGCAGTTTCGTCTTCACAGATATTATTTGTGAACTCCATATGGGACAAAGTCTTGAATGCAGCTGTTGCTTTCCCTATTCTAGCATTGGTATCCTTGTCTGTTCTTCCGTCTTCGCCCATAATACTCCCCAAGTAGATGAGCTGCTCTGCATCTTCCAGGTCATCCCCTCCCAGTGTGGTGGTGGTGGTGTTGTTGGACTGGTTGATCCTCATTGTCTTGGTCTTTCCCTTGTTAATGCTCAGTCCAATCACTGAGGCAGTTTTTTCTAGTGTTGCAACCTTTTCTTCCATGCTTTTATGTTGGTGTGAAAGGAGGGCGACATCGTCAGCAAAATCAATGTCCTCTAGCTGTTTGAAAAGTGTCCACTGAATGCCCCATTGATGGCCATCTGTTGTCCTGCTTATAATCCAGTCCATTGTGATCAAGAACAGGAAAGGTGACAATAGGCACCTTTGTTCCACTCCTGAGAGTACACTGAAGGATTCTGTCAAGACATCATTGCGAACAACTTGGCATGTCAAGGGTTCATCTGTTGAATGGATCAAGTTAATAATTTTGGATGGGATGCCAGTGTTGCATCAATTTCCACAACGTGTCTCTATCAACGCTGTCGAAGGATTTTTCACAGTCTATGAAGGTTATGTACAGGGGGGAGTTCCACTCAAGCGACTGTTCTATGATCACTCTGAGAATTGCTATTTGGTCAGTACAAGATCTCTTGCTTCGGAAGCCGGCCTGTTCTTCCCTGAGCTGTCTATCAATTAGGGTATGTCTACACTACCCCACTAGTTCGAACTAGCGGGGTAATGTAGGCATACCGCACTTGCAAATGAAGCCCGGGATTTGAATTTCCCGGGCTTCATTTGCATAAGCCGGTCGGCGCCATTTTTAAATGCCGGCTTGTTCGAACCCCGTGCCGCGCGGCTACACGCGGCACGGGCTAGATAGTTCGGAATGGCTTGCTAGTTCGAACTATCTAGCCCGTGCCGCGTGTAGCCGCGCGGCACGGGGTTCGAACAAGCCGGCATTTAAAAATGGCGCCGACCGGCTTATGCAAATGAAGCCCGGGAAATTCAAATCCCGGGCTTCATTTGCAAGTGCGGTATGCCTACATTACCCCGCTAGTTCGAACTAGGAGGGTAGTGTAGACATACCCTTACTGTCTTAATTCTCTCCAAGATAATCCTATTGAACACTTTTCCCAGAATAGACAGTAATGTGATGCCCATCCAGTTCTTGCATTCCTTCGGGTTGCCTTTCTTTGGAAGCTTGATAAGGTAGCCATGTTTCCAATCTTCTGGGATCTCCTTAGTGTCCCAAATTTTCCCAAGGTGTGCGCTTGATGTTATCAAGAGAGGCATCTGGTGCTTTAATGGAGTGGACAGCGGTATCATCACACATCGTCACAGCCAGATTCTACACAAGTGCGGAAGGTACTGATTGTGCAATGTTATGCACCAACCAACGAAGCAACTGAGGAATGTAAAACAGACTTCTATGAAAAACTACAAAGTGTTGTGAACCAGAAAGCAAAGAAGGATATCTTGATAGATGACTTCAATGTGAAAACTGGAAGCATAAATACAGGCAGAGATCAGACTATGGGAAAAGAAGGCCTAGGTAACATGAATGAAAATGGAGAGTGCTTCAGTGACTTTTGTTCCTTCAATGGATTGGTGATAAGTGGTAGTGTTTTTCCACACAAAAGGATCCACAAGGTCACTTGGGTTTCACCAGACCATCAGTCAGAAAACCAGATTGATCACATCTGTATCAGCAGCTCTTTCAGAAGATTGATGCAGGATATCCGCACTAGGAGAAGAGCAAATGTAAGTTCAGATCATCATCTGGTCACGATAAAACTCAAGTTCAAGCTCAAGAAGGCCAGTGTGTACTCCACCCTAATTTCACGGCCCATTGGGGACATCAGTTGGCGGCTCCTTCATGGAGCCGTGAGCACGGGTGTATATCTGGCACAGTTCACCCCCATCCCAGATGCCTACCCCTTTTGCGGCGTGAGGGAAAACCTGGCGCATGCATACATAGAATGCACCAGGTTGCAGCCCCTATTCCGGCTCCTCCAGAACCTCGTATTGAGGTTCTGGCTGCACTTTTCCCCTCACCTTTTTATTTATGCACACCCAATCCGTGGTCCCACAAAGTCGCGAGACCTCCTCGTCAACCTCCTCCTGGCCCTGGTGAAAGCTGCAATATACCACACTAAGAGGAGGATGCTGAGTGAGGGGGTTCTCTGCGACTGTGGGGCCTACTTCCATTCCTCCCTAGTTTCACATATCTGGGCAGAGTTCCTCTGGGCGGCATCTGCTGGCTCCCTGGACAGCTTCGAGGAGCAGTGGGAGCTGTCTGGGGTTCTCTACTTGGTGTCCCCATCCGGTTCCCTCATTTTGAACCTTTGACCCACACACCCTGACCTTTTTTTTCATTATTTGTCCCCTGAAATCAGTTGGGCCTGGGTTTAGTCATCCCTCCCGCAAGGCTGGGGAGGGGCTTTAGAAGTGGGCGGGTGTTGGGGTTAATTGCGGAAGAATTCTGTATGTGCAAGTTTAGGGATGGTGAGACATGCATTCCCCCCTTCCCCTTTTCCCTATATCTGATGAGCCAGAAGCAAGCCTCTGGGAACATACACCATTTAAGATAAGCATTGTTGCCAGTATAGCAAGAACAAGTATGAGATAAGGGTAAAGGGCAAGAACACAAACAATCCTGTTTACCCTAATGTACTGAACATGTAAACAAGGCCAAAGAAAAAGTAGAATCAGATCAGAACCAGATCAATAGTTAACAGCTAAGCCCTGCATCAGCACATAATGAGTAACTCCTGGCAATTTCCAAACTGCAAAACAAAGTGGAGACACAGTATTTAAAGCTGCACCAGAGCATAGCAATCTCTTGGTTTAAGGACACAAAAGATTAACCAATACCGGTTAACAGAACAAAAAAAAATCAACCAATACTGGTTAACGGAACAAAACAAAAACAAAAAAAAGAAACACTTTTGTTTCAATTCATGGTGTTTTAACACCAAATCATTTACTATGCTTGCAATGATAGTCTTGTTTTAATAATAAAACTCAGGGATTCTCCCTGGGATTAATTCTTGGTTACAAGAGAGAAAAACAAAAGACAATTAAGCAGCTCAGACATAATTTCCAAACCCCAAACAAGGAAAACAATAAAACCTGATGGACTACCTAAACTTTTCCCTACTCACACATTCTGATGAACTGAGGGGATCTGTTTTAGGGGGAGTTCATTTCTTCCCTCTATGCCTGGAGAAGATCCCATCCATCTCAAACAAAAGAGCTTGCTCTCTTCAGTTTGAAATTCTTCAGCTGCATTTTATTGGCCAATGCCCAAGGCCCCCCGCCTCAGGTTCAGAACTTTGGCTATGTCTACACTATGAGTTTTGCTGGAAGAAGCAATGTAAATGAAGCGCAGATTAGCATTTTCTCGCACTTCATTTGCATAATCTCTTCCGATCTGTTTTTGCGCAAGGGTGGACCTTAAAGCACAGATTGTGAGTAGATAGGAAAATGTCAATTTAGTCCCGATCAGGTTATTTTCTTTGTTTTGTTGTTTGGTTAAACATCTCTGTGCTAAACCCATGTGCCTTCCCCTTCCCCCATACACTGTATTTTTAAGATGGATCCCAGATATGCAGTTTCTCTATGTTTTTATCTGTTCTTTTCTCAGTTGCTCTGCAACACGTAGCAACCAAGTATGCTTTATCAAGTCTGTCTTTTTGTTTTGTTAATAAAATCACCTTTTTAAGGCAATGATTTGATCCTTGTGTCTTGGAAGGTAACAGGAGGTCTGTGTATGCATGCCAAAGACTGAGAGGTCAGCTACCAGAGACTGCAGTTTGTTTTCTCTTTTTTTCTTCAATCTCTCTTGTTGTAAAAGACCTTGGGGATACCCCTTGGGAAGAAGTTCCCAAGTGATTCTTCCTGGGCCTAAGAAGAAGGAGGATTTTCACTTGATGGTGTCAACCTTACTCCCAAGGCCAGGGAATCTGAGACCTTGAGGAGTTTTTTAAAGCAGAAGCCTATTGAGGCAAAGGTATTTAAGGTCTCTTGTGGGCCCCAAACTTCTTTTTCTGTACAAAGGCTCCTTTCCCACAGCCACAGAACACGTGTTGGGACTCTCTGCATGAACCCTTCATGCCTATGGTTGGTAATAGTGGGGTGTGCAGCAGAAGGAAGGAGCTGGGGACCACTGAAGGCTCTTTGGGGGGCTTACTGTTGTTGCTGTAGATCAATACAAACTCACTGGATATCTTTGTTTGATGAGAGCCCATGTTGGGGGGATAAAGTTCATAGTGTTGATGTAGTACCTTAACACACCTGTAAGGCGTTTGACTTGGTACCAGATGACTTTTGGATTACAAACCAAGGATGATGTAAAATTAACATGGCACACATTAAATGGATTAAAAACTGGCTAACTGATGGATCTCAGGTTGCAACTGTAAACAAGGATTCACCATCAAGTGGGTGTGTTCCCAGTAGGGATTTAAAATCCCATTTTATTTGCTAACCAGTTAAACATATTGTTTAACTGGTTAATGGATTACAGGGGGGGCAGGGGATGGGACACTCTGAACCACCACTGGGCTAGAACCCTCCCTCACTGAAGGCAGGGGCTGCACTGACTGGGATAGTGGAGCAGCCCCTGCCTGTGGCAGACCTGGGAGCCCTGCAGAAGGGGCTGCTCTGGTATCCTGGCTGGAGCAGCCCCTGCCTGCGAGGTGCCCAGGCCATCACAGGCAGGGATTACACTGGAGCAGGCCCCCCGCAGCAGTTGCTCCAACCCCACTGGTTAACTCAGGCCTGGGCAAAATACCCACCAAGCCACCGGATCCGGCCCGCAGAGGCAGCGGGGAACCCCAGGCAGGCTTCCCTGCTTGCCCCACGGTCCTGCGTGCTGTGAAGAAATGCTGCTGCCAGGCTCCATTTCTGTTTTAAAACTGGAGGGGAGGGGGGAAGCTTCAGGAGGCGCCCCCGCCCCCAGCACAATCCCATTGGCCAGTTGTTGGCCAGAAACCAGCCAATGGGAGTTGCTTGTTTGAATAACAGGCAGCCAAGAAGAACTACACTCCCTCTCCTCTGGTCAGTTATTCATGAAGCACATGGCCAGGGAAGCAGGCAGGCTGGCTGGCTGGGAAACGTTTTAAGCTCTGCAAGTCTTAGCTCTGGCACCCCAGCCCCTCCCTGCCCCAACCCTCTGCCCTCCCACTCAACATACTGAAACCCTCTGTCACTCTTGCACCCATACCCCTTCCCAGATCTAGCATCCCAATCTCCTGCCCCAGATCACAATCCCCTTCTACCCTAGGTCACATCCCAAACCCCTGCACTCCAGTCCCCTGCCCTAGGTCACAACCGCCTGCTCCACCCAACTCCCTCCCAGACTCCAGTCTCCCTCCTGCACCCCAGTCCCTTACCCCAAGCTCCCCTCTGCACCCAACCTCCATCCCAGACCCTGCACCTCCTCCATTAATATCATGGAAGAGTGCGGCCCTCGACCTCTTCCCAAAACCTTGGAGCGCCCCCTGTCAAAAATTATCGCCCACATCTGAGTTAACTGGTTAACCAGTTAAACCTTCACATCCCTAGTTTCCAGTGGGGTCCTGCAGGGATCAGTTTGTAGCCCTATGCTATTTAATATCTTTGTCAATGACCAAGAAAAAAGCATAAAGTCATCAGTGAAAGTTTGTAGGTGACATGCTAATGGTAAATAATGGAGATGGTGGGTCACTGGGTGCAGACAAACAATGTGTGTTTGAATACAGCTAAATACAAACATATGCAACTAGGAGCAAAGAACATCTGCCATACATACTGCATTGGGGACTCTATCTGGGAAGCAGGGATGTTGGCAAATACTTGGGGGTAGGGCAGATAATCAGCTGCACATATGCTCCCCAAAACACAAATGCAATCCTAGGATACATAAACAAGGGGAACCTGGAGTAGGAGTAGAGAGGTTATTTTGCCTCTTTGTTTGATACATTGTAAAGGGTTCAGAGAAGAGCCACAAGAATGATTAACAGTTCAGAAAATGCTCTCTTAACAAATTGCACCAAAGGGCAAAATAAAAACATCCCCCCCTCCCCGGGAAGAAAAATGGTGGCACTAACACACCGTTTGCGCCCCATCACTGTGCTGGCTGTGGAGGTTGTGTTGCCTTGTCCATTCTGCTTGTAAGCTATTTGAGGTTGTTGCAGTAAAGAGCTTGTCAGACTTACCCATGCAATCCATCGAGACGTGATGATCAGGCACAACTCTCCTCTGGGATCCTATTTGTGACACCAGATGTTAGAGAAGAAACCGGCAATCCAGGAGCAGATGGGGTAAATGAACTGCTTTATTGCCCACTTGGAACGTTGTGTTGGATGTCCGAGGCCATTTCTTCTCTAACTATATGTATCATCAACATAGTACCAAGGAAGGCACCAAGAAAGACAGATTGGAAAAGAAAAATGGGTGTTCGCTGACCGTGGCTGTTTTGGTCACCACACCAAGGTTGAAATGGGCTCTTCAGATCTAACAGCATGGGTATGTCTACACTACAGCACTAATTCGAACTAACTGAATTCGAATTAGTTAATTCAAACAAAGCTAATTCGAACTACTGCATCTAGACCTAAAAACTAGTTCGAATTAGCGTTTTGCTAATTCGAACTAGCATGTCCACATTGAGTGGACCCTGAACCGGGGTTAAGGCTGGCCGGAAGCAGTGCCGGCAGGGCATCAGATTAGGACTTAGAGCGTGGAGCTGCTGTCTCAGGCTAGCCGAGGGCTGGGCTTAAAGGGACCCAACCCCCACCCCGGACAGACAGTTCTCAGGGGTTCCCTGCTCGCTTGTCTAACTCGATGAGGGACAGCAAAGCAGTCCTGGCTTGGAGTGCCCTGAGTGCCCACACTCGGCACATCACAGCACTCGGCCATCAGCCTGGCTGCACTTGTCGCTGGCTGCCATCCGGGGAGGGGGGTCAATCGGGAGGCTGCAGGAGAGCTTCCACCCCGAGGAGCCCGCAGAGCCACCCCAGTCCTCCCCATCGGGGGCTCGTACCCCATTCCTCCCTCACCTCCTTCCACTTACCCCTCCCTAGCTCCCCTTCCTGATGTACAAAATAAAGGACACGTGTGTTCAAAAATAGAAACTCTCTATTGAACAAAACTGGGGGAGACTGGGAAAAGGAGGTGGGAGAGGGGAAGAGAGAGGGTGGGAGAGGGGAAGGCAACTAAAATGATCAGGGGTTTGGAACAGATCCCATATCTGTTTCACGAGGAGTAACGGTAGTTCGGAATAGGACCCTAGTCCGAACTACCTAGTTCGAGCCCCGTGTAGCCGCGCTACACGGGGTTCGAAGCAGCGGGGATTTAAAAATGGCGGCTCCCCGCTTATGCTAATGAAGCCCGGGAAATTCAAATCCCGGGCTTCATTAGCAAGTGCGGTATGCATACATTACCCCGCTAGTTCGAACTAGCGGGGTAGTGTAGACATACCCCCAGTGATCTTATACTACAGGGCTACGTCTAGATTGGCATGATTTTCCGCAAAGGCTTTTAACGGAAAACTTTTCCGTTAAAAGCATTTGCGGAAAAGAGCGTCTAGATTGGCACAGACGCTTTTCCACAAAAGCACCTTTTGCGGAAAAGCGTCCGTGCCAATCTAGACGCACTTTTCTGCAAAAAAGCCCCGATCGCCATTTTCGCCATCGGGGCTTTTTTGCACAAAACAAATCTGAGCTGTCTACACTGGCCCTCTTGTGCAAAAGTTTTGCGCAAAAGGACTTTTGCCCGAACGGGAGCAGCACAGTATTTCCGCAAGAAGCACTGATTTCTTACCGTAGGAAGTCAGTGCTTTTGCGGAAATTCAAGCGGCCAGTGTAGACACCTGGCAAGTTTTTCCACAAAAGCAGCTGCTTTTGCAGAAAAACTTGCCAGTCTAGACACAGCCCAGTTGTTTACTGAGTGTGCACGTACCTGGCTCAACGCCATTCTTATCACTTTCATGAGCTGAGACCGAGGTCAAACTTGTTTATTGCTCAGTAGTTTCCCAGCTCAAGGCATGGGTTAAAGCTGATAAATCCCAGCTTCTGTTTGCACTTGCAGGGTCCCCGGCTATGCTAAGCTGGGTACAGCAGGGATGGAAACTTCCATCCCAGGCCTGCTAAACTGCAGGACCCACATATGACTTTTATGTGACAGCATAGCCATGGGTGGGCCTGAGCAGGCTGTGGCCCACCCACTTAGCATCCAGGCCCATCCAATCAGGGCTGGAGACCTCCAAATCCACAGGTTGACTCCTGACCCTCAGTGTCCATCAGCCTGGTGACATCCCTCTCCTACCAGTGCCGCACGGTGCTGCCCCAGTTTCTGGTCTCAGCACTAGCTCTGCAGGGGATGTGCCTTGTAGGGGCAAGTCTGGGCAAGGCTAGAACTGGAGCCGGAAACTAGGGCAGCAGCACACTTCACCAGCAGTAGGGGTATGCAACTGGGCTGACAGATGTCCAGCTCAAGGCTGGAGAGGTGGGCACAGCTCAAGTGCCGGTGGGACCTCCTCTACCCCATGAGTGCCCCCCATCCCTCCTGCCTCCCTTCCCAGGGCACTGGATCCCTCCTTCCCACCCTACCCCCATCATTGCCCACCCAACCCAAACCCAGAGCCCACTCACTTTTCCTGTCCTAAAGAAACAACAAGTCGTCCTGTAGCACCTTTAGGGTACGTCTACAGTGCAACACTATTTCGGGATACCAGAGTATCCCAAAATAGCTATCCTGTGTCTTCACAGCAAGCCCGCTATTTCAGGCTCGCTATTCCAATGTCCCTGTAAACCTCATTCTATGAGGAGTAAGGGGTTGTGATGGAGTGGGAATATCCCACACTAGAGCAGGAGGGATGAAAACCCTGTGGTCAGAGAAAGTCCCACCCCTTCAATCAGACTGGGCATGATCCAAGTGCTGGAGCAGTATAAAAGGCAGCAGCGCAGCTCAGTCTGGGCTGGCCAGTGAAGGGGAAGGATCTCCAGCCAGAGCTCCAGAGTTGCAATGGCCCGTGTTCCAGAAAGAGGGGACTGAAGTTCCAGGAGGCTGCCACTACTCAGCCCCAGCGGAGCCCCAGGGAGAAGCCACTTCCAGGGAGCTGGGAGACCCAGCTGCTACGTGGGACAATGCCCCAGCAGAACCAGTAGGAAGCGACCCAGGGAGGGTACAGGAGCGGCCTCTCCCGCCCAGGTGCTCTCGGTGTGTTTCGGCCGGATTCCCAGCCAAGAGAGAGCAGTAGACCACTCTGCTGCTCACAGGGCCCTGCGTCAGGACCCAGTGGAGCAGGGTGGGCCCAGGTCCCCCTACTGGGGCACTAAGCCCAATCCCACTGACTCAGGCCATTAGGCCACACTGTCCTGAGACAAGGGTGGCTCACTGACTCTGGCTGCTAGACCATATTGCCCTGAGCCAAGAACTGCCTACAGACGTTGTCTAGTAGGCCACTCTACCCTGTGAGCAAGGCTACTCACAAACTCAGTGTTATTCAGAGACCAGGAGATTTACAGACTAGAGACACGGCCATCAACCCTGCGGCCGATTGGGCGGTGTCCTCACCCCAGGATAACCTCACTCCTGTGACAGGTTGGGCATACACCACCACACGTGGTGCACAATATGAGCAGGATCCAGGACCTGCTGAAAGGTACAGCATGATATTGGGACTACCTAGTCCCTGCCGCTGAGATAATGATGAAGACGGAGAAGTTCCTGCAATGGGTGGTAGAAAACCAACAACAGCAAGCGGTCCAGCATCAGCAGCAACAGGCACAACTGATACAACAGCTGCCCCAACAACACCGACTACAGATATTGCAGCAACAGGAGCAGCAACAGCAGCTACTCTGGGAGCTGACTACCCAACACCGGACCCAACAAGAAGGCCTGCTGCAACAGGTAGCTACTCTGTTACAACCCAGGGGTCCACCAAGTCCCAGGGCCACAGGGACAGTGACAAGTGATCCAGGACTAGGGCTGCCCATCCAGCTAAGAAAGATGGGGCCAGGGGATGACCCTGAGGCATTTTTAGTTACCTTCGAGCGGGTCGCTATGGCCGCTGGCTGGCCTCAAGAGCATTGGGCTACCAAATTGTCCCCTTATTTAATGGGAACAGCACAGATCACGTATCATAATCTGGATGCCTGGGATGCACTGGAGTATACGCGGGTGAAGGCAGCCATTTTAGACAGTGCCGGTATTAGTCCAGAGACTCACTGACAAAGGCTGTGTAAAGAAGGGTACCCACCAGGGGTACAGCCTCGGGCTGTTGCCCAAAGAATTTGAGACCACTGATGGAGGTGGCTGAACCTGGATGACTTAACTGAATCCCAAGTTGCCAAGACAGCAGCCCTGGAACAATTTATGCAGGTACTACCTCCAGGAGCCAAGCAGTGGGTGCAACAACATCGACCAACCACCCTGATGGCCGCAGTAAGCATGATGGAGGACTACCTCACTGTGGAAGAAACCAGAACCCCCACTAGACAGGCAGGGAGCCCTAAATGAAGGGAGGGACCGGGGCAAAGGAAGCCCCAGAGGACAGAACCATGGAGGCCCCTGTGCACCCATGGCCCCCGGCAAGGCAAGACATACCGGGCAGACCGCCAGGAAGCAGGGAAGCAGGGCACCCCAGATGTGACAGAGAGACCTGGACAAGGAGGATAACGATGCACCCGAAGAAGAGGTACGGTCCACTAGCCCCCGGGATGGTTGTTGGGAGTGCGATCAAGGAGGACACTTCTGGAAGGACTGCCCTTACATGGACTGCAACTATGGACAGGTCTGGGTGGTCAGCCGTCAGGCATGGGAACCCCAACCTGGCAAATTGGTGATCCCTGCAACAATAGAAGGTTTGAAGGCCACTGCCTTGGTAGACTTTGGCTGCAGCCAGACCATTATAAGAGAAGGCTTCATATGGGACCTCCAGCTAGCTGAAGAGACACTCAACCTCCAGTGCATCTGGGTAGACTTCGAAGTTCGGGGTCAAAGATAGCTTCTTCAGGTAGGGGTGGCCCCCCAACTAACCTACCCAGTGGTGTTAGGACGAGATTGGACACAATTTCAAGAGGTCCCTCTAATCCAGGGTTGGGCAATAATTTTTTTCAGGGGCCACTTGAAAACTTTTTGAAGTGGCCCCGGGCCGCGCCGGAAGGGGCGGGGCCAGTATGCTTCTGGGCTTTGCCACCCACAGACCATGATTGGTCTGGGGGTGGGGGGGCGCCTTTGCCCCCCCAGGTTCCCGCTAGGCACCCATGCCCCTGGTGGGGGGAGGAGCCTTCCCGTGACCCCCCACCTCCAGGCCAATCAGGGCCTGGGGGTGGGGGAGCACATGAAACCTCCTCCCGCCCTGCCAGAAGCTCACGCTCCTGGCAGGGTGGAGGAAACTTAGTGCACTTCTCCTGCCCCCAGGCCTTAATTGGCCTGGGGGTGGGGGAGCAGCAAGGCCTCCGCAGGCCAGATCAATGAGCTTGGTGGGCCGGATCCGGCCCGCAGAGGCCCTTTTCCCCACCCCTGCTCTAATCCTTCAGGTCCTGCGATAGTCCCAAATCCCGGTAGAGAAGCTCCAGAGGAGGACATCCCAGTAGATCTGGAGAGGGACATAGACTTCTTGAGAGAACAAAGGGAAGACCAAACCCTGAGCCAGACGTGGGAGCAGGCTACGGCCCATAGCCCAGGAGAAATAGAGGAGACGAGGTGCCTGCAGGGGCCGTGCTTTGAGATCCAGAAGGACTGTATCAGGTGGTGGTTGACCCTCAGACTAGTGATGAGATACACCAGTTACTAGTCCCTCGGAGGCTGTGCTGAAGCCTCCTTCACTTAACACACGCCGCCCCTTGGGCCATACACCTAGGCAAGGAAAAGACCCTCCAGAGAGTGGCATGACAGTTTTTTTGGCCAGGTATACATCAGGTTAGAAATTACTGTGCCTCATGCTTGGAATGCCAATGAACTGGGCCTAAGGGCATACCTAAAGCCCCCCTCATGCCTATGTCAGTCATAGGTGTACCATTCAAGCGGGTGGGGATGGATCTGGTAGGACCCCTAGAGAAGAGTAAGACTGGGAATCTGTCCATCCTGGTGATAGTAGATTATGTGACCAGGTACCCAGAGGCCGTGCCGTTGCGGGTCGCTACCACGAAGAATATAGCGAATGAGCTGGTGAAGGTATTTGCGAGGGTAGGCATCCCCAAGGAAATCTTGACTGCTCGGGGTACTAACATCTCCTCCAACCTAATTGCCGAATTGTGCCATCTCATGCACATCAGAACCCTCCGGACATCAGTCTACCATCCCCAAACAGACAGACTCGTAGAGCGGTTTAACGGCACCCTCAAATTGATACTACAAAGGTTCATAAAAGATGAACTTGTGGAAGAAAAAATTAGAGGACTGGAGGCCCAAGTATCGACCTTACGTTCTATCAGAGAGGATGAAGACTTCCTCGATAGAAGGCAGCGTTTAATCCTGCAGCCACAGCAGGCTGAAGAGTCAGCCAGGGCAGTACAGGACAAGGAAGAAAACTGGCAGCATGTAACCTCTAGAAGGAGAAGAAGGCCAACTCAGGTAACCCCCATTCATGTAGAGGTAAGTAATCGCTTTCAGGCCCTCTCCACAAGCACTACAGTGGAGAATGCTTTGGCACAGACCTCTCAGGGAAGAAATCAGAAGGGAACACCATCTACCGGAAGGCATGGGATGCGCAGTCCTAGGGATGGGGGTTCCACAACCACCACCCCCAAAAGAAGATGGGTGATGGTGGTCGGGGACTCCCTCCTAAGAGGGACTGAGTCTTCCATCTGCCGTCCAGACCTGCAATCTCGAGAAGTGTGCTGCTTACTGGGAGCTCGCATTCAGGATGTGACCGAGAGTCTTCCGAAAGTGATTAAACCTTCGGATCGCTACCCCTTCCTGCTTCTCCATGTAGGAACTAATGATACGGCCAAGAATGACCTTGAGCGAGTCACAGCAGATTATGTAGCTCTGGGAAGAAGGATCAAGGAATTTGAAGCACAAGTGGTGTTCTCGTCCATCCTTCCTGTTGAAGGGAAAGTACTGCGCAGGGATCGTCGCAGAGAGGGCTTTGGTTTCTTCGACCATGGGACTCTGTTCCGGGCACAAGGATTGTTAGGAAGAGATGGGATCCACCTAACCAAGAGAGGAAATAGCATCTTCACGGGCAGGCTTGCAAACCTAGTGAGAAGGGTTTTAAACTAGGTTCGTTGGGGGATGGTGACCAAAGCCCTGAGGTAAGTGAGGAAGTTGGACACTGGGAAGAAACACAAGGAGGAACGAGCAACAACAGAGGACCCCTGATTCGGATGGAGATGGCAGGAAGATCAACTGGTTATCTAAGGTGTTTTTACACCAATGCAAGAAGCCTGGGAAACAAACAGGAAGAATTAGAAGCCCTGGCCCAGTTAAAGAACTATGGGTATGTCTACACTACAAAGTTAGTTCGAACTAACGGATGTTAGTTCGAACTAACTTTGATAGGCGCTACACTAGCGCTCCGTTAGTTCGAACTTAATTCGAACTAACGGAGCGCTTAGTTCGAACTAGGTAAACCTCATTTTACGAGGATTAAGCCTAGTTCGAACTAGCTAGTTCGAATTAAGGGCTGTGTAGCCCCTTAATTCGAACTAGTGGGAGGCTAGCCCTCGCCAGGTTTCCCTGGTGGCCACTCTGGCCAACACCAGGGAAACTCTATTGCCCCCCTCCCGGCCCCGGAGCCCTTAAAGGGCCACGGGCTGGCTACACAGTTTGTGACAGTTGCAAGGCTGCCAGCACCCGTGCCAGCAGACCCTGCACCTGCCACACCATGAGCCAGCCACCCGAGGACACCCAGCCCTCCAGTGCTCCCCAGGACCAGCCTGGCGGCTCCCAGGAGACTGCCCGGGGGCGCAAAAGGCGGGCGCCCACTTGGTCAAGTGCGGAGATCGTGGACCTCATCGAGGTTTGGGGGGAAGCCTCCAATGTCCAGGATCTCTGCACTAGCCACAGGAACGCGGCAGTCTACGGCCGCATGGCTGCCAGCCTGGCCGCCAGGGGCCACCAGCGCAGCCGGGAGCAGGTGCGCTGCAAGGTCAAAGACCTGCGGCAGTCCTACTCCCGGGCCTGCCAGCCAGGGGCCGACCTGGAGGCCTGCCCCCACTTCCACACCCTGGACCACCTCCTGGGGGCTCATGCCGTCCCTGCCCCCCGGGACGTGATAGACCCCGGAGCAGAGGGCCCGCTGCAGGAGACGGAGGAGGAGGAGGAGGGCTCTGAGAGCCAGGAGCCTGCCGCCAGCCTGCCCGGGACCCGGGACCCCCGAGCCACCCCACAGAGCCGCTCGCCTGTGTCGTCCGAGGCCGGGGAGGCGTCCACATGTGAGTACCATCGTGTTCCCCTTATGTGTACGGGGGGCTGGGGCGAGAGGGAGCCCCGGGACCGTGCGCCTGGGCCTTGCCCACCAAGGAGCAGCAGCTGGGGATCCTGCAGGGGCCCTGGTCTTGCAGAGGGGAGCTGGGTTTCACACACCTGGGCCCCTGGGGTAATTGACCGCTGGTCTTGTTGCACCACAGCTGCAGCACCTGGGCCTGCAGGGCGCACCACCCCGCCTGCAGCAGCTGCCCGTGCCCGGGCAAGCAGGAGAGCCAGGAATGAGGAGGAGTACCAAAGGCGGCACCTCCGGTTCATGGATCACCAGCTCTGCACCCAGGACCACTGGGTCCAGGAGGACCTGAGGCTGCGCCGGAGGAGTCTGGAGGCCCTGGAGGAGCAGGGCCGTGCCCTGCGAGGCCACCTCCAGAGCCTGCTCGACCGCTTCCCATTTCCTCCTCCTGCTGCTCCCCCTGCTCCCCCTGCTCCCGCTCCTGCTTCCGCTCCTGCTTCCTCCACAACCCCTGTCCCTCCTGCCCCCCGCTCCACAACCATTTCCCACCGACGCCCCCGGACCCGCAGTGTGGCAAGACGGGAGAGGCAGCCGGACTCCCACCCCTGAGCTTTCCTTTCCCTTCCTCCCTTCCCTCCCCTTCCAGCTCCCTCATCCCAGGTTTCCCCCTCCCCTCTCCCACCCTCCCCCCTCCCTCCCCCCACCCCAGTTATGTGAAATAAACATACGTTTTTGTTTGAAAAACAGGTGTCTTTATTTTACAGTAGGTAGGGAGGGGAAAGGGGAAGGGGGGTAGGGTGGAAGAAGGCCCCAGTGGGGCATGCAGGGAGAGGTCAGTCCTCCTCCTCCACCAGGAAGCTCTCCCACAGGGCTTCCCGGATCCGGACGGCCCCCCGCTGGGCTTCCCGGATGGCGGCGGTGCGGGGCTGACTGTAGTGGCCAGCCATGCGGTCAGCCTCAGCCATCCAGGCTGGCAGGAAAGCCTCCCCCTTTCGCTCACACAAATTGTGGAGCACACAACATGCTGCCACCACGGGAGGGATGTTGTGCTCGGCCAGGTCCAGACGGGTGAGGAGGCATCGAAAGCGGGCTTTCAGTCGCCCGAAGGCCCCCTCCACCATGATGCGGGCACTGGTCAGCCTGGCATTGAAGGCCTGGCGGGAGGGATTGAGGTGCCCCGTGTAGGGCTTCATCAGCCACGGCTGCAGTGGGTAAGCGGCATCCTGCACCAGGCACACGGGCATGTCCACGTCCCCGACCCTGATGTGGCGGTCGGGGAAGAAGTTCCCGGCCTGCAGCCGCTGGCACACGGAGGAGTTGCGGTACACCCGGGCGTCGTCTGCTTTGCCGGACCAGCCCATATTAATGTCCGTGAACTGTCCCCGGTGGTCACACACAGCCTGCAGGATCACGGAGAAGTACCCCTTGCGGTTGACGTACCGGGACGCCTGGTGTTCCGGGGCACAGATGGGGATGTGCGTCCCGTCGATGGCCCCCCTGCAGTTGGGGAAGCCGAGGGCGCCGAAGCCCCGGATGACGGCGTCCGGGTCGGCGAGGCGGACCACCCTGCGGAGCAGCACCCGGTTGATGGCCTTGACCACCTGCGGAGAGAGACACAGCAAAGCGCCAATCAGTGGGGCGCCCGGGTGGCTGGGAGCGTTCGTGCCCTGGCAGTGCCCCGCGCAACACTCCCGGTAGCAACCCCCCTGGTGGCGTGTAGTACGGCCGGGACAGACCGACCCCTCCGGTGCGGAGCGCTTTCGCCTCCTCCCGCTCCCCCTTTGTCCCTGGGGCGGCCCATCCCCTCCTCGCAGCCCCCCTCCCCCCCGGCTCGGTGGCCGACGAGTGCCATACCTGCATGAGCACCGCTCCGACGGTGGAGCTCCCCACGCCGAACTGGTTCCCGACGGATCGGTAGCTGTCCGGCGTGGAGAGCTTCCATAGGGCGATGGCCACCCGCTTCTGGAGGGGGATGGCGGGCCTCATGCGAGTGTCCCTTCTGCGCAGGGCAGGGGCGAGCCACTCGCAGAGCTCCAGGAAGGTGTCCCTCCTCATCCTGAAGTTCTGAGTCCACTGTCGGTCCTCCCAGCGCTCCAGGACGATGCGGTCCCACCAGTCGGTGCTGGTGTCCAGACGCCAGATGCGGCGGGGCACGCCGGTGCCGGGGCGCCGCCGCGGCTCCTCCACGGCCCCCAGGGCGGCCAGGCGGAGAGGCAGGGGGCTGACGTTCCCCAGGTGGTGCCAGGCAGCCTCGAGCCATTGGTGGCAGGCTTGCAGCAGCAAGTCCAGAACGTGCACCAGAAGGTGCAGGGCGAGCCGTGGCTCCATTTTGCCACCTGCGGCGGCCCCCCCGAAGGGAAGCACCGACACAGATGGGCACAGAGACCAACGCTTTGCTGTCCCTCGGCGAGGTTGGCAAGGAAGCAGGAAAAGCTGAGAACCGGCTGTCCAGGGGGGTCCCTTTAAGCTCGAGCCTCAGATAGCCTCAGACAGCAGCCACACAAAGCAACTACTGACCTGATGCCCTGTCAGAACCGGTTTCAGCTGACCTTAAATGCCCCCCTGCGTCCAATCAGTGTGGACGCGCTAGTTCGAATTAGCAAAACGCTAATTCGAACTAGTTTTTAGTTCTAGAAGCGCTAGTTCGAATTAGCTTAGTGCGAATTAACTAATTCGAACTAAGTTAGTTCGAATTAGCGCTGTAGTGTAGACATACCCTATGATTTGATTGGAATAACAGAGACTTGGTGGGATGACTCGCATGACTGGAGCACTGTCATGGAAGGGTATGAACTGTTCAGGACGAACAGGTGGGGGAGAAAAGGAGGAGGAGTTGCATTGTATTTAAGAGAGCAGTATGATTGCTCATAGCTCCAGTACTTAGAGGGAGAACAGACTGTTGACAGTCCATGGGTTAAATTTAGAGGTGGAAGCAACAGGGGTGATGTTGTGGTGGGTGTCTGCTACAGACCGCCGGATCAGGTGGATGAGGTAGACGAAGCTTCTGGATCGCAGGCCCTGTTTCTCGTGGGGGACTTTAATCACCTTGACATCTGTTGGGAGACCAATACAGCAGTACACAGACAATCCAGGAAGTTTTTGGAGAATGTTGGGGATAACTTCTTGGTACAAGTGCTGAAGGAACTGACCAGGGGCCATGTGCAGCTTGACCTTCTGCTCACAAACAGGGAGGAACTAGAAGGGGAAGTAGAGGTGGGTGACAACCTGGGAAGCAGTGATCATGAGATGGTAGATTTCAGGATCCTGACCAAAGGAAGAAAGAAGAGTAGCAAAATACTTACCCTGGACTTCAGAAGAGCATTTTTTGAGGAGTAACGATAGTTCGAACCAAGGGGTTTGGTTTGAACTAATGCGTCCCGGCGCGCACTTTCAGTTTTGAAACAGCTGTTGATTGGAGTAAAGCGCCGTCGAGATCATGCTAACGAAGCGCGGGATATTTAAATCCCCGCTTAATTGACTATTTCAAATGCCTACATTTGCATCCCTAGTTCGAACTAGGGTGCAAGTGTAGGCATACCCTCAGAGAACTGATGGGCAGGATTCCCTGGGATGCTAACATGAAGGGGAAAGGAGTCCAGGGGAACTGGCAGTGTTTTAAAGAAGCCTTATTAAAGGCACAGGAAGAAACCATCCCGATGCACAGCAAGAAAAGCAAATCTGGTAGGCGACTGGATTGTCTTACCGGGGATATCCATGGTGACCTTAAACACAAAAAGGAAGCTTACAAGAAGTGGACACTTGGACAGATGACTAGGGAGGAGTATAAATATATTGCTCGAGAATGCAGGGGAGTTATCAGGAAGGTGAAAGCGCAAATGGAATTGCAGCTGGCAAGGGATGTGAAGGGGAACAAGAAAGGTTTCCACAGGCATGTTAGCAAGAAGAAGGTGATCAGAGAGGGTGTGGGGCCCTTACTGGATGAGGGAGGTAACCTAGTGACAGATGATGTGGGGAAAGCTGAAGTACTCAATGCTTTCTTTGCCTCTGTCTTCACAGACAAGGTCAGCTCCCAGACTAATGCACTAGGCAACACAGTATGGGAAGGAGGTGGACAGCCCTTGGTGGGGAAAGAACAGGTTAGGAACTATTTAGAAAAGCTAAACATACACAAATCCATGGGTCCGGATTTAATGCATCTGAGGGTCCTGAGGGAGTTGGCAGGTGTCATTGCGGAGCCTTTGGCCATTATCTTTGAAAAGTCGTGGAGAGCGGGAGAGATCCCGGATGATTGGAAAAGGGGAAATGTAGTGCCCATCTTCAAAAAAGGGAAGAAGGACAAACCAGGGTACTACAGGCCAGTCAGCCTCACCTCAGTCCCCAGAAAAATCATGGAGGGGATCCTCAAGGAATCCATTTTGAAGCACTTGGAAGAGGGGAAAGTGATTAGGAATAGTCAACATGGATTCACGAAGGGCAAATCGTGCCTGACCAATCTGATTAGCTTCTATGATGAGGTAACTGGCTCTGTGGATATGGGAAAGTCAGTGGATGTGATATACCTTAACTTTAGCAAAGCTTTTGATACGGTCTCCCACGGTATTCTTGCCAGCAAGTTAACGGAGTATGGATTGAATAAATCGACTGTAAGATGGATAGAAAGCTGGCTAGACTGTCGGGCCCAACGGGTAGTGATCAACGGCTCGATGTCAGGATGGCAGTCGGTTTCTAGTGGAGTGCTCCAAGGATCGGTTCTTAGACCAGTTTTGTTCAACATCTTTATTAATGACCTAGATGAGGGGATGGATTGCACCCTCAGCAAGTTTGCAGATGACACTAAACTAAGGGGAGAGGTAGATATGCTGGAGGGCAGAGATAGAGTCTAGAGTGACTTAGAGAAATTGGAGGATGGGGCCACAAGAAGCCTGATGAGGTTCAACAAGAACAAGTGTGGAGTCCTACGCTTGGGACAGAAGAATCCCAAGCATAGTTACAAGCTGGGGACTGAATGGCTAAGTAGCAGATCAGCAGAAAAGGACCTGGGGGTTACAGTGGACGAGAAGCTGGATATGAGTCAACAGTGTGTCCTTGTAGCCAAGAAGGCTAATGGCATATTAGGTTGCATTAAGAGGAGCATTGCCAGCAGATCTAGAGATGTCATTATTCCCCTTTATTCGGCTCTGGTGAGGCCACATCTGGGCTGTGTCTAGACTGGCCAGTTTTTCCAGAAATTCAGCCGCTTTTCCAGAAAAACTTGCCAGCTCTCTACACTGTCCGCTTGAATTTCCGCAAAAGCACTGACTTCCTACTGTAAGAAATCAGTGCTTTTTGAGGAAATACTATTCTGCTCCTGTTCAGGCAAAAGTCCCTTTTGCGTAAAGCTTTTGCGCAAAAGGGCCAGTGTAGACAGCTCAGATTTGTTTTCCACAAAAAAGCCCCGATTGCGAAAATGGTCATTGGGGCTTTTTTGCGGAAAAGCACGTCTAGATTGGCACGGACGCTTTTCCGCAAAAAGCGTCCGTGCCAATCTAGATGCTCTGTTCCAAAAATGCTTTTAACGGAAAACTTTTAAAAGCATTTCCGGAAAATCATGCCAATCTAGACGCAGCCCTGGAGTATTGTGTCCAGTTCTGGGCCCCCCACTATAGAAAGGATGGGAGAGGGTCCAGCGGAGGGCAACCAAAATGATTAGGGGGCTGGAGTGCATGACCTATGAGGAGAGGCTGAGGGATTTGGGTTTGTTTAGTCTGCAGAAGCGAAGAGTGAGGGGGGATTTGCTAGCAGCCTTCAACTTCCTGAAGGGAGGTTCCAAAGAGGATGGAGAGAGGCTGTTCTCAGTAGTGACAGGTGGCAGAACAAGGAGCAATGGGCTCAAGTTGTGGTGGGAGAGGTCTAGGTTGGATATTAGGAAAAACTATTTCCCTAGGAGGGTGGTGAAGCACTGGAATGGGTTACCTAGGGAGGTGGAGGAATCTCCATCCCTAGAGGTGTTTAAGTCTCGGCTTGACAAAGCCCTGGCTGGGTTGATTTAGTTGGGATTGGTCCTGCCTTGGGCAGGGGGCTGGACTTGATGACCTTCTGAGGTCTCTTCCAGCTCTTCAATTGCTCTCTTGATTGCATCTGGTCAGCCTTCTCCTGTGTGACTCACGAGGGGGCAGGCCTGACCTAGGCAAGCAGGCTTTAAAAGCCAGAGGCAGAGCGACCAGGGAGCGAAAGCAGACAGGGGACTGCAGACAGGGGAGTTTGAGAGGGAGTCTGACAGAGGGAGGCCTACGATGGTCAGGAAGACCCGCAACACCTGTGCCAGCACTGCTTCTGTCTCCTCCGCCTGCGCCTGTAGCCAGACAGAGCGCCTGAGCATGGATGCCTCTACCCGGATCCTGCTGTGGTTTTGCAGGGACTGTGGCTTGCAATTCCCACTTATTGATATCCAGGCTGGGGAGATCATCCAATGCGAAAGGTGCCTGCTGGTGGAATCTCTCAGGCAGCAGGTGACAGAGCTACAGGAGGAGGTGGCTAGGTTGAGGAGCACCCGCGTCCATGAGAAATTCCTGGACCGTGTTCATGAGGAGACAGCTGGGGTAGCTGTCCTGGTATACAGGACTGTGGATACACCACGGCTGTGTCTACATTGGCACCCTTTTCCGGAAAAGGAATGCTAATGAGACAAGTTGGAATTGCAAATGCCGCGGGGGATTTAAATATCCCCCGCGGCATTTGCATGAACGTGGCTGCCGCTTTTTTCTGGCTCGGGGCTTTGCCGGAGAAAAGCGCCAGTCTAGACGGGATCTTTCGGAAAATAAAGCCTTTTCCGGAAGATTCCTTATTCCTGATTTTAAGAGGAATAAGGGATCTTCCGGAAAAGGCTTTATTTTCCGAAAGATCCCGTCTAGACTGGCGCTTTTCTCCGGCAAAGCCCCGAGCCGGAAAAAAGCGGCAGCCACGTTCATGCAAATGCCGCGGGGGATATTTAAATCCCCCGCGGCATTTGCAATTCCGACTTGTCTCATTAGCATCCTTTTTCCGGAAAAGGGTGCCAATGTAGACACAGTCCACTGGTGGAGGAGGAGACGGCTCAGGGTGGACAGTGGCAGCTGGTTCCTTCTGGCAGCAGGCACTGCTCCACCCCTGCTCTGAACCCTCCCACCATGGTACTAGGAAACCGTTATGCTCTTCTTTATACAGGAGATAAGGAATCACCCCCTACAAAGGAGGAGGAGAAGCCTCATACCCCCAAGGCTGGGAGGTCTGCTGCAACCACTGCAAATAGGAAACGTAGGGTAGTGGTGGTCGGAGACTCTCTTCTGAGGGGGACGGAGGCGCCCATCTGTCACCCTGACATGTCATCTCGGGAGATGCTGTCTGCCGGGGGCCTGTATCCGAGATGTTACGGCGGCATTGTCGAGGATTATCCGGCCCTCTGACTACTACCCCATGCTACTCATCCATGTGGGCACAAATGATACTGCGAGGTGTGACACTGAGCGGATCGAGAGTGACTACAGGGCTCTGGGAGTACGGGTGAAGGAGTTTGGAGCGCAGGTGGTATTCTCCTCAGTCCTTCCTGTCAAAGGTAGGGGCCCAGGCAGAGACAGGTGCATCCTGGAGGTGAATGCCTGGCTGCGAGGATGGTGTCGCCAGGAGGGCTTTGGCTTCCTCGACCATGGGATACTATTCCAGGAAGGACTGCTAAGCACGGATGGGGTTCACTTTTCGAGGAGGGGAAAGACCCTATTTGGACACAGAATGGCTAACCTAGTGAGGAGGGCTTTAAACTAGGGTCGACGGGGACAAGTGAGCAAAGCCCACAGGTAAGTGGAGAACATGGAGATCTGGGAGATGGGTCGGAAATGGGAGGGAGCGTGGGCTACAATGGCAGAGAGAAAAGGGGGTCAGGTGATGGGGGACTTCAACTATCCAGATATATGTTGGGAAAATAACACTGCGGGGCACAGACTATCCTATAAGTTCTTGGACTGCATTGGAGACAACATTTTATTTCAGAAGGTTGAAAAAGCTACCGGGGGGGAGGGGGGCACTGTTCTAGATTTGATCCTAACAAATAGGGAGGAACTGGTTGAGAATTTGAAAGTGGAAAGTAGCTTGGGTGAAAGTGATCATGAAATCATAGAGTTCACAATCCTAAGGAAGGGTAGAAGGGAGAACAGCAAAATAGAGACAATGGATTTCAGGAAGGCAGATTTTGGTAAGCTCAGAGAGCTGATAGATGAGGTCCCATGGGAATCGAGACTGAGGGGAAAAACAACTGAGGAGAGTTGGCAGTTTTTCAAAGGCACATTGTTAAGGGCCCAAAAGCAAGCTATTCCGATGTGTCAAAGATAGAAAATATGGCAAAAGACCACATTGGCTTAACCACGAGATCTTGCATGATCTAAAAATAAAAAAGGAGTCATATAAAAAATGGAAAGTAGGACAAATTACAAAGGATGAATATAGGCAAACGGCACAGGAATGCAGGGGCAAGATTAGAAAAGGCAAAGGCAGAGAATGAGCTCAAACTAGCTACGGGAATAAAGGGAAACAAGAAGACTTTTTATAAATACATTGGAAGCAAGAGGAAGACCAAGGACTGGGTAGGCCCACTGGTCAGTGAGGAGGGAGAAACAGTAACAGGAAACTTGGAAATGGCAGAGATGCTCAATGACTTCTTTGTTTCGGTCTTCACCGAGAAGTCTGTAGGAATGCCTAACATAGTGAATGCTAGTGGGAAGGGGGGAGGTTTAGAAGGTAAAATAAAAAAAGAACAAGTTAAAAATCGCCTAGAAGAGTTAGATGCCTGCAAGTCACCAGGGCCTGATGAAATGCATCCTAGAATACTCAAGGAGCTGATAGAGGAGGTATCTGAGCCTCTAGCTATCATCTTTGGAAAATCATGGGAGACAGGAGAGATTCCAGAGGACTGGAAAAGGGCAAATCTAGTGCCCATCTATAAAAAGGGAAATAAGAATAACCCAGGAAACTACAGACCAGTTAGTTTAACTTCTGTGCCAGGGAAGATAATGGAGCAAGTAATTAAGGAAATCAGCTGTAAACACTTGGGCTACGTCTACACTGGCCCCTTTTCCGAAAGGGGCGTGCTAATTTTCCAGGTCGTAATTGGGAAATCCGTGGGGGATTTAAATATCCCCCGCGGCATTTAAATAAAAATGTCCGCCGCTTTTTTCCGGCTTGTAGAAAAGCCGGAAAAGAGCGTCTACAGTGGCCCCGATCCTCCGAAAAAAGCCCTTTTCCGGAGGATCTCTTATTCCTACTTTGAAGTAGGAATAAGAGATCCTCCGGAAAAGGGCTTTATTCCGGAGGATCGCGCCAGTCTGGACGCTCTTTTCCGGCTTTTCCCCAAGCCGGAAAAAAAGCGGCGGCCATGTTTATTTAAATCCCGCGGGGGATATTTAAATCCCCCACGGATTTCCCTATTCCAAAGTTAGAAATTAGCATGCCTCTTCCGAAGAAGGGGCCAGTCTAGACGTAGCCTTGGAAAGTGGCAAGGTGATAGGGAACAGCCAGCATGGATTTGTAAAGAACAAATCATGTCAAACCAATCCGATAGCTTTCTTTAATAGGATAACGAGTCTTGTGGATAGGGAGAAGCGGTGGATGTGGTATACCTAGATTTTAGTAAGGCGTGTAAGCAGGGGCTGAACTGCTGCTTGCTATCAGCCAGCTAAAAGGAGGGGTGGGTGTGCCCACTACAGTTGTTTAGCTCTGCAAGGTAATTAACTGTTGACATGTAAATACTGCTCAGGAGAGAATCCGAGGTGTGACTATGTAAATCCCATTCAGCCTGGGCTAATGGAGGGTCAGTGTTGGAATGGAATGTGGAGAATTGTATATCATTTGGGACTGTTGTGGGGGTCACTAATCATGCTACCCCGAAATGTGGGAACTGTAAAACATGCCATCAGTGCTTGCAGGAGAGACACCACCATCATGGTAAGAGGTCTCGGAAGAACAAGCCTCCCCCATTCCAGAGTTGAGTGAACAGAGCTGGGGGAAAGGGTTAAAGGACTTGAGTCAGCCTGCTTCATACCTGCCAGGTGTGAGCTATAAGACTGGCCCAGCCTGTACCTTTCCCTCTTTGTTTTAAAGACAGACCTAAAGCAGACTCCCTGAGGAGTCTTTTCTTTTGCTAGTCCAGTGAAAGCTGGTGACTAACGAGTTGAAATCACTGGTTTGGCTGAGTGCTAGACCTATTGCAGCCGGTGAAGTGGCGGCAACCACCAGTGTGGTGTGGAGCAGAGCGGCGACCAGTGGCGTGGAGCGGCAGTAGGCGAGGGGCAGTGGCAGACGAGGAGCGGCCATCAGCGGCGTGGCGTGGAGCGGCAGCAGGTGTCCAGAGGCGTGGGACGAGACAGCTGGTGCAGTGTGGCGGAGTTTCGTATAAGGTGCCCCCTATCTATCCCCCCACCCCCATTTCTACCCACTTTGGGAGGTGAAACCCTGCGGGTGAACTTTGGGACTCTGGGTGGCATGGACCAGGGACAGAGACTTTTGGGGTGTCGGACTGTTTTGGACTTCAGGCGATTCTTGGCTGGGGTGGGGGCTTGGCTCATGTTTGGGGTTATGAACTGTTTGTGGTGTTTTCCCCAAGTTAATGCCGTATGACTTCTCTTTCTGTTTCATTAAATGTTTCTTTCCTACACTCAGACTCAGTGCTTGCGCGTGGGGAAGCATTGCCTCTCAGAGGCGCCCAGGGGTGCGTGAATTTCCCAGATTACTGGGTGGGGGCTCGAGCCGGTTCTTTGTGAGATTGAACCCAAGATATTGAACCTAGCCCTGGTTACTGCCAGGCCTACCCGGCAGAAGGGTTACAGGCGTTTGATACGGTCTTGCATGATATTCTTATCAATAAACTAGGCAAATACAACTTAGATGGGGCTACTATAAGGTGGGTGCATAACTGGCTGGATAACCGTACTCAGAGAGTAGTTATTAATGGTTCACAATCCTGCTGGAAAGGCATAACAAGTGGGGTTCCACAGGGGTCTGTTTTGGGACCGGCTCTGTTCAATATCTTCATCAACGATTTAGATATTGGTATAGAAAGTACGCTTATTAAGTTTGCAGACGATACCAAGATGGGAGGGATTGCGACTAATCTGAAGGATAGGGTCATAATTCAAAATGACCTGAACAAATTGGAGAAATGGTCTGAGGTAAACAGGATGAAGTTTAATAAAGACAAATGCAAAGTGCTCCACTTAGAATCATAGAATCATAGAATAATAGGACGGGAAGGGACCTCAAGAGGTCATCGAGTCCAGCCCCCCGCCCTCAAGGCAGGACCAAGCTCCGTCTACACCATCCCTGACAGATGTCTATCTAACCTGTTCTTAAATATCTCCAGAGAGGGAGATTCCACCACCTCCCTTGGCAATTTATTCCACTATTTGACCACCCTGACAGTTAGGAATTTTTTCCTAATGTCCAATCTAAACCTCCCCTGCTGCACTTTCAGCCCATTACTCCTTGTCCTGTCCTCAGAAACCAAGAGGAACAAATTTTCTCCTTCCTCCTTGTGACACCCTTTTAGATATTTGAAAACCGCTATCATGTCCCCCCTTAATCTTCTTTTTTCCAAACTAAACAAGCCCAGTTCATGAAGCCTGGCTTCATAGGTCATGTTCTCTAAACCTTTAATCATTCTTGTCGCTCTTCTCTGTACCCTTTCCAATTTCTCCACATCTTTCTTGAAATGTGGCGCCCAGAACTGGACACAGTACTCCAGCTGAGGCCTAACTAGTGCAGAGTAGAGCGGCAGAATGACTTCACGAGTTTTGCTTACAACACACCTGTTGATACAACCTAGAATCATATTTGCTTTTTTTGCAACAGCATCAAACTGTTGACTCATATTCAACTTGTGGTCCACTATGACCCCTAGATCCCTTTCCACCATGCTCCTTCCTAGACAGTCGCTTTCCATCTTGTATGTATGGAACTGATTGTTCCTTCCTAAGTGGAGCACTTTGCATTTCTCTTTATTAAACTTCATCCTGTTTACCTCTGACCATTTCTCTAACTTGCTAAGGTCATTTTGAATTATGTCCCTATCCTCCAAAGAAGTCGCAACCCCACCCAGTTTGGTATCATCTGCAAACTTAATAAGCGTACTCTCTATCCCAATATCTACATCATTGATGAAGATATTGAACAGTACGGGTCCCAAAACAGACCCTTGAGGAACTCCACTTGTTATCCCTTTCCAGCAGGATTTAGAACCATTAACAACAACTCTCTGACTACGGTTATCCAGCCAATTATGCACCCACCTTATCGTGGCCCTATCTAAGTTATATTTGCCTAGTTTATCAATAAGAATATCATGCGAGACCGTATCAAAAGCCTTACTAAAGTCTAGGTATATGACATCCACCGCTTCTCCCTTATCCACAAGGCTCGTTATCGTATCAAAGAAAGCTATCGGATTAGTTTGGCATGACTTGTTCTTCACAAACCCATGCTGGCTATTCCCTATCACTTTATTACCTTCCAAGTGTTTGCATATGATTTCCTTAATTACCTGCTCCATTATCTTCCCTGGGACAGACGTTAAACTGACCGGTCTGTAGTTTCCTGGGTTGTTCTTATTCCCCTTTTTATAGATGGGCACAATATTTGCCCTTTTCCAGTCTTCTGGAATCTCCCCTGTCTGCCATGATTTTTCAAAGATCATAGCTAAAGGCTCAGATACCTCCTCTATCAGCTCCTTGAGTATCCTGGGATGCATTTCATCAGGACCTGGTGACTTGTTGACATCTAACTTTCCTAAGTGATTTTGAACTTGTTCTTTGTGTATCCTATCTTCTAAACTTACCCTCTCTCTGCTTGTATTCACTACGTTAGGCACACCTCCAGACTTCTCGGTGAAGACCGAAACAAAGATGTCATTGAGCATCCCAAGCCTCAACAGGGTTCTTCCCCTTCAAACTCCGCTGGGTTGTCTTCCATACATGTATACTGGACTTATTAAGGGAGGACTGGGAGGCCCAGGATATGTGGGTGCTCGGCACCATGCAATACATATTACGACTCAGAGAACGGCTTCGAGCACTAGGTGCCTTTGCATAACAGAACCTAATACAGGTGTGTAGTGGCCTCCCGCTGACCCGGAGGAGGAAACGTCCCTCAAAACCCCTTGGTGGGCGGTGCCAGAGTCACCCAGCCCCACCCACAGGAAACAGGAAGTCAGAGCTGCAGATATAAGAAGGGAAGCTCCCAACTCAGTTAGAGCTCGGCTGCCAAGCAGGGCAGAGGCTCTTCCCCAGCCCCAGCGTCGGAAGGTCCTAGTGCGCTGCTCTTCGGCGGATGACTGGGTTGGGCTGCCTGGGCCGCTACCAGGTCCTGAGCTCAGGCCTAGACCGCCCCGACCGCGGCTGGACCGAGATCCTGGGACATGATGATGGGAGCCACTGCCCGTGCCCACTGGTTTATCTGGACCCTCTGAACGTCTGCTAGGCCCAGCCGAATGGGCTGGAGTGCCTGGACCCTTAACAGACCCGGATCCTGAGCCTATGGACACGCTGCCACCGTCTTTGTCCCTAGGCGACTCTGAGGAGTGACACCCGAGCCAGGTAGGCCCCCAGGGGGAACAGGGAAGTGGCCCAGGGACGGCCAACCCTGGGGCGGCTGAGGACATGGAGGTCAGCTGGGCTGCGCACTGCAGCTTGGAGCCCCGCTGACCCAGTGACCCAGACGTCACGTTATGGCGTGGAGCCCCGCCGTCCCAGTGGCTGCGGCACCGCCACTGCTAGGGCCCTGGGCTGGGACGCGGTGGAGTAGGGAGGGCCCGCGTCCCCCCCGCCACCCCTTCCCCTGGGTGGCAGGTTCCCCCTGTGAGGCAAATCCCCTGCGCTCGTTGTCTCTCTGCTAGCAAGGAGACCCAACCCCTGGCTCAGCCTGCAAACAGGCCTGCGCCATCGAACCTTTGTATTGTTTGACTATTTGTTCGCTGCCTCGCCCTGACCCAGGGCCTGGGCTCACAAACTGTTGTGCAGCCCACTAGACTACAGTTTAACTGTTAATTTGCTGTCTGGCCCTGAACCAGGGCGGGTCACTAGAACTGCTATTTGATTGGCAGTCAGGCCCTTGAGGCTCTGGACTTGGGGCTTACCATGAATCAGCATGGCCTCCCACTGACTCAAACTACTACACGGCCCAACAAAGACAAGAAGAACAGTTCAGTTGGGGAGCTAGAATCCATAGCTTTGAACCAGGGGACAAGGTATTGCTACTTTTGCCATCAACTGAGTCAAAACTCCTGGCTAAGTGGCAAGGTCCATTTGAAGTGGTACGACGTGTGGGACCAGTTGACTATGAGCTGAAGCTTCCAGGACGGAGGAAGGAGGTGCGCACCTACCATGTGAATCTATTGAAAGCATGGAAGGCGCGAGAAGCCATGTTTATTGCTTCAGCTCCATTGGAATTGGAACTAGGCCCACTGGCAGGGGAACCCCTATACTCAAAGCCTGAAGAGATGGGGGAAGGCCTCAACCCAACACAATGTGGCCAGCTGCAAGACCTCCTAGGGGCCTTCCAAGACATCTTATCCACCTGATCAGGGTGGACAAATCTGATCCACCATCACATTGCAACAGAACCGGGGCAAAAGGTGAGAGACATGCACCGGCCCCTGCTGAGGAAGGTGTGGGAGACCATCCATCCAGGAGCTTAAGACAATGCTTGAGATGGGCATGATCGAAGAATCACAAAGCAAGTGGAGGAGCCCCGTCGTCCTAGTGCCAAAACCCGAAGGAACCATTAGATTCTGCATCAACTTCTGAAAAGTCAATGTGGTATCTTGCTTTGATGCTTACCCAATGCCATGGGTGGAAGAGCTGCTGGAATGACTAGGAGAGGCTAAGTATCTATCTACCATTGATTTAACAAAGGGGTACTGGCAGATACCCCTCACACCTAACTCGAGGGCAGACTGCCTTTCCCACACCCTTCGGGATCTACCAATTCATTACCATGCCATTTGGACTGCACGGGGCGGTTGCCACCTTCCAGAGACTGATGAATAAACTGTTGCTACTGCAGAACCAGTACACAGCTGCATATATAGATGACATCATTATTTACAGTAGCACCTAGGAAGACCACCTACACCATCTTAAGGAAGTCCTCCAAGCTCTACGAGAAGCTGGCCTCATGGCAAATCCAGCGAAGTACCACTTCGGGAAAGAAGAGGTAACTTACCTTGGGTACAAAGTAGGAGGCAGGAAGTTACGCCTGGTGGTTAGCAAAATACAAGCCTTGTCAGAGACACCAATGCCCAGAACAAAAAGGCAGGTGTGTCAGTTTTTAGGTCTAGAAGGCTATTACAGACGGTTCATCCCAGAATTTGCGATGATCCTTTACAGATTTAACCAAGAACTCCCAACCTCATCAGGTAAAATGGACAGAACAGTATGAAAGAGCCTTCCAAGACTTAAAGAGATGACTAGGACAAGAACCAGTCCCAGTACACCCGGATTTCTCAAAGGAGTTCATACTCCAAACCAATGCCTTGGGAGTGGGGCTTGGAGCAGTCTTATCACAAGAAGTGGATGCGGAAGAACATCTGGCTCAGAAATAAAACTGGAAGCTTTTTCCTAGAGAAACAAAATATTCCACAATCGAGAAGGAAGCCTTAGCAGTAAAATGGGCTATTGACACCTTACGCTATTACTTGCTGTACATGACTGTCAAGCTAGTAACAGACCATGCACCCCGATGGTGGCTTAACCACATGAAAGAGACCAACCCCCAGATCATGTGCTGGTACCTCTCCTTACAACCTTATGATTTCCACATATTCCATCACCCGGGTAAGTCCCATGCCAATGCAGACTTCTTCTGTAGGTTGGGGGGGGGGAGATGAAAGGTAGGGAGAATGCCAGCTAGGGTCCCTCTTAAGGGGGAGGGTGTGTGACGGGGTGGGCATACCCTGCACTAGAGCAGGAGGGGTGAAAACCCTGTGGTCAGAGAAAGTCCCACCCCTTCAACCAGACTGGGCATGCTCCAAGTGCTGGAGCAGTATAAAAGGCAGCAGAGCAGCTCAGTCTAGGCTGGCCAGTGAAGGATCTCCAGCCAGAGCTCCAGAGTTGCAATGGCCCATGTTCCGGAAAGAGGGGACTGAAGTTCCAGGAGGCTGCCGCTGCGGAGCCCCAGGGAGAAGCCACTTTCAGGGAGCTGGGAGACCCAGCAGCTACTTGGGATGACACCCCAGCAGAACCGGTAGGAAGTGACCCAGGGAGGGTGCAGGAGCAATCTCTCCTGCCCAGGTGCTCTTGGCATGTTTCAGACTGATTCCCCGCCAAGGGAGCAGTAGACCACTCTGCCGCTAACAGGGCCCTGGGTCGGGACTTGGTTGAGCAAGGTGGACCCTGCTCCCTCTACCAGCGCGCTAAGCCCAATCCCACTGAATCTGGCCATTAGGCCATACTGCCCTGAGACAAGGGTGTGTGACAGGGCAAGGCAGCCCCGCACTGAACTCACAGGCTGCGTCTAGACTGGCAAGTTTTTCCAGCCCGCTTTTGCGCAAAAACTTGCCAGCTGTCTACACTGGCCGCTTGATTTTGCGCAAAAGCACTGACGTTCTACTGTCTGAAATCAGTGCTTCTTGTGCCAATGCTTTGACGTTGCCGTTCAGGCAAAAGCCCTTTTCCGGAAATGCTTTTGCGCAAGAGGGCCAGGGTAGATAGGCAGCTAAGACGTTTTGCACAAAAGCAGGGTAAACGGAAAAAAGCCCTATGGGCGCTCTGAGGCTCCGTAGCCAGGATCAAAAGCTTTTAGTAACCCAAGCCTCCTTAAAGCAGACGCAGGCTGCTGAGGTCACCAGGCAGGACCCTTCCTCGGACCTCTGGGCTGAGGTCTGCCACGTGGCCCCTGCTGTCCTCAGCAGCCACCCCACAGCAGGATGGCAGCTCTGGGGGGGGGGGGGGGATCAGCCACCCGCACCCCCAGTGCAGGAGGCCCCCAGGGGCCGCAAACAAAGGGCCCCATCCTGGTTGTCGGGGGAGCTGGACAGCCTGCTCGACCTGTGGCAGGAGGAGGAGGCCCTCCACGAGACCCGCTCCCGGCGCCAGAACGCCAACATCTTCACCCACATGGCCCAGGCGCTCACCCAGCAGGGCCATCCAGCCCGGACCCTGGAGCAAGTCCGGGCTAAAGTGAAGGAACTGCGCCTGGGCTACGTGAGGGCCAGCAAGGGCCAGGGGGCAGGAGCCAACACCTGCCCCCACTACGACCGGCTCCACGCCATCCTGGGCCAGCCAGCCCCACAAGCCCCGCAGGTCCCCATCGACAGCAGCGTGCACCCCCCCCACCCCCCGTCTCCTGGACCACCGTGGCGGGGGAAGGAGACAGCAGTGCGTCGGAGGATGAGGCCAGCACTGCCACCCTGCAGGCCCCCTCCAGCAGCCCCGATGTCTCCCGCGCATCAGCGGAGGCTGGGGAAGGATCCACCAGTGAGTCTTGCACTTCGCACTCACAAGGACGGGGGGAAGAGCCAGGTGTCCGGAGGGGGGAGGGGGAGAGCATGTCACTCAGGCCACGTGAGCAGCACACTGTGTAGCATTAGGCAGCAAGCAGCACGTGCAACCATGTGCAGCCTGGTGACCGAGCAGCACGTGGCCGCGGCAGGCAGCTGCAGGGCACGCCTGGGACCGTGCTGCTCACACACATGCGGCGGGACCAGGGGGAAGGGTGGATGCCGGCTGGAAGCGGACAGGGCCCCAGGGACTCAGCCCAGAGCCCGCACCTCCGCAAGGGTGCAGCACGCAGAACGGCAACACTGCCCCATGCCTGGCTGTGAGGTACAGCCAGCTGCTCCTGGGAAAACCGCAGCGTCACAGTCCTGTGAGCGTGGCCCCCACCGAGCCCCTCGCCTGCTCCCGGTGCCTTGGCTGGCTCCCCAAGGGAAGTCCCCACTGCGGCCGCACATGTCCCTGGGCTACGTGTGTGAGGGCTAGCGGGAGGGCGAGGGGGGATGCGCTCGGGCCGGCCCTAGGGCCGCCTGAGTTTTGCTGCAAGGATGGGACACTCCCCAGTCACCCCTGGTTCTGTCCAGGAGACATCCCACGCGATGGGATCTGAGAGCCCAGACCACGTCTGCCAGATGTGCTCCCAGGCACTGTGTGGGGATTCATCTCGCTCCCTGTCAAACACCAGTGATTAGCCCAAAGCCTCACAGCCTCCACCGGCAGGGAGTTCCACAGGTGAACACAACACAATCGCCCTCCCGCCCTCCACGGGGCCAGGACACAGACCGGTGGTTACAATACATGGAGGAGGACCCTACTCGGGGGCGGTCCTCCTTGCAAACATACAATACGGGGGGCAGGGGGGAACTGAGTGGGCCCAAGCCACACAACTGTGGGGTCACCTGGGCTCAGGGGTGGAGGGCATGAGGTGTGGGGACAGTGGCCGGCCTGCCTGACTGACCCATCCTTTCTTCTCTTCCCTGCAGGGGGACCAAGCACGAGCCGGGGACCCTCCAGTCCAGCAGCAGCGGCACCCCCAGCCGCCCAACCACCGAGGTAGCGGCTCTGCCACCGGGACCAGCTCCTTCGGCGCCACGTGTAGGCCGTCGAGCGCGTCGAGGCAGCCAGCACTCGGCGCGTGGAGGTGGACCTGCAGTGGCACCAGGAGGCCTGGGGCGCCTTCCAGCCCCAGTGCGTGATGATGGCCGATTCCATCGCAACTCTCACCACCCACATTGGCCATGCCGTCCACTATGGCATCGCCGTGCCCCACGCCCCCACCAGCCCTCCCCTAGCACTGCCCCTCGCCCCTCCTGCAATGGCCCCTCCTGCCCCTGCTGCTCCTGTCCCTGACCCTCCTGCAATGGCCCCTCCTGCCCCTCCTGCCCCTGCCCTCCTGCTCCTGCCCCTCCTGCCCACCTCCCTGTGCAGCCTGCCCCGACGCGGCCTGCCCCCCATGTCCAGGTCCGCCCCCACAGGAGCGGTCGCAGGGGCCACCCCTCCGAGGAGTAGCTCCTTCCCCTCCTGGTTCATGGTCTCCTCCCCCTTCCCCTCCCAGTTCAAGGTCTCCTCCCCGTCTCCCCCTTGTAAATAAAAACATAAAAGTTTTTCTGTTGAAAACAAAACTGTGTTGGTTATTGTGTTACTCGAGGTAACTTAAATAATTGATTTGAGATGCCAATTAGCCAACTAAATTTAAGAAGATTACAAAATGTGGACACCAAATACCGTATCTATCACCGGTCATTCCCTTAATTGGTCATTGGTTTGTGGCGCATAAATAAATACTGACACTGTAAGTAAAATTTAAACCACAAACTATATTAACATACATAACAAGCAAGAAAGGTTAAAACACGAACACAAAGAATACGTACATAGTCTAGACGCAGGGACGATTGTAGTGTTGCTGGCAACCTCAATCCTTTGGTCCTTCCGGGCCTCGGGAGAGGAACAGCCAGGAAATCCCTCGAAGACGACTGGAATCGGGTACGCTGACTCGAGCCTTCCGCACGAACCCCGAATCCTCTTCCTGTTCTTCGGGACAGCTCAGACAGGCGATGGTGGCCTAAAACCTAGCCTAAACTAAAAGAAAAACCCTAGCTACGTCCGACGCACCCAACGAACATTCACGATGACGGCCGATATGCTTCAAACCGATGCTGCCTGATGAACAGTCACAACGACGATAGCTAGTTTAACTAAACCTAACTCTGGACCCAGTTTAAATTGGTAGGTGCAAGCCTTCCACTTCACCTGACAGACAAGACTACCAGGAGTCTTCGTACCCAAACAAGTATAACCAAGGTTGGTTTGTTCAATACAGTAAATTTACAACTGGGAGGTAAGGGGAGGGGAGGGGGAAGGGTAGAGGATGGGAGGGAGTTGTAGGGGGAAACTGAGGCGACCCTACTATGGGGCCTGTGCAAACATGCCCGTCAGGGCCTCTCGGATGCGCACCCCATCCTGGTGCGCCTGGCAGCTGTGTGCGGCTGTTCGAACGTCTGTGCCTCGGCTGCCATCCATGCGGGGAGGAAGGCCTCCCCAATCCGCTCCACAATGTTGTGGAGCACGCAGCACGCGGCCAGTACCTCCGTGGCATTCCGCTCACCCATCTCGAGACGGGCGAGCAAACAGCGGAAGTGGGCTTTTAAATGTCCGAAGGCGAGCTCCACCTGATTTCGGGCCCGGTTGAGGCGGTCGTTGAACCAGGCCCGGTTCTGGTCCGGCTGCCCCGTGTACGGCCGCATTAGCCATGGCAGCAGGGGGTAGGCCGCGTTCCCGATGACGCAGATGGGCATAGGCACATCCCCGACAGTCAACTCCCACTGGGGGAAGTAGGTGCCGCCTCCAGCCTGCGAAACAATCCGGAGTTGCGGAGGATGCGGGTGTCGTGTGCCCGGCCGGACCAGCCCGCATAGACGTCCAGGAAGTGGCCATGGTGGTTCACGAGGGCCTGGAGAACAATGGAGCAGTACCCCCCCCCCCTTCCTGTTCATGAAATGGGCTGCTCGATGCTCCGGTGCCCGGACGGGGATGTGGGTTGCATCCAGGGCTCCCCCGCAGTTGGGGAACCCGAGGGCAGTGAAGCCGGCCAGCGTAGCATCCACGTCGCGAAGGCGGATCACTCTCGGGAACAGGACGTCGTTGATGGCGTGGACGACCTGCAGAAGGGTGCAGAGAAATACAAGGGAACACATCACATAAGGTGTGTGCTCCCTCGGCCCCCCCGTGATTCCCTTTGTCCTTGCACACGCACACACACACCAGGGCCCCCTCACCCTACGGCCCCCACCACCACCACCAGCAGGCCTGTGCAAGGGAGGGATGGCCCCAAACCCCTGGGTGACCCAGCCTGGAGTCTTGGCTGCCCCTGAGCATGGAGTGCAGCACTCTTCCCCCCACCCCACTCCCCACTCCCCCTGGGACTTACCTCCATGACGATCACACCGACGGTGGATCTGCCCACCCCAAACTGGTGTGCCACCAATCGGTAGCTGTCCGGGGTGGCCAGCTTCCAGACTGCGATGACGACCCTCTTCTCGACGGGGATGGGTGCCCGCAGCCGGGTGGGGGCTCTCTGGAGCGCAGGGGCGAGCCAGGCACACAGCTGCAGGAAGGTCCGCTTTCGCATGCGGAAGTTCCGGAGCCATTGCTGGTCGTCCCATTGCCCCAGGACCAGCCAGTCCCACCAGTCCGTACCGGTGTCCAGTCTCCACAGTGGCCTCTCCACCCTGGGCCTCCCTGGTGAGGGAGTCGAAGGCGATCTGCGCCTCCTGGTCCTGGAACACGAGGGCACCAGCCTGGAGCACCAGCTGCAGGCACTCCAAAATGACCGACAGGGGCCTGAGCAGGCACATGGCCACCCCTGGCTCCATGGCAGACAAAACAAAGTAAAAGAAAAAAAACCAGGCAAAAGCACTAGGGGTATGTCAACACTACAGCGCTAATTCGAACTAACGGATCCAGACTAAAAAACTAGTTCGAATTAGCGTTTTGCTAATTCGAACTAGCATGTCCACATTAAGTGGACCCTGAACCGGGGTTAAGGCTGGCCGGAAGCAGTGCCGGCAGGGCATCAGAGGAGGACTTAGAGCGTGGAGCTGCTGCCTCAGGCTAGCCGAGGGCTGTGCTTAAAGGGACCCGACCCCCACCCCGGACAGACAGTTCTCAGGGGTGCCCCGCTTGCAAAGCAGTCCTGGCTTGGAGTGCCCTGAGTGCCCACACTGGGCACATCACAGCACTCGGCCATCAGACCGTCTGCACTTGCCGCAGGCTGCCATCTGGGGAGAGGGGGCAATTGGGGAGCTGCAGGAGAGCTTCCACCCCCAGAAGCCCACAGAGCCAGCCCAGTCCTCCCCATCGGGGGCTCGTACCCCATTCCTCCCTCACCTCCTTCCACTTACCCTTCCCTAGCCCCCCTTCCTGATGTACAAAATAAAGAAACCGTGTGGTCAAAAATAGAATCTCTCTTTATTGAACAAAACTGGGGGAGACTGGGAAAAGGAGGTGGGAGAGGGGAAGAGAGAGGGTGGGAGAGGGGAGGGCAACTACAATGATCAGAGGTTTGGAACAGGTCCCATATGAAGAGAGGCTAAAGAGACTGGGACTTTTCAGTTTAGAAAAGAGGAAACTGAGGGGGGATAGGATACAGGTCTATAAAAGCATGAGTGGGGTGGAGAGGGTGCATCCAGAAAAGTTCTTCATTAGTTCCCATAATAGAAGGACTAGAGGACACCAAAGGAAAGGAATGGGTAGCAGGCTTCAAACTAGTAACAGAAAGTTGTTCTTCACAAAGCAAAGAGTCAACCTGTGGAACTCCTTGCTGCAGGAGGCTGTGAAGGCTACAACTAGAACAGAGTTTAAAGAGAAGTGAGATAAAGTCATGGAGGTTGGGTCCATGGAGTGCTATTAGCCAGGGGGTAGGAGTGGTGTCCCTGCCCAAGGTTTGTGGAAGGCTGGAGAGGGATGGCACGAGACAAATGGCTTGGTCACTGTCTTCGGTCCATCCCCTCCAGGGTCCCTAGGGTTGGCCGCTGTTGGCAGACAGGCTACTGGGCTAGATGGACCTTTGGTCTGACCCAGTACGGCCATTGTAAGCTCAGGGTTTCAGTGGACCACCTTGATTTTCATGCACACCTCCTCCTGGGTGGCCAGGCTGGCAGCTCTCCTGCCCTAGACGGCCGCTTTCTTGTGCCTAGTGCGGAGGTCGTGGACGAGGTCCACGATGTCCGCCCTAGACCAGGTGGGTGCCTGCCTCTTGCGGTCCCGGGCAAGCTCCCGGGAGCCGCCAGCCTGGTCCCAGGAAGAGGGGGAGGGCTGGGGGGCATCGGGTGGCTGGCTCAAGCCGTGCCAGGTGCAGGGTCTGCTGGCTGGGTGCTGGCAGGCTTGCACCTGGCACGGGCATCATAGCCAGCTCGTGCACCTTTAAGGGGTCCGGGGCCGGGAGGGGGGCAATAGAGTTTCCCTGGTGTTGGCCAGAGTGGCCACCAGGGCAAGCTGGGGAGGGCTAGCCTCCCACTAGTTCGAATTAAGGGGCTACACACCCCTTAATTCGAACTAGTAAGTTCGAACTAGGCTTAGTCCTCATAAAATGAGGTTTACCTAGTTCGAACTAAGCGCTCCGTTAGTTTGAATTAAGTTCGAACTAATGGAGCACTAGTGTAGCGCGTATTGAAGTTAATTCGAACTAACGTCCGTCAGTTCGAATTAACTTTGTACTGTAGACATACCCCCGGTGCCAAAAGGCAGTGTTGTCCAAAAGTCAGAGGGCAACCACCAAAACTGCTACGGCTGTCAGTGAGCAGAATGCAACGGAGGTACTGGCCGCGTGCTGCGTGCTCCACAACATTGTGGAGCGCAGTGGGGAGGCCTTCCTCCCTGCATGGATGGCAGCCGAGGCACAGACATTCGACCAGCCCCACACAGCTGCCGTCCGCCAGGCGCGCCAGGATGGGGTGCGCATCAGAGAGGCCCTGATGGACATGTTCGCAGAAGCCCCATAGTAGGGTTGCCTCTATCTCCCCATACGACTCCCTCCCATCCCATCCCCTACCCTTCCCCACCCCCCCTTACCTCCCCCCAATTGTAAAGCGTCGGTTCCAAGCACATCGGCCGTCATCGTGACTGTTCGTCGGGTGCGTCGGGCTTAGTTAGGGTTTTTCTTTTAGTTTAGGCTAGGGTTTAGGCCACCATCACCTGTCCGAGCTGTCCCGAAGAACAGGGAAGAGGATTCATGGTTCGTGTGGAAGGCTCAAGTCAGCGTACCCGATTCCAGTCGTCTTCGAGGGATCTCCTGGCTGTTCCTCTCCCGAGGCCCGGAAGGACCAAAGGATTGAGGTTGCCAGCAACACTACAATCGTCCCTGCGTCTATACTATGTACATATTCTTTAGTGTGCGTCTTTTAACCTTTCTTGCTTGTTATGTATGTTAATATAGTTGTGGTTTAAATTTTACTTACAGTGTCAGTATATATTTATGCACCACAAACCAATGACCAATTAAAGGAACGACCGGTGATAGATACAGAATTTGGTGTCTGCGTTTTGTAAGCCTCTTAAATTTAGGTGGCTAATTGGCATCTCAAATCATTTCTTACAGTTACCTCGAGTAACACAATAACCAACACAGTTTTGTTTTCAACTGAAAAATATATGTTTTTATTTACAAGGGGGAGGAGACCTTCAACTGGGAAGGGGAGGAGCTACTCCTGGGAGGGGTGGCCCCTGCGAGCGCTCCTGCGGGGGTGGACCTGCACATGCGGGGCAGGCTGCACAGGGAGGTGGGCAGGAGGAGGCATGGGGTAAGGCCATGCCATAGTGAATGGCATGGGCTATGTGGGCGGTGAGGGTGACGATGGAGTCAGCCATGCGCGTGCACTGTGCCTGGAAGGCGGCCCAGGCCTCCTGGCGCCAGTGCAGATCCCCCTGGACGCACTGGCGAATCAATGCCTCGACGCGCTCGACGGCCTGCACATGCCGGCAAAGGAGCCGCTCCCGGTGGCGAAGCCTGCGCCTGCGCGGTTGAGCAGCTGGGGGTGCCACTGCTGCCGGACTGGAGGGTCCCTGGCTTGTGCTTGGTCCCGCTGCAGGGAAGAGAAGAAAGGATGGGTCAGTCAGGCAGGCCGGCCACTGTCCCCACACCCCATGCCCTCCACCCCTGAGCCCAGGTGACACCACAGTTGTGTGGCTCGGGCCCACTCGGTTCCCCCCCTGCCCCCCGTGTTGTATGATTGCAAGGAGGACCGCCCCTGGAGTAGGGTCCTCCTCCATGTGTTGTAACCACCGGTCTGTGTCCTGGCCCCGTGGAGGGCGGGAGGGCGCTTGTGTTGTGTTCACCTGTGGAATTCCCTGCCAGTGGAGACTGTGAGGCTTTGGGCTAATCACTGGTGTTTGACAGGGAGCGAGATGCATCCCCACACAGTGCCTGGGAGCACATCTGGCAGACGTGGTCTGGGCTCTCAGATCCCATCGCGTGGGATGTCTCCTGGACGGAACCAGAAGAGTGACTGGGGGGGGGGGTGTCCCATCCTTGCAGCAAAACTCGGGTGGCCCTAAGGGCGGCCCGAGCGCTTCCCCCCCTTCTCCCTCCCACTATCCCTCACACACGTAGCCCAGGGACATGTGTGGCCGCAGTGGGGACTTCCCTCAGGGAGCCAGCCAAGGCACCGGGAGCAGGCGAGGGGCTCGGTGGGGGCCACGCTCACAGGGCTGTGATGCTGCGGTTTTCCCAGGAGCAGCTGGCTGTGCCTCACAGCCAGGCATGGGACAGTGTTGCCGTTCTCCGTGCTGCACCCTTGCGGAGCTGCGGGCTCTGGGCTGAGTCATAGAACTGGAAGAGACCTCAGAAGGTCATCAAGTCCAGCCCCCTGCTCTAGGCAGGACCAATCCCAACTAAATCAACCCAGCCAGGGCTTTGTCAAGCCGAGACTTAAACACCTCTAGGGATGGAGACTCCACTACTTCCCTAGGTAACCCATTCCAGTGCTTCACCACCCTCCTAGGGAAATAGTTTTTCCTAATATCCAACCTGGACCTCTCCCACTGTAACTTGAGACCATTGCTCCTTGTTCTGCCACCTGTCACTACTGAGAACAGCCTCTCTCCATCCTCTGTGGAACCTCCCTTCAGGAAGTTGAAGGCTGCTATCAAATCCCCCCTCACTCTTCGCTTCTGCAGACTGAACAGACCCAAGTCCCTCAGCCTCTCCTCATAAGTCATATGCTCCAGCCCCCTAATCATTTTGGTTGCCCTCCGCTGGACCCTCTCCAATGTGTCCACATCCTTTTTGTAGTGGGGGGCCCAGAACTGGACACAATACTCCAGACGTGGCCTCACCAGAGGCGAATAAAGGGAAATAATGACATCTCTGGATCTGCTGGCAATGCTCCTTGTCATGATTATGAGAGTTAGCCAGCAGCCTGGGGATTTAGGGGTTAACTACACCTAGCCAGGTGGAGTGACAAATAGGAATGTAGGTGGGATTTTTCAAACTGGGACAAAGGAATTTGGGTTTTTTTCTTTGCTCCCTTTTGTCTCTCGGAGAGAGTTCTCTGCAGCCACAGAGAGGGACAAGCATGTCTCTCTCTCTCCAAGACACCATTCTTCATTTTCTGTAAGTAGGGTAAAGTTTAGGTAGCTTCGTTAGGTTTTATTGTTTTAAGGGTTGGGTATGGGATCTGAGATCTAGCACTGCTTAAGAGATGTTTTGGCTTTTCTTTGTAACTAAGTTCTAGGCCCATGGAGTTTCTCCATGGCTACGTCTACACTGGCCCCTTTTCCGGAAGGGGCATGTAAATTTCACGAGTCGTCGTAGGGAAATCCGCGGGGGATTTAAATATCCCCCGCGGCATTTAAATAAAAATGTCCGCCGCTTTTTTCCGGCTTTTAAAAAAGCCGGAAAAGAGCGTCTAGACTGGCCCCGATCCTCCGGAAAAAGTGCCCTTTTCCGGAGGCTCTTATTCTTACTTTGAAGCCGGAAAAAAGCGGCGGACATTTTTATTTAAATGCCGCGGGGGATATTTAAATCCCCCGCGGATTTCCCTACGACGACTCGTGAAATTTACATGCCCCTTCCGGAAAAGGGGCCAGTGTAGACGTAGCCCATGAGTATATTTTGTTACCTCCCTATCTAGTCATTATGTTTGCAACAGGAATATTGTTGTAATAATAAAGGTTCTTTCTTTTCTTTTTATTAACCTGGCAGTGGTTAATTGTGTGCCCTGATTTTTATTTTAGGGGTAAGATTTCCCAAATGATCTTTCCCCTGGTTTCTTTAGCAACATTTGGGTGGTGGCAGCGGAAGTTTTATTCCCAAGATCTAGGGTTTTAAGATCTTGGGGGGAAGTTTATACCAAAGCCTGGTAGATAAGGCTTTAGGGTACACTTGCTGGCCCCCACTTCTGCATTTATCATGCCAGAGTGGGGAAGGAGCCATGACACTCCTCTTAATGCCATTAGCCTTCTTGGCTACAAGGGCACACTGTTGACTCATATCCAGCTTCTCATCCACTGTAACCCCCAGGTCCTTTTCTGCAGAACTACTATTTAGCTGGTTGGTCCCCAGCCTGTACCAATGCTTGGGATTCTTCCGTCCCAAGTGCAGGACTCTGCACTTGTCCTTGTTGAACCTCATCAGATTTCTAGTGGCCCAATCCTCCAATTTGTCCAAGTCACTCTGGACCCTATCTCTGCCCTTAAGCGTATCTACCTCTCTCCCTAGCTTAGTGTCATCTGCAAACTTGCTGAGGGTGCAATCCATCCCCTCATCCAGGTCATTAATAAAGATATTGAACAAAATCGGTCCTAGAGCCGAACCTTGGGGCACTCCGCTAGAAACCGACCACCATCCTGACATCGAGCCATTGATCACTACCCGTTGGGCCCGGCCTTCTATCCAGCTTTCTTTCCATCTTACCGTCCATTTATCCAATCCACATTCCCTTAACTTGCTGGCAAGAATATTGTGGGAGACCATATCAAAAGCCTTGCTAAAGTCAAGGTATATCACATCCACTGACTTTCCCATGTCCACCAAGCCAGTTACCCCATCATAGAAGCTAATCAGATTGGTCAGGCACGACTTGCCCTTTGTGAATCCATGCTGACTATTCCTAATCACTTTCCTCTCATCCAAGTGCCTCAATATGGATTCCTTAAGGATCCCTTCCATGATTTTTCCAGGAACCGAGGTAAGACTGACCGGCCTATAGTTCCCTGAATCATCCTTCTTCCCTTTTTTGAAGATGGGCACTACATTTGCCTTTTTCCAATCATCCGGGATTTCTCCCGATCTGCACGATTTTTCAAAGATAATGGCCAAAGGCTCTGCAATGACATTTGCCAACTCCCTCAGTACCCTCAGATGCATTAAGTCCGGGCCCATGGATTTGTGTACGTTTAGCTTTTCTAAACAGCTCCTAACCTGTTCTTTCCCCACCACGGGCTGTCCATCTTCATCCCATCTTGCGTCACTTGGCGCAGAAGTCCAGGAGCCGACCTTGTCCGTGAATACAGAGGCAAAGAAAGCATTGAGTACTTCAGCTTTCCCCACATCATCTGTCACTAGGTTACCACCCTCATCCAGTAGGGGCCCCACACCCTCTCTGATCACCTTCTTCTTGTTAACATGCCTGTAGAAACCTTTCTTGTTATCCTTCACATCCTTAGCCATTTGCAATTTCACTTGCGCTTTCTCCTTCCTGATAACCCCCCGGCATTCTCGAGCTAGACATTTAAACCCCTCCCTGGTCATTTGTCCAAGTTTCCAAGAGTCCCTGGGGCCCTGGCTGGTTCCAGCCGGCATCCACCCTTCCCCCTGGTCCCACCGAATGTGTGAGAGCAGCACGGTCCCAGGCGTGCCCTGCAGCTGCCTGCCACGGCCACGTGCCGCTCGGTCACCAGGCTGCACATGCTGCTTGCTGCCTAATGCTACACAACGTGCAGCTCACGTGGCCTGAGTGACATGCTCTCCCCCCCCCCGTCCCCCGCCCTTGTGAGTGCCAACTGCAAGGACTCACCGGTGGATCCTTCCCCAGCCTCGAAGGATGCACGGGAGACATCAGGGCTGCTGGAGGGGGCCTGCTGGGTAGCAATGCTGGCTTCATCCTCCGATTTAGTGCTGTCTCCTTCCCCCGCCTCGGTGGTCCTGGTGACACGGGGGGCGCGGAGGGGGGCGCACGCTGCTGTCGACCGGCACATCCGGGGCTTGCGGGGCTGGCTGGCCGAGGATGACATGCAGCCAGTCGTAGTGGGGGCAGGTGTCTGGTCCTGCCCCCCTGCCCTCGCTGGCCCGCACATAGCCCAGGCACAGTTCTTTCACTTTAGCCCGGACTTGTTCCAGGTTCTGGGCTGGATGGCCCTGCTGGGTTAGCCCCTGGGCCATGTGGCTGAAGATGTCGGCGTTGCGGCGCCGGGACTGGGTGTCGTGGAGGCCCTCCTCCTCCTGCCACAGGTCCAGGAGGGTCTCCAGCTCCCCCGAGGACCACGATGGGGCCCTTCTTTTCCGGCCCCTGGGGGCCTCCTGTGCTGGGGGTGCAGGTGGCTGAGCGCCCGGAGCTGCCATGCTGGCTGCGAGGTGGCTGCTGGGCAGGGCAGGGTCACCGTGGCAGACCTCAGGCCAGAGGTCTGAGGCACGCTTCTGCCACATGCGCTCAGCAGCCTGCGTCTGCTTTAAGAGCTCGGGTTACCAGGAAGTCCAGGGCTGGAATTCCAAATGGTTATTACCATGCAACATTAGTGAAGGTAAAAGAGCTTCAGTATGCCTTTCCCGCAGCCTCCATTTCCTTTAATACTTAGCACTAATCTCCATATTTCTGTAATACACAGAGATTCCAGGAGGCATGACTCCTTTCCCTGAAGAAGTAGTGGGTGTCAACTCTCATGGCCAGGGCCAAACAGGATTATAGATTTGCTTCAAGACAGAGTCGATTAGGGATAGTTGCTTTTATTAATCTCACTACGTCACTACTATTACAGGCTTAATATTGCCAGATGGTTACACAGCTACTGCAAAGCAACATGTCAATCAGCATAGGCAGAGCAATGCATAAGAAAGCAACAGGACTTAGAAATGCCTCTTCAGTTTGTGGGGAGTCCTGTTCCTGTCACCTCACACCAGGCCGCAGGGGACATGGCTCCAGCTGGGGGAATCCAGGGCACCCTCTGAGGTCTAGGTCCCTGGTGAGACTCACTGGGCATGGGACTCCCTACACTAGCTATACTACAGTTGTTTACCGGGTGGTTGTGTCTAGACTGGCAAGTTTTTCCGCAAAATCATCTGCTTTTGCGGAAAAACTTGCCAGCTGTCTACACTGGCCGCTTGAATTTCCGGAAAAGCACTGACGATCTCATGTAAGATTGTCAGTGCTTTTACGGAAATACTATGCTGCTCCCGTTCGGGCAAAAGTCTTTTTCCGAAATACTTTTGTGCAAAAGGGCCAGTGTAGACAGCTGAGATTTATTTTCCGCAAAAAAGTCCCAATTGCGAAAATGGCGATCGGGGCTTTTTTGTGGAAAAGCGCGTCTAGACTGGCCACGGACGCTTTTCCGCAAAAAGTGCTTTTGCGGAAAAGCATCCTGCCAATCTAGACGCGCTTTTCTGAAAATGCTGTTAACGGAAAACAACGAAAAACGTTAAGTCACTGAGAAGTCTGGAGGTGTGCCTAACGTAGTGAATACAAGCAGAGAGAGGGTAAGTTTAGAAGATAGGACACACAAAGAACAAGTTAAAAATCACTTAGGAAAGTTAGATGTCAGCAAGTCACCAGGTCCTGATGAAATGCATCCCAGGATACTCAAGGAGCTGATAGAGGAGGTATCTGAGCCTTTAGCTATAATCTTTGAAAAATCATGGAAGACAGGGGAGATTCCAGAAGACTGGAAAAGGGCAAATCTAGTGCCCATCTATAAAAAGGGAAATAAGAACAACCCAGGAAACTACAGACCGGTCAGTTTAACGTCTGTCCCAGGGAAGATAATGGAGCAGGTAATTAAGGAAATCATATGCAAACACTTGGAAGGTAATAAAGTGATAGGGAATAGCCAGCATGGGTTTGTGAAGAACAAGTCATGCCAAACTAATCCGATAGCTTTCTTTGATAGGATTACGAGCCTTGTGGATAAGGGAGAAGCGGTGGATGTCATATACCTAGACTTTAGTAAGGCATTTGATACGGTCTCGCATGATATTCTTATTGATAAACTAGGCAAATATAACTTAGATAGGGCCACGATAAGGTGGGTGCATAATTCGCTGGATAACCCTAGTCAGAGAGTTGTTGTTAACGGTGCTAAATCCTGCTGGAAAGGGATAACAAGTGGAGTTCCTCAAGGGTCTGTTTTGGGACCCGTACTGTTCAATATCTTCATCAATGATGTAGATATTGGGATAGAGAGTACGCTTATTAAGTTTGCAGATGATACCAAACTGGGTGGGATTGCAACTTCTTTGGAGGATAGGGACATAATTCAAAATGACCTTAGCAAGTTAGAGAAATGGTCAGAGGTAAACAGGATGAAGTTTAATAAAGAGAAATGCAAAGTGCTCCACTTAGGAAGGAACAATAAGTTCCATACATACAAGATGGGAAGCGACTGTCTAGGAAGGAGCATGGCGGAAAGGGATCTAGGGGTCATAGTGGACCACAAGTTGAATATGAGTCAACAGTGTGATGCTGTTGCAAAAAAAGCAAATATGATTCTAGGTTGTATCAACAGGTGTGTTGTAAGCAAAACTCGTGAAGTCATTCTGCCGCTCTACTCTGCACTAGTTAGGCCTCAGCTGGAGTACTGTGTCCAGTTCTGGGCGCCACATTTCAAGAAAGATGTGGAGAAATTGGAAAGGGTACAGAGAAGAGCGACAAGAATGATTAAAGGTCTAGAGAACATGACCTATGAAGCCAGGCTTCATGAACTGGGCTTGTTTAGTTTGGAAAAAAGAAGATTAAGGGGGGACATGATAGCGGTTTTCAAATATCTAAAAGGGTGTCACAAGGAGGAAGGAGAAAATTTGTTCCTCTTGGTTTCTGAGGACAGGACAAGGAGTAATGGGCTGAAAGTGCAGCAGGGGAGGTTTAGATTGGACATTAGGAAAAAATTCCTAACTGTCAGGGTGGTCAAATATTGGAATAAATTGCCAAGGGTGGTGGTGGAATCTCCCTCTCTGGAGATATTTAAGAACAGGTTAGATAGACATCTGTCAGGGATGGTGTAGACGGAGCTTGGTCCTGCCTTGAGGGCGGGGGGCTGGACTCGATGACCTCTCGAGGTCCTTTCAAGTCCTATGATTCTATTATTCGCCTCTCGCACATTCTGATGTTCCAATCCTCCTCAGCAGGGAGAGGAGGATTTGCCATATTACACTATTCTTTCTCATTGTAATCAGCCTTAAATCTGAATAAAAGCAGCAAATGGCTGACTAGTGCTCAAGGCTTTCCCCTTGCTCATGAAAGCAGCAGCAGTAGCAGCATTGAGTCAGACTAGGAAAGACATGACTGCAGCTCTCCGTTTTTATTAGTATTCATGGAGCATCTGACTCCAGAGAGAATTAATAGATTCTGAAGCCTAATATCCTGGAGAACAATTAATTTGCCCACAGTTTTGTCATGGTTGAAAGTCAAATGCTGGAATGGATCGATGCACTGAGCTGCAAGTGGAAGCACTACAACCTTCTGCTGGAGCTGAATTTTAATTTTCCCATCAACATTCCCCTGCCATTCCCAGCACTCCCGTGTTCTAATAGATCTAAAAGCCTTTCCCCTTCTTACCTCACACGTTGATCTTCATAATATAATCTATGCTGGTTGTTTAAACATTAGAGCCGTTCATGGCTCTCCATTATGGGATTAGAGATGTGCAAGGCCCGTTGTGTTTTGACCTTTTCCTCTCATTTTGGTTGAAATTGTATGGGAAATTCTGGCCTTTTGTAATTAAAGCCAAACACAGGAATAAATCATTACTCTGTGGCTACGTCTAGACTGGCATAATTTTCCGCAAATGCTTTTAACGGAAAAGTTTTTCCGTTAAAAGCATTTACGGAAAAGAGCATCTAGATTGGCATGGATGCTTTTCCGCAAAAGCACTTTTTGTGGAAAAGCGTCCGTGCCAATCTAGACGCGGTTTTGCGCAAGAAAGCCCCGATCGTCATTTTCGCCATCGGGACTTTTTTGCGCAAAACAATACCGCGTTGTCTACACTGGCCCTCTTGCACAAAAGCATTTGCGCGAGAGGGCTTTTGCCCGAACGGGAGCAGCATAGCATTTCCGCAAGAACACTGACAATCTGACATGAGATCGTCAGTGTTCTTGCGGAAATTCAAGCGGCCAGTGTAGACAGCTGGCAAGTTTAGACGCAGCCTGTGTGTACATATCTCCATCTAGGTAGGTATTGGTAGGAATTATGTTAAGAGTTTCTGCAACTTAAGAACCCAAATCAATAGAGATGCTAAGAATGAGGTTAAATGTTGTTCTTACTCCACATTTAGATTAATGTAAACCTGCTGAAGTCTCGTGATAGACTTTAAGGTCAGAAGGGACCATTATGATCATCTAGTCTGACCCCCTGCACAACGCAGGCCACAGAATCTCACTCACCCCTCCTGGAATAATCCTCTCACCTATATCTCAGACATTGAAGCCTTCAAATAGTTTGAAGACCCCAAGATGCAGAGAATCCTCCAGCTGTGATCTGTACCCCATGCTACAGAGGAAGGCCAAAAACCTCCAGGGCCTCTGCCAATCTACCCTGGAGGAAAATTCCTTCCCGACCCCAAATATGACGATCACACATCCGAACAAGCCACATGAACTCAATGTTGGTGCACAAGACAAAACTCACTCCGCTCGTGGATGGAAAATCTTAAGAGGGAACACTGGTGGCAGCCCAAAGCCGCTACACTCTGACAGCTGCTCAGTCCCCAGTGTGAAATTAGTTGGTGGGTATTAGGCCATTTCTGTATCACAACCCCCCCCCCCCCCCCCCGGCACAATTTTCATCCCTCGTTGGCAGGCTCAGGGGACAGGCCAAGGAATAAACACAACTGGAGATTGCATGTACTTTTCTTGACAAGTCAGCCCAAATGGGAGTTATTCCCATACATCTTCCCCTCCTCTCTGGAGATAAGGGGTTAGATATTATCCCATGCATTAAAGGGCCTGGGTGCCTCTCCCTACTAACCACTGACTGGTGCCACTCGTTAGGACGATGCATTCCTCATTTGGGGTCTACCTGCAGAGTGCACCCCCTATGTGGCCTTTGGTTGCATGAGTATTACACTGACCCTTGCTCTTCCCAGGAGTCACTTCAGGGCCAAAGATTTTCAGCACAGAAAGGGTTAATATTTTTAGCATTTTGTGCCTTCAAGTGAATGGTATTTTCATCCCTCACAATCCTTGGCTGGCTAGTGCAAGGGTGACAGTCCCTGACAGATCTTACCCTTCCTGATGCATCAAAGCCCAGGAATTGCAGAATGCCTGATTCTGATCTCCCTCACCCAGGTGTAAATCAGGCATAAGGGAAGTGGAACACCAGGACAGAGCTAGGTTAGATGAGATCAAAATCGAGTCCAGTGATGCCAGGCTACTCCTGCTATGATCAAATCCTTGGGCAAAACTACATTTCCTCCTCCAATCCCACAAGCAATGCGGGGCAGATTTCAGTCCACCAGAGTGTTCTATTTGAAGCTGTGGCAGGTTAAGTGCCATTTACGAAATCACTTGTGCTGACCCTAGAATTCTCTCACCTGCTCTCAATGCATTATCCTGAGAATTGTGCTTCCAATAGCATTTGCAGAGCTTCTGACACTGAAATACACTGAAAAGCCCATCTCAAGGGCATATTTTAAAAAGGCACACATTGTCATAGTGATAGATTTTGTTGTTAGAGTAACTGGGTTAGGTCATTAGGGGTCAGCCCAGCCCATTTAGGCTGGTTCTGGTTAGTTCTGTGTTATGCAATAAATAGACACTTGCAACTGCTCAAGCTCTCTGTGTTTCCAGTGATTCTTTCTAAACTGTGGAACTCCACACGATATAACAGCATGTTTGAATCATCAGCGAAGAGGTTCCCAGTCCACAACAGTGTTTCCCTTCATTTTTAAAAGCAGGAGCAGACTGAAGACAGGAATCAAATCATGGCCATGCATGCCAGACTTCATCGCAAGGTGGCATGAAGTAAGGAATGCTCCTCCCAACAAGGTTCTCTGTGCAGGCAGTATGGCAGACACACAGTTCCATAGACAGGAAGCAAAAGGGCCCTTTCCCAGTCTGCCCCCTTTGCATGGTTAGTCAGAAGGCGGAAGAGCACTTACCCCTCTCTTTGTAAAACAGTTTGTAAAGCCTCTGAGGCAGGGGTCTCCCACCTTTTTAAGCATGAGATCACTTTTTTGAATTTAAGTGCAATCCAAGATCTACCTCATACCCAAATCCCCTTGTCCCACCTCCTTCCCATCCCTTCTCCGAGGCCCCGCCCCTGCTCACTCCCTCCTCCCTCCCTCCTCTACCCTTAATCACTTTTTATCAGGCTTGGGACAGAGGGCTGAAGTTCCGGGGAGGGGGATGCAGACTCCAATCTTGGGCTAAAGGATTTGGAATGTGGGAGGGGTTATGAGCTGAGCATGGGGTAGGGAGTTGAAGTGCAGCAAGGGATTCAGGGTGCAGGCTATGGGAGGGAGTATGGGTGCAGGGGAATTTAGGACTAGGACAGGGGTTTGGGGTGCAGGAAAGGTTCAGGACTGTGGCTGGGGTTCAGAATGTGGGCTCCAGCTGAGCACCACTTACCACAGGTGGCCTCTGGGTGGTAGTGTAGAAGACTAAGTCAGGCTCACCCCTACTCTGGCCCTGCACCACTCCCAAAAGCAGCCAGCAAACTCTCTTCATCCCTGCCCTCCACCACTCTGTGGAGATGAGGTACAGGGTGGGGGGGGAGAGGCACCCTGACATCAGTGCCCCCTCCTCTTCTTCCTGTGCCTTGCACAGCAAGAGGCTCCTGGGGGTGAGGGGCAGCTCCAAAGCAGAGGGCAAAACACAGCATGGCAGTGCTGAGAGGGGTAGATGAAGTGCCAGCACTTGACAGCCTCCGGGACAAACCAGTCAGGATCACCTGTCAAAAGCTCCAAGATCTACCAGTAGATCCTGATCTACCGGTTGGTGACCACCGCTCTAAGGCTTAGACAGGTCAGCTGATTCCTGGACCCTGGCTGGTCTGTAGTCAGCAGACACTGACAGCTGTGTGCAGATTTCCACCATCCTCAAGACAGATGCTGGAACAGGAACAGCTTGTTTCTTGCACTGAGCCCGAAGGAGCCTGCAAGCAGCTCTAGCTCAGCCTCCCAGCAAAAGGTGCATGGAAGGGGTTCTCCGGGAGTGTACAAAACAAGTCCTCTTGTGGAGATTCAGCCCTTTCTGGATTTATGGTACAAGTCCAAGGGGCACTACGCAGCTGATTCACCTCCCGTTTGCAACTGCTGTAATTCCATTGACCTCTGCAGAGTTATTCCCAATTTACACCAGCGTATGTAAGCACAGAACCAGACGACTGTGCATGTGCACTGGGAGATAACTGACTGGTCATTGCACGGGACTCAAAGTGAGCTTGCTTGCTTTTGTGGAGGCAGGAAAAGGGAATTTGTGTGCAGCCATCTTGGTCTTGTTATCAAGAGAGCAAGAGTCAGGCTAAGTCTGTGGCCTGACAACGCGAGATCTGTAATTAGACGCTGCCTTCGCCTCTCGCCTCCATACAGAGATAAGGATAGAATGCTGACTCTGGTAGGGACCTTGAGATAAGGAGCATCTGGGTGGAACTAAATAACTGTTAGCCATTGGTGTTTGTAATGGGAAGGAGACTAATTGTTATTGTTATTATATCTAATAGACAGTATATAAACTGCTTCATAATTGCTTGTATTCGAAGATCTGCCTCGGAGGGGGGGCTTCCCCCCCTGTCCGAACCAGTTTTCCCTTGCTGCAGCTCGTAATAAAACTGCCTCTGGCTACTTGTTGCTTACAAACTCAGAGTGAGGACAATGTTTTCTTCCACACTTTCAAGCTCATAAAAATATGTCTACACTAGCCCCCTAGTTCGAACTAGGGAGGCTAATGTAGGCATTCGAAGTTGCAAATGAAGCTCAGGATTTAAATATCCCAGGCTTTATTTGCATCTTCCTGTCCGGGTGCCATCTTTAAATCCCCTTAGTCCGAACTAACTGCCCGCGGCTACACGCAGCAGTCAAACGTTAACTCAAACTGTTACGCCTCATTCCATGAGGTGTAACAGTTCGAGTTAACATTTGACTGCCGTGTGTAGCCGAGGGCAGTTAGTTCGGACTAAGGTGATTTAAAGATGGCGCCCGGACAGGAAGATGCAAATAAAGCCTGGGATATTTAAATCCTGGGCTTCATTTGCAACTTCGAATGCCTACATTAGCCACCCTAGTTCGAACTAGGGAGCTAGTGTAGACATACCCTGAGCTCTTTCAGTAGCCCTGCTTCCACTGGAGTGACAGCACTGACCGCATCCTGATGAGAGTTCGAACATGACCCAGGGAACCACTCAGGGCTGTTCAGAGATCTGAGCAAGGACAGAATCCATAACAGAAATGTGGGGAACTCTGCAAACAGAACCGTGAAAGAAAGGGAAGTCATTTCATCCAGCATGCCTGCAGGAAACATGAATCCATCTTCTGGAGCAATTAAATGCAGAGCTGTGCATGAGCATAATTATTAGTGGAATGATGGCAACAGTAATAGAGCTCATCAGTCAGAAAGCGACAATTTCTAAACTGTCTCATGCTGTACCACCTGGATTTAAGTTAAGGTAATATTTATGGACAAGACAGATGCATCTGCTTACTGAACATGCACATATTAATGTATCCACAACCGAGCAACCCAACTGCCAGCAAACGTGACTCTATTGCTCCTCAGTGTTTTGACTGCCATGTTCTTTTCCCCAGCATCAGAAATCATCATTCTAGATGGCATCCATGCCAGTGCTCTTCTATGTTCACTGGCTGGACTGTCTGAATCTGGAGACATTTAATGTACATTTTTCAGAATGAAAACCACTAGATTGACAATAAGACGGTGTGACAGTCACTCACGAGGCTGATGAAGCTCGCTCTCTCTCTCTCTCACACACACACACACACACACACACACACACACCCCCACCACCACCACTGCGATCCTGAGACCTTAAGGCTACGTCTAGACTGGCATGATTTTCCGCAAATGCTTTTAATGGAAAAGTTTTCCGTTAAAAGCATTTGCGGAAAAGAGCATCTAGATCGGCAGGATGCTTTTCTGCAAAAGCACTTTTTGCGGAAAAGCATCCACGCCAATCTAGACGCACTTTTCTGCAAAAAAGCCCCGATTTTCACGATCGGGGCTTTTTTTGCGCAAAACAAATCTGAGCTGTCTACACTGGCCCTTTTGTGCAAAAGCTTTGCACAAAAGGGACTTTTGCCCGAATGGGAGCAGAATAGTATTTCCGCAAGAAGCACTGATTTCAGACAGTAGGAAGTCAGTGTTTTTGTGGAAATTCAAGCGGCCAGTGTAGACAGCTGGCAAGTTTTTCTGCAAAAGTAGCTTGAAGCCTGCTACCCATTCCTTTCCTTTGGTGTCCTCTAGTCCTTCTATTATGGGAACTAATGGAGAACTTTTCTTTATGCACCCTCTCCACCCCACTCATGCTTTTAGAGACCTCTGTCCTATCCCCCCTCAGTCTCCTCTTTTCGAAGCTGAAAAGTCCCAGTCACTTTAACCTCTCCTCACATGGGACCAGTTCCAAACCCCTGATCATTGTAGTTGCCCTCCCCTCTCCCACCCTCTCTCTTCCCCTCTCCCACCTCCTTTTCCCAGTCTCCCCCAGTTTTGTTCAATAAAGAGAGATTCTATTTTTGACCACACGGTTTCTTTATTTTGTACATCAGGAAGGGGGGCTAGGGAAGGGTAAGTGGCAGGAGGTGAGGGAGGAATGGGGTACGAGCCCCCAATGGGGAGGACTGGGCTGGCTCTGCGGGCTTTTGGGGTGGAAGCTCTCCTGCAGCCCCCCAATTGCCCCCTCCTCCCGAATGGCAGCCTGCGGCAAGTGCAGCCGGGCTGATGGCCGAGTGCTGCGATGTTCTGCGTGTGGGCACTCACGACACTCCAAGCCAGGACTGCTTTGCAAGCGGGGCACCCCTGAGAACTGTCTGTTTGAGGTGGGGGTTGGGTCCCTTTAAGCACAGCCCTCGGCTAGCCTGAGACAGCAGCTCCATGCTCATCTGATGCCCTGCCGGCACTGCTTCCGGCCATCCTTAACTTCTGTTCAGGGTCCACTCTGTGTGGACTTGCTAATTCGAATTAGCAAAACGCTAATTCGAACTAGTTTTTAGATCTAGCTGCACTAATTCAAATTAAGTTAGTTCGAATTAGCGCTGTAGTGTAGACATACCCTGAGCTCCTTCGCCGAACCTTGCTTGCAAGCAATAAAATTGAATTGGACCCAGCCTGAAAGTGTGACTCTCTTCTGTGGGCAAATTAGACTAGCCTCCAGGGGACGAATCTTGCAATTTATGCAACACTGCTGCCCTGCATGCTGGGGGCACAGGCATGTGGGGATGGCGGGGGGGGGGGGGGGGGGGGTGAATGAGGATGCAGAAGCAGGATGGGAGGGGGCAGGAGTTGCACTGAGGGGCATGGGGCAATGCAGGGGAGCAGGTGGGGGGGGGATCATGGGGCTGAGGGGAGTGTGATTACCCCAGTTTCACTAGAGACCACCCCAGGGTTACACTCATATGGATTTATTAAATGAGGAATTAACAGTCCACTACAGGGTTAAACTGAGTGGGACTGAGCTCGCTCTCGCTCACCCACCCACCCACCCAAACACAAACACTCACATTCATTCATGACCCCTGGCACTCTCACACTTACACAGGCAAAGGGTTGCAGAGCAAGGCCTATTGACTCCGGAGGTTTGCCTCTAGCCATGAAGCCTGGCCAGCAAGCTGGTCAGAAAAGAGGGCTTCTATCAGATGCTCTCTCTCCTTTTATTAGAACTGGGCGGCTCCCATCACACACGCAGGGGTCTTACCTCCACGTTTCTCACTGAGGAGCATGCCCAGACCTCCTTCAGTCCAGGTCCTTTGTTTGCTTAGGGCAGCTGTTGTGTATTTAATTAGTCACCACCTGGTCCTAGCTCCACTTGTTTAGCCTTGCTGTTTCCCTCACCCCAAACACATTCCATTCACACACACTTCTCTTCTCACAGGGTGGAGTGCAGCTTAGAGCATGTTACAAGCGCAGTGGCTGACAGTTACAAAGATTGCAATGCTCAACAGGCACCAAACTTACAGTAGGTTTCTGAACTCATAAAGCAAAGTGGCTGAAAGTTACAAAGTTGCAAGGATCAACAATCTTACAACAAGGTGCAGAATGTAAAAGGCAAGGTAGCTGAAAGTTTCAGAGAGACAAGTACAATGCTTCAAAGCTCAGTGGTTGCAAAGATACCTTCCAGAGCACAGCATCTGACTGAGAACAATTTCCAGCTTAATCATCAGTAATAAAGTGACTTAGAGACTGACAAAACCTGCTGCTGACTGCATTGCTGTGAACACTGTTTTTAAGGGGGGCAGTTGTCTTCTAAGTCGTGTGTTGGCAGGACCTTACAGTTTAATGCATTTCGAGAAAATTTGTGTGTGAATCAAGTAATAGCTCGGGCGGAGGCTTTATGCAACAGAGTGAGGCTGGAGCAGGGGGAAGATGTGAGGGGGGATACAATTGTACTTTGCAGAAGCTGCACTTTCCTTTACTCCCCGCTTCTTGGCCTCCCTCCCCAACTAGCTATTCAGCTGCATTCTTACCCTCTCACCTTTTGTGTTACTCCCCCAGCCCCCTCCTGCCCCCAAACTCCCTCTCATACCCCCACCCCACACCCTCTCCTGCTGCCAAACTCTCTTCCAGACCCTGCCCTCCTCACCCCACCTCCCACCCAGACCCTGAATCCCTATCCCACACAATGGCAATCCTGTCCTGCACACTGAGCCCCTCATTTTTGTTCCCACCTCAGAGCCTAAGGGGGTCCACAAAATCCACTAACTCTAAAACCCCAGAAAAGTAAATCTGGCCCATGGAAAGCCCTGAAGCTCAGTCCTCCCTGTTCCTTCCCCTCTGTGTCAAGAGTGAGGTGTATCAGTTGGGGACCACACAAGTGAGAAGCAAAAAAAACCTCCTCCCAAAACCCCCAACCCTCACTGATGGGGCCCCAACTGATTTTTCTGTGGATCAGTGGCTCCCAACCCAAAAAGGGTTCCCCACCCCTGCCATAAATAAAGAAAACATCGAAACCTTTTGTGTTGCGCATGAATTAATGTTTTACTTTATTTAAAATGAAGTTAAGTGGGCTGTGCCCACAAAAGGTCATGATACCATATACAATTATGTCTACACTGTAGCCTTCTTGTGGAAAAGCTTATGCAAATGAAGCTTGGCATGGAATATCACAGTGCTTCATTTGAATAATTAATGAGCAGCCGTATTTGCGCAAGAGGCTTTTGTGCAAAAAAGAGCAGTGTAGACTGCTCCTTTTTGCGCAACCCCCCCGCACAAGAGCCATTCTTCCTACAGTGTAGCCCAGTGGTCTCCAACCTTTTTACACCCAAGATCACTTTTTAAATGACAGACCAAGACAAGATCTACTGCCCCCGCCCCTTTCTTGAAGCCCCGCCCTCTCTATTCTCCTCCTCTCCATCACTTGCTATCCCCAATCCTTATACTGCTGCTTTTTTAAAAAAAAAATCTTCTGTAGGAAGAGGTTTTTCCAACATTTGGCCTGTCTAGACTGGACCAAATGTCAGAAAAACCCCTTCTTTTGGAAGCCCCCTTATTCCTTGTGGAAAGAGGAATATAGGGGGGTATGTCTACACTACAAAGTTAATTCGAAATAACAGCAGTTATTTCGAATTAACTTTAATAGCGTCTACACAGGCAAACCGCTATTTCGAAATAAATTCAAAATAGTGGAGCCCTTATTTCGAATTTGGTAAACCTCATTCTATGATGAGTAACACCAAATTTGAAATAGCTATTTCGAATTAAGTGCTGTGTAGACACTTAATTCGAAATAGGGGGCCTCCAGCCCTTCCCAGGGAGCCCTGGTGGCCACTCTGGGCACAACCAGGAAAACTCACTCTCCTCTCTTCCAGCCCAGAGCCATTAAAGGGGTAGACCCTGGCCGCAGTGTCTGTGCCAGCTCCAAGCCTGTCAGCCCAGAGCCAGCAGTGGCTACCGGGGCCCCTGACCCAGTGTCCCCAAAACATGAGCCAGCAAGCCACTGGCAGCCGCCCTCCACCGCTCCCCAGGAGCAGTCTGCCAGCTCCCAGGAGCCTGACAGGGGCTGGAGAAGGCGGGCGCCTTCCTGGTCCAGGGTGGAGATCATGGACCTTATTCAGGTTTGGGGGGGATGCCCCCAATGTCCATGATCTCCGCACTAGATGGCAGAATGTGGCCGTCTATGGCAGGATAGCTGCCAGCCTGGCCACCAAAGGCCACATGCGAACCCAGGAGCAGATTAGCATGAAAGTCAAGTTGGTCCAGTGAGACCCCCAACCCTGAGCCCTGAGCTTCCCCTCCCCCTTCTTTCCTTTGCTTCCCCCTTCCAGATCCCTCCTCCCAGGTTTCCCCCTCCCCTCTTCCACCCTCTCTCTTCCCCTCTCCCACCTCCTTTTCCCAGTCTCCCCAGAGGTTCATCCCCCCCCTGCAGTTTTGTTCAATAAACCCAGTTTCTATTTTTGAACTTACGTGTCTTTTGTTTGATAACAGGAAGGGGGCTAGGGAGGGGTAAGCGGAAGGATGTGAGGGAGGAATGGGGCACGAGCCCCCAGTGGGGAGGACCGGGGAGGCTCTGAGGGCTTCTCGGGGTGGACGCTCTCCCTCAGGGCCTCCTGGATCCTGACAGCCCCCAGAAAGACCCCCCGGATGGCAGCCTGCAGCAAGTGCAGCCGGGCTGATGGCAACAACCCCACGAGACGCACCAGCGTGCCCAGGGGCAGCTCTGGCTCCATGTGGCCAAGTGCTGTGGTGTCCTGCGTTCGGGCACTCAGGGCACTCCAAGACAGGACTGCTTTGCTGTCCCTCATCGAGGTAGACAAGCAAGCGGGGAACCCTGAGAACTGTCTGTCCGGGGTGGGGGTAGGGTCCCTTTAAGCATGGAGCTCATTTAGCCTCAGGCAGCAGCCCCACACACTAAGTCCTAACCTGATGCCCTGCCGGCACTGGTTCCAGCCAGCCTTAACTTCGGTTCAGGGTCCACTCAGTGTGGACGTGCTATTTTGAAATATCAAAATGCTATTTCGGAATAGTTTTTGTGTCTAGATGCATTATTTCGAATTAGCTTAATTCGAATTAACTATTTCAAATTAAGTTAATTCGAAATAGCACTGGAACGAGGCGTACAGATAGTTCGGAATAGGAAGCCTAGTCCGAACTATCTAGTTCATGCCGCATGTAGCCGCGGGCACGGAGTCCACACTAGCGGACATTTAAAAATGGCGGTGCCCGGCAACATGCAAATGAAGCCCGGGAAATTCAAATCCCGGGCTTCATTTGCAAGTTCGTATGACTACATTAACCACCCTAGTTCGAACTAGGGTGGTAGTGTAGACATACCCCTGGGCTACGTCTACACTGGCCCCTTTTCCGGAAGGGGCATGTAAATTTCATGAGTCGTCGTAGGGAAATCCGCGGGGGATTTAAATATCCCCCGCGGCATTTAAATAAAAATGTCCGCCGCTTTTTTCCGGCTTTTAAAAAAGCCGGAAAAGAGCGTCTAGACTGGCCCCGATCCTCCGGAAAAAGCGCCCTTTTCCGGAGGCTCTTATTCCTACTTCAAAGTAGGATTAAGCCTAGTTCGAACTAGCTAGTTCGAATAAAGGGCTGTGTAGACCCTTAATTCAAACTAGTGGGAGGCTAAGGCTTCCCAGGTTTCCCTGGTGGCCACTCTGGCCAACATCAGGGAAACTCTATTGCCCCCCTCCTGGCCCCGGAGCCCTTAAAGGGCCACGGGCTGGCTACTCACTTTGTGCCAGTTGCAAGGCTGCCAGCACCCGTGCCAGCACACCGTGCACCTGCCACACCATGAGCCAGCCACCCGAGGACACCCAGCCCTCCAGTGCTCCCCAGGACCAGCCTGGCGGCTCCCAGGAGCCTGCCCGGGGGCGCAAAAGGCGGGCGCCCGCTTGGTCAAGTGCGGAGATCGTGGACCTCATCGAGGTTTGGGGGGAAGCATCCAATGTCCACGATCTCCGCACTAGCCACAGGAACGCGGCTGTCTACAGCCGCATGGCTGCCAGCCTGGCCGCCAGGGGCCACCAGCACAGCCGGGAGCAGGTGTGCTGCAAGATTAAAGACCTGCGGCAGTCCTACTCCCGGGCCTGCCAGCCAGGGGCCGACCCGGAGGCCTGCCCCCACTTCCACGCCCTGGACCGCCTCCTGGGGGCTCATGCCGTCCCTGCCCCCCGGGACGTGATAGACCCCGGAGCAGAGGGCCCGCTCCAGGAGACGGAGGAGGAGGAGGAGGGCTCTGAGAGCCAGGAGCCTGCCGCCAGCCTGCCCAGGACCTGGGACCCCGAGGCACCCCACAGAGCCGCTCGCCTGTGTCATCCGAGGCCGGGGAGGCGTCCACCTGTGAGTACCATCGTGCTCCCCTTATGTGTATGGGGGGCTGGGGCGAGAGGGAGCCCCGGGACCGTGCGCCTGGGCCTTGCACACCACGGAGCAGCAGCTGGGGATCCTGCAGGGGCCCTGGCCTTGCAGAGGGGAGCTGGGTTTCACACACCTGGGCCCCTGGGGTAATTGACCGCTGGTCTTGTTGCACCACAGCTGCAGCACCTGGGCCTGCAGGGCGCACCACACCGCCTGCAGCAGCTGCCCGTGCCCGGGCAAGCAGGAGAGCCAGGAATGAGGAGGACTACCAGAGGCGGCACCTCCGGTTCCTGGATCACCAGCTCCGCACCCAGGACCACTGGGTCCAGGAGGACCTGAGGCTGCGCCGGAGGAGTTTGGAGGCCCTGGAGGAGCAGGGCCGTGCCCTGCGAGGCCACCTCCAGAGCCTGCTCGACCGCTTCCCATTTCCTCCTACTCCTGCTCCCCCTGCTCCTCCTGCTGCTCCCCCTGCTCCCCCTGCTCCCCCTCCTGCTCCCGCTCCTGCTTCCTCCACACCCCCGTCCCTCCTGCCCCCCCCTCCACAACCATTTCCCACCGACGCCCCCGGACCCGCAGTGTGGCGAGACGGGAGAGGCAGCCGGACTCCCACCCCTGAGCTTTCCTTTCCCTTCCTCCCTTCCCTCCCCTTCCAGCTCCCTCGTCCCAGGTTTCCCCCTCCCCGCTCCCACCCTCATTCCTCCCTTCCCCCACCCCAGTTATGTGAAATAAACATATGTTTTTGTTTGAAAAACAGGTGTCTTTATTTTACAGTAGGTAGGGAGGGGAAAGGGGAAGGGGGGTAGGGTGGAAGAAGGCCCCAGTGGGGCATGCAAGGGAGAGGTCAGTCCTCCTCCTCCACCAGGAAGCTCTCCCGCAGGGCTTCCCGGATCCGGACGGCCCCCCACTGGGCTTCCCGGATGGCGGTGGTGCGGGGCTGACCGTAGTGTCCAGCCATGCGGTCAGCGTCAGCCATCCAGGCTGGCAGGAAAGCCTCCCCCTTTCGCTCACACAAATTGTGGAGCACACAACATGCTGCCACCACGGGAGGGATGTTGTGCTTGGCCAGGTCCAGACGGGTGAGGAGGCATCGAAAGCGGGCTTTCAGTCGCCCGAAGGCCCCCTCCACCACGATGCGGGCCCTGGTCAGCCTGGCATTGAAGGCCTGGCGGGAGGGATTGAGGTGCCCCGTGTAGGGCTTCATCAGCCACGGCTTCAGTGGGTAAGCGGCATCCCCCACCAGGCACACGGGCATGTCCACGTCCCCGACCCTGATGTGGCGGTCGGGGAAGAAGTTCCCAGCCTGCAGCCGCTGGCACACGGAGGAGTTGCGGTACACCCGGGCGTAGTGTGCTTTGCCGGACCAGCCCACATTAATGTCCGTGAACTGTCCCCAGTGGTCACACACGGCCTGCAGGATCATGGAGAAGTACCCCTTGCGGTTCACGTAATGGGACGCCTGGTGTTCCGGGGCACGGATGGGGATGTGCGTCCCGTCGATGGCCCCCCCGCAGTTGGGGAAGCCGAGGGCGCCGAACCCCCGGATGACAGCGTCCGGGTCGGCGAGGCGGACCACCCTGCGGAGCAGCACCCGGTTGATGGCCTTGACCACCTGCGGAGAGAGACACAGCAAAGCGCCAATCAGTGGGGCGCCCGGGTGGCTGGGAGCGTTCGTGCCCTGGCAGTGCCCCACGCCCCACTCCCGGAAGCAACCCCCCTGGCGGCGTGTAGTACGGCCGGGACAGACTGACCCCTCCGGTGCGGGGCGCTTTCGCCTCCTCCCGCCCCCCCTTTGTCCCTGGGGCGGCCCATCCCCTCCTCGCAGCCCCCCTCCCCCCCGGCTCGGTGGCCGACGAGCGCCGTACCTGCATGAGCACCGCTCCGACGGTGTATCTCCCCATGCCGAACTGGTTCCCGACGGATCGGTAGCTGTCTGGCGTGGAGAGCTTCCAGAGGGCGATGGCCACCCGCTTCTGGAGGGGAATGGCGGGCCTCATGCGAGTGTCTCTTCTGCGCAGGGCAGGAGCGAGCCACTCGCAGAGCTCCAGGAAGGTGTCCCTCCTCATCCTAAAGTTCTGGGTCCACTGTCGGTCTCCCCAGCGCTCCAGGACGATGCGGTCCCACCAGTCGCTGCTGGTGTCCAGACGCCAGATGCGGCGGGGCACGCCGGTGCCGGGGCGCCGCCGCGGCTCCTCCACGGCCCCCAGGGTGGCCAGGCGGAGAGGCAGGGGGCTGATGTGTACCAGGAGGTGCCAGGCAGCCTCGAGCCATTGCTGGCAGGCTTGCAGCAGCAAGTCCAGAAAGTGCACCAGAAGGTGCAGGGAGAGCTGTGGCTCCATGTTGCCACCTGCGGCGGCGTCCCCGAAGGGAAGCACCGACACAGACGGGCACAGAGACCAACGCTTTGCTGTCCCTCGGCGAGGTTGGCAAGCAAGCAGGAAAAGCTGAGAACCGGCTGTCCAGGGGGGTCCCTTTAAGCTCGAGCCTCAGATAGCCTCAGACAGCAGCCACACAAAGCAACTACTGACCTGATGCCCTGCCAGAACCGGTTTCAGCTGCCCTTAAATGCCCCCCTGCGTCCAATCAGTGTGGACGCGCTAGTTCGAATTAGCAAAACGCTAATTCGAACTAGTTTTTAGTTCTAGATGCGCTAGTTCGAATTAGCTTAGTTCGAATTAACTAATTCGAACTAAGTTAGTTCGAATTAGTGCTGTAGTGTAGACATACCCATAGGGACAGACACACAGGGACTGGTGCAGACTCCATGTTGTGAAAGGCAGGTAGTGTTTTTTTCTTGTAAAGCTTAGAGATGGGCCCAATCAATGCCCCTGAACTTTAGTGTGTTTGCAACCCAGACTGGGTCTGGATCTGAGATTACAGGTTGAGTTTTCTCCAGTAAGAAAAGCTCCATAATTTTAATTCTGTTTTCTGCTTACACACAGCTTTATGCTACCACCTTCATCAAGTTTTCCAGTCGTTCATGTTCACCTTATAGACTCAGGATATGTCTACAGTACAGCGCTATTTCGAATTAACTTGTTTCGAATTAGTTAATTCGAAATAAGCTAATTCAAAATAACACATCTAGACACAAAAACTAATTCGAAATAGCATTTTGCTATTTCAAAATAGCGCGTCCACACTGATTGGACGCAGGGGGGCATTTAAGGGCAGCTGATACCAGTTCCAGCAGGGCATCAGGTCAGTAGTTGCTTTGTGTGGCTGCTGTCTGAGGCTATCTGAGGCTCGTGCTTAAAGGGACCCCCCCCGGACAGCCGGTTCTCAGCTTTCCCACTTGCTTGCCTACGTTGCCGAGGGACAGCAAAGCATTTTCCTCTCCTCCTGCTTCGGTCGCTCTCGTTTGGGACACCGCAGCACTTGGCATCACAGAGCCATAGCCGCCCCTGGCCACTCTGGTGCTCATGTTGAATGTCTTGCTGCAAGCCTGGCAGCAATTGCTGGAGGATGCCTGGCACCTTCTGCTGCAGGCCAGCCCCCTGGTGCTCCCCCCGCCCCCCCCCCCCCCGGGGCCCTGGAGGAGCAGCACCCGGATGCCAGCGTGCCCCACCACACCTGGCGTCTGGACACCAGCAGCGACTGGTGGGACCACATCGTCCTGGAGCACTGGGGAGACCAAAAGTGGACCCAGAACTTCAGGATGAAGAAGGACACCTTCCTGGAGCTCTGCGAGTGGCTCGCCCCTGCTCTGCGGTGACGGGATACTCGCATGAGGCCCGCCATCCCCCTCCACAAGCGGGTGGCCATCGACCTCTGGAAGCTCTCCACGCCGGACAGCTACCGATCCGTCGGGAACCAGTTCAGCGCGGGGAGATCCACCGTCGGAGCGGTGCTCATGCAGGTATGGCACTCACCGGCCACTGGGCCAGGAGGGGGGGCTGCAAGGAGGACTTGGGCTGCCCCAGGGAAAACGGGGGGGGGGGGGGGGAGGTGGTAAAAGTGCCCTCCCCGGGAGGGTTCAGTCTGTCCCAGCTGCACTACAGGCCACCTGTGGTGGCCAGGATTGCAGCGGGAGTTGCTCCTGGGAATGGGGCGCGGTGCAGTGGCGGGGAACGAACACTCCCAGCCACCCAGACACCCCAGTGACCCTTGGTTTTGTGTGTCTCTCTGCAGGTGGTGAAGGCCATTAACAGGGTGCTGCTCCGCAGTGTTGTCCACCTCACCGACCTGGACACGGTCATCCAGGGGTTCGGAGCCCTCGGCTTCCCGAACTGCGGGGGGGGGGGGGAAATCGACGGGACGCACATCCCCATCCGTGCCCCGGAACACCAGGCCTCCCTCTACATAAACAGGAAGAGGTACTTCTCCGTGATCCTGCAGGCCATGTCTGACCACCAGGGCCAGTTCACGGACATCAATGTGGGCTGGTCCAGCAAGGCACACGATGCACGGGTGTACCGCAACTCCTCTGTGTGCCACATCAGGGTCGGGGACGTGGACATGCCAGTGTGCCTGCTGGGGGATGCGGCCTACCCCCTACAGCCCTGGCTGATGAAGCCCTACATGGGACACCTCAGACCCTCCCGGCAGACCTTCAATGCCAGGCTCAACAGGGCCTGCATCGTGGTCGAGGGGGCCTTCGGCCGACTGAAAACATGGTTTAGATGCCCCCTCACCCGCCTCGACCTCTCCGAGCACAATATTCCGCACGTGGTGGCAGCGTGCTGTGTGCTCCACAATTTGTGAGAGAGGAAGGGGGAGGTTTTCCTGCCAGCCTGGCTTGCAGAGGCTGACTGCCTGGCTGGCCAGTACACACAGCCCCGCACCTGCTGGCCTGGGTGTGGGTGGATGGTCAAGGCGGGGTGGTGCGCCCTGCACTCGCAGGTGCTGCGGCTGCAGTGAAACAAGAGAAGTGGTTGGTTCTCCTTGGGGATACAGTGGGTGAAACTCAGCCCCCCTCTGCAAGGTGAGGACGGCAGGTCTCCACACCTGCTATCCCCGGGAGTGTGAGCTGGCCCAGGACTACACCCCAGCCCCTGTGCTGCCTACAGAGTGGTGGGGGGGGAGGGGAGATGTGTCCTGCCTCTGTGTAGAGGGGGCGTCTGGAGGGAGGGCAGCGTGCAGTGTCTCTCCCCGGGGTCAGGAGCCTGTCATGTGCCTTCACGCATAGACGTGTGTGAGGAACAGGCCAGGGCCCCTGCATGGCATCCAGCTGGGGCCGCATGTCCTGCATGGCATGGCAGAGGCACAGGTTGCTGCCTGCTCCGTGGTTGGCAAGGCCCATGTGCGCGGTCCCTGGGCTCCCCCTCCCTCCCCGCCCCGCATAAGGGGACCGTGATGTCACACACACATGTGGAGGCCTCCCCGGCTTCAAATGAGGTTGCTGATGGGCTCTCCGGTTCAGCTCGGGGGTCCTGGGTGCAGGGCACGCTTCTTGCAGGCTCCTGGCTGCTGTCCTCCTCCTCTTCCCCTGTGTCAGGGGCAGGGCCCTCTGCCCCGGGGTCGATGACGACCAGGGGGGCACAGACCGTCTGACCCCCCAGGATGCGGTCCAGGGCCTCGAACTGCTCTTTGATCTTGCTCTGCACTTGCTCCTGGCTGCGCATGGGGCCTCTGGTAGCCAGGCTGGCAGCCATGCGGCTGTAGACGGCCTCATTCCTGTGCCTAGTGCGGAGATCATGGGCATTGGAGGCCTCCCCCCAAACCTCAATGAGGCCCACGATCTCCGCACTAGACAAGGAAGGCGCCCGCCTTTTGCGGCCCCGGGCAGGCTCCTGGGAACTGCCAGCCTGGTCCTGGGGAGCAGTGGAGGGCTGGGTGGCAGCGGGTGGCTGGCTTATCCTGTGCCAGGTGCACGGTCTGCTGGCTGGGTGCTGGCAGGCTGGCAACTGACACAGGCACTGTGGCCAGAGTCTGCCCCTTTAAGGGCTCTGGGGCTGCAGGGGGAGCAGACAAGTTTTCCTGGTTGTGCCCAGAGTGGCCACCAGGGCTCCCTGGGAAGAGCTGGAGGCCCCGTAATTCGAAATCTACACAGCACTTATTTCGAATTTGGTGTTACTCCTCATAGAATGAGGTTTACCTAATTCGAAATAAGGGCTCCACTATTTCGAATTTATTTTGAAATAGCGGTTTGTATGTGTAGATGCTATTAAAGTTAATTCAAAATAACGTCTGTTATTTCAAATTAACTCTGTAGTGTAGACATACCCTAACAGATTTATTGGAGCATAAACTTTCATTGGCAAAGACCCACTTCGTCAGATGCATGTAGTCTGCAAATTTGACACTATCTATTTAGGATTAAACAAAGACTGACTGGCTAGCCAACTACAAAAGCAGTTTCTCCTCTCTTGGTGTTCACACCTCCACATCAGCTGCTAGAAGGGGGCCTCACCCTCCCTGACTGAATTGACCTCGTTATTTCTAACCTTAGTCTTGATTGGCACTCTTTTCTTATGCCTGTATATTTATACCTGCCTCTGGAATTTCCACTACATGCATCTGATGAAGTGGGTCTTTGCGCACGAAAGCGCCAATAAATCTGTTAGTCTATAAGGTGCCACAGGACTTCTCGTTGTTTTTGCAGATTCAGACTAACATGGCTACCCCTCTGATACTTTTCACCAAGACAGTTACCCTGGTGTGAGTGGGCACCAGACTTCTCCAGCTATGGGCTCCATTGTCATTCACCCTTAGCCGGGCCTTTATGTGTTGGCATTCTTTATGGTTTGCTGTAGGATCAGTTGCTTAAAATTTAGGAGAAGACAGAAAATGCCTTACACCCATCCATCAGTAGGACAAAGAAAGTCTATGGCTGACTGGTAGGTGGAGCCTGTGTGTTCTGTTATTCCATGTGAGTCTGTTTTAAGTTCTCAACTTGGCAAGATTCCCTTGCCCATGCTAGCACTAGCACGAAAAACACCAGTGCCTTCGGGAGATGGATCGCGGCTCCCGCTTCTTCTATGCCTTTGAGAAGAAGAGGGGGGCTAAAAGGCACGTGACCTGCCTCTTGGCGGAGGACGGCGCCCCCCTCACGGATCCGGCGGAGATGCGTGGAAGGGCCAGGGCCTTCTACGCCAGTTTGTTCTCCCCGGATCCGACCGAAGCCGACGTCTGCAGGGCGCTCTGGACCGAGCTCCCAATGGTTAGCGCGGGCGACCAGGACCGGCTAGAGCTGCCTCTCACTCTGGCCGAGTTCTCGGAAGCCCTCTGTCTCATGCCCAACAATAAAACCCCGGGCATGGACGGGCTGACCGTGGAGTTCTACCGCGTGTTCTGGGACGTCCTCGGCCCGGACCTCGTCACCGTCTGGGCCGAGTCCTTGGAGAGCGGGGTCCTCCCTCTGTCGTGCAGGTGAGCGATGCTCGCCTTACTGCCGAAGAAGGGGGACCTCCGCGACCTACGGAATTGGCGTCCCGTCTCGCTTCTCAGCACAGACTATAAAAGTCGTAGCAAAAGCCATCTCGCTGCGACTGCGGTCCGTGCTGGCGGACATGATCCATCCCGACCAGACCTACACCGTCCCGGGCCGTAGCATCTTTGACAATCTGTACCTGGTCCGGGATCTCTTAGGGTATGTCTACACTACAGAGTTAGTTCGAACTAACTTAGTTCAAATTAGTTAATTCGAACTAAGCTAATTCGAACTAACGCATCTAGAACTAAAAACTAGTTCGAATTAGTGTTTTGCTAATTCGAACTAGCATGTCCACATTGAGTGGACCCTGAACAGGGCTTAAGGATGGCCGGAAGCAGTGCCGGCAGGGCATCAGAGGAGGACTTAGAGCGTGGAGATGCTGTCTCAGGCTAGCCGAGGGCTGCGCTTAAAGGGACCCGACCCCCACCCCGGACAGACAGTTCTCAGGGGTGCCCCGCTTGCAAAGCAGTCCTGGCTTGGATTGCCCGGAGTACCCACACTGGGCACATCACAGCACTCGGCCATCAGCCCGGCTGCACTTGCCGCAGGCTGCCATCTCGGTAGAGGGGGCAATTGGGGGGCTGCAGGAGAGCTTCCACCCCCAGAAGCCCACAGACCCAGCCCAGTCCTCCCCATCGGGGGCTCGTGCCCCATTCCTCCCTCACCTCCTTCCACTTACCCTTCCCTAGCCCCCCTTCTTATTGATGTACAAAATAAAGATAACGTTTCTTCCAACATTGACTCTGTCTTTATTGAACAAAACTGGGGGAGACTGGGAAAAGGAGGTGGGAGAGGGGAAGAGAAAGGCTGGGAGAGGGGAGGGCAACTAACATGATCAGGGGTTGGGAACAGGTCCCAGATGAAGAGAGGCTACAGAGACTGGGACTGTTCAGCTTAGAAAAGAGGAGATGGAGGGGGGACAGGATAGAGGTCTCTAAAAGCAGGGGTTGGGTGGAGAGGGTGCGTTCAGAAAAGTTCTTCATGAGTTCCCATAAAGAAGGACTAGAGGACACCAAAGGAAAGGAATGGGTAGCAGGCTTCAAACTAGTAAGAGACAGTTGTTCTTCACAAAGCAAATAGTTAACCTGTGCAACTCCTTGCTGCAGGAGGCTGTGAAGGCTACAACTAGAACAGAGTTTAAAGGGAAGTGAGATCAAGTCATGGAGGTTGGGTCCATGGAGTAGTCTTAGCCAGGGGGTAGGAGTGGTGTCCCTGCCCAAAGTTTGTGGAAGACTGGAGAGGGATGGCACGAGACAAATGGCTTGGTCACTGTCTTCGGTCCATCCCCTCCAGGGTCCCTAGGGTTGGCTGCTGTCGGCAGACAGGCTACTGGGCTAGATGGACCTTTGGTCTGACCCAGGACGGCCATTGTAAGCTCAGGGCTCAGGGTCGGGGGTCTCAGTGGACCACCTTGAGTTTCATGCACACCTGCTCCTGGGTGGCCAGGCTGGCAGCTCTCCTGCCCTAGACGGCCACTTTCCTGTGCCTAGTGCGGAGATCGTGGACGAGGTCCACGATGTCCGCACTAGCCCAGGAAGGTGCCCGCCTCTTGCGGTCCCGGGCAAGCTGCCGGGAGCCGCCAGCCTGGTCCCGGGAAGAGGGGGTGGGCTGGGGGACATCGGGTGGGTGGCTCTGTGCCGTGCCAGGTGCAGGGTCTGCTGGCTGGGTGCTGGCAGGCTTGCACCTGGCACGGGCACCGTAGCCAGCCCGTGCCCCTTTAAGGGGTCCGGGGCTGGGAGGGGGGCAATAGAGTTTCCCTGGTGTTGGCCAGAGTGGCCACCAGGGAAAGCTGGGGAGGGCTAGCCTCCCACTAGTTCGAATTAAGGAGCTACACACCCCTTAATTCGAACTAGTAAGTTCGAACTAGGCTTAATCCTCGTAAAATGAGGTTTTCCTAGTTTGAACTAAGCGCTCCGCTAGTTCGATTTAAATTCGAACTAGCAGAGCGCTAGTGTAGCGCCTATGAATGTTAGTTCGAACTAACGTCTGTTAGTTCGAACTAACACTGTAGTGTAGACATACCCTTGGAGCTTGGGTGTAGGGACGGTCTGTCATTCGCCCTCCTGTCCCTGGACCAGGAGAAGGCGTTCGACAGGATGGACCACGGGTATCTCCTGGGCACCCTGCAGGCCTTCGGCTTCGGGCCCCGGTTTGTGGGTTTTCTCCGGGTGCTGTACGCCCTCGCGGAGTGTTTGGTCAGCCTCAACTGGACCCTGACCGAGCCGGTCAGCTTCGGGCGGGGGGTACGTCAGGGGTGTCCGCTGTCGGGCCAGCTGTACGCTCTGGCGATCGAGCCCTTCCTCTGTCTCCTCCGTAGGAGGTTGACGGGGTTGGTGCTTCGGGAGCCGGAGCTGCGGCTGGTCCTGTCGGCGTACGCCGACGACGTGCTCCTCGTGGTCCAGGACCCGGGCGACCTGGCGTGGGTGGAGGCTTGCCAAGCCGTCTACTCGGCGGCCTCCTTTGCCCGGGTCAACTGGGTCAAGAGCTCTGGCCTGGTGGTCGGGGACGGGTGGCGGGCCGGCTCCCTCCCACCCGCGCTTCAGGCCATCAGGTGGAGCGCGGGTCCGCTGCTCTATCTAGGCGTCTATCTATCCGCCACGCATCCTTCTCCGCAGGAAAACTGGCAAGGTTTGGAGGCCAGGGTGGGTGAGCGGCTGCGGAGATGGACGGGACTGCTCCGGTGTCTCTCCCTTCGCGGGAGAGCGCTGGTACTCAATCAGCTGGTCCTGTCCATGCTCTGGCACCGGCTCAACACCCTGCGCCCGGCCCCGGAGGTCCTGGCCAAGCTCCAGAGGGCAGCTTTGGGGTTCTTCTGGCCAGGACTGCACTGGGTCTCTGCAGGGGTCCTGTCCCTCCCCCTGGAGGAGGGGGGTCAGGGCCTGGTCTGCGTGCGCAGCCAGGTCCGGACCTTCCGCCTCCAGGCCCTGCAGAGACTCCTCTTTAGTGCAGGTAGTCCGGCATGGAGCACCTTGGCGCGCGCTTTCCTCCGCCGCCTCCGAGGGCTCCGATACGACCGGCAGCTCTTTTTCATCCACCCGAGGGGTCTTCCGCGAGACCTCTCAGAGCTGCCGGAATTCTACCAGGACCTCCTCCAGACCTGGAAGCTGTTCTCAGTGACCAGGTCTGTTGTGGCCTCCGAGGGAGCAGACCTCCTCGCGGAGCCCCTGCTCCACAATCCAGCCTTGTGCGTGCAGGTGGCGGAGTCTCCCTCGGTGCGCCGGAGGCTGATCCTGGCAGAAACCACCATGGTCGGAGACCTCCTGGACTACGACAGGGGGGACTGGGTGTATCCCTGAGCGCTCGCTGAATGCATGGGATTTTCAACCCCCTGAACTCCCCTACGCCTGCTCCAGGAGGTGAAGGTGGCTTTGCTGCAGCCTGCTCTCGATTTCCTGCAGCGGTCCCTGCGAGAGGGTTTGCCCCTCCCCTCCCTTCCTGCAAAACCTCCGTCCATCATTATCAGGGCCCTGTTCCGCGGCCCCCCCCCCAGCCTCCTCATCCGTGGACCCCCAGGATTTGCAGCCGGTCTGTTTCCGAACTGCTCCAAGAGAACATCTGTACACGCTCCTGCTCCACACCTTGCATTTCCGCACCCTTGTGTCCCACCCCAACAGCAAGTGGTGGGACTATCTAACACCTGTGGAGCGTCGGGAATCCCGATGGGCCAGCGTATATTCCACCTTAATTCTGCAGCCCATCAGGGACATCAGTTGGAGGCTCCTGCATGGAGCCGTGAGCACAGGTTTGTACCTGTGAGCACAGGCGTTCACCCCTATCCTGGACACCTGCCCCTTCTGCGACGTGAGGGACAACCCGGCGCACTCATATCTAGAACGTGCCTGGTTGCAACTCCTATTCTGGCTCCTCCAGAACCTCTTATTGAGGTTCTGGCTGCACTTTTCCCCCCACCTATTCATTTACGCACACCCTATCCGTGGCCCCACAAAGTCGCGAGACCTCCTCGTCAACCTCCTCCTGGCCTTAGCGAAAGCTGCTATATACAATACCAGGAGGAGGATGCTGGACGAGGGGGTTCCCTGTGACTGTGGGGCCTATTTCCGCTCCTCCCTTGTGTCACGAATCCGGGCAGAGTTCCTCTGGGCGGCGTCCACTGGCTCCATCGACAGCTTTGAGGAGCAGTGGGCGCTGTCCGGGGTTCTCTGCTCGGTGTCCCCATCTGGTTCCCTCGTTTTAAACCTGTGCCATGCACCCCGTGACCCTTTAGTCATCATTTGTCCCCTGTGATTAGTTGGGCATGGGTCCAGTCATCCCTCCCAGAAGGCTGGGCGAGGGGCTTTTAGAACCTTCCCATGTTTTCAAATAGAGCGCCCCACTTCAGAGAATGAGAAGCAGGGTGTGGCTGCTGCTCCTCTCCTCTGGTCCGGAGCACCCTTTGCTCCCTCTCTCCCCTGACCCGCCTGCTGTTGTGAGCCCTCCTAAACCCACCTGCTGCTGCTGAGCCTCTCCCTCCCCTGACTGGTGCTTCCTGGCGGTGGGTGGGTCTGCCAGCCTGCCCCCCCTCCCCACCCAGAGGGAGAGGTTACGAGGACCCCACCAACCAGAGGCCTTTCCCGGCTGGCTGCCACCCGCCCACTGCTGCTGCTGCTGCACCACCTGCACCCCCCTGAGGAGGAGGAGAAGAAGAAGACGACAACCATTTGGACTGTGGAGGGGGTTTGTTTATTGAGACTGAGCTTTTTCATCTGCTCCTGGGATGGTGGTGAACTGAGTTGCTAAGAGGGGGCTGGGGGAAAGGCGTAGAGCCCTCCTCCCAGTCTAGCTGCCCCTCATACCACCCCCCCACAACCCCCTCCACTAACTCCCTCGCACCACCGGGACTCGCCCCTCAGCGGGGCTAGCTACTCTCCCCCTTCATTCCACCTGGGACTGTTCCACTGCAGCAGCGGGTGAGTACTGAGCCCCCACAAGCACTCATGGGCGTGCTCCCCCCCCTTGCACTTGGCCCCCCCCTCAGTAGCGTTTGCCTAGGGGGGCCCCCCACCCCTGTTTCTCCCATTTTGCCCCCCACCACAGTAGCTTGCCCCCCCCACTGCCTGCCCCGCCCTGTTAACCAGTTTTGTTTCTCACTCCCTCCCTGAGTTTGCTGACCTGCCCTGCTCAAGCTTAGCACAGCCTTTTGCCTGCCCTACCCCACCCGTGCCTAGCCTGCTATAGTGTGTGTCCCGCCTTCCAGCCCTTGCTTTGCCTTGCTCTGCCCTGCCTTTGCTCACCCAGCAATATCCCTTCCCCCAGCCTCCCAGTAGCCCTCTGCGTCTATCCAGAGCACCTGGCCCCCGCCCCAAGCACTTGTACCCCTCCCCTTCCATCCCCTTTTTAGTTAGCTCCCCCTGCACACTGCACCCCCCCCCCCCACTTGATAATCCCATAGTCTCCTTTTGTACCCCAGTGCAGCTGGGGAAGCCAGTCTCTGCCCTGCACCCATTACTTCACCCCCTGTCCGTCCTGCCAGCTCCCTCCTCCTCTGCTTCCAGCCTCGCAGGGAGGAGTGGTTGCTGGCTCCAGACCCCCTTGGTTCCCCACTTGCATCCAGCCACTGCTAGCTCCCTTCCTCCCTGCAAACAGTCCAGCGGGAGGGAGTGGCTGCTTTTCCCTTCCCTTTCCCTAACCTATCGTGAATCCCCCATCCTTGTGTTCTTACCCCTCCCTCTAGTGCCCCCCTCCTCTGCTGCATCTTTATGGGGAGGAGTGGATGCTAGTTCCCCTTCCTCAGTTTCCCCACAAGCACCCTCTCTCCCTGCCAATAACTCAGCAGGAGGGAGTGGTTGCTGCCCCCTTTCTTCTATCCCCTCACCCTTACCCTCTCCTCCTCCCCGCCCCTCACTTTGCGCCCCCCTCCTCTGCCTTCAACCGGTGGGGAGGAGAGGCTGCCGCTCCCTTCCCTTGGTTCCCCCCTCCCCACAAGTTCAGTGCCCTCCTCCCCAGCCTCCAACCTAGCAGGGAGGAGTGGTTGGCACCTCCCTACAACCCCAACTGAGCACCCTCCTCCCCTGCCTCTCTCTCAGCTGGGAGGAGTGCTTGGCTCACCCTCCCCAGTCCCCCCACTGGTCTCCACCCCTCCCCTGCCAGCTGATTTGTGGGGAGTAGAAACGGATTCCCCTACCCCTTCCCCACAATCTCCACCTCCTCCAACCACCCCCTCCCACTATGATGGAGGAGGTCCCTGCCCCCTCTCCTGTCTCTGCAGACCCCAAGGTTCCCCCAATGCCACCGACCCCGCAGATCACTGTGGATGACCTCCCAACCCCTGACCTGGGTTCTGCACCTGCCATGGCCAAGGCCCTCCCCAACAGGGGAGAGCTTTCCACCTCGGCTGGCAAGAAGGGCCAGGGGAAGAAAAAGGGCAAACACACGGTCCGGAAGACCAAACCTCCCCGCCCCGCCCACTGCAACCCCGCCATCTGCCGCACCCCCTCCTTTCCCTGCCATTCCCCCCACCGGCTCTGGGGGCGATCCACCCACGGTCCCCAGAGTGTACGCCCAGGTGGCCGCTGCCGCCCCCCGTGTGCCGTCGAATCATCGGCCCCGACTGAAACCTCCAGCTCCCTCCCTGGTGGCCGGGGCCCCTTCCCCACCCTGACCAGGAGGCACGGCGTCCGCTGCCTCCTGGTCACTGCCTCACCCCACGTTGAGACATATGCACGGGCGTTGGCGAGGGTGGTGGGGGCCTCGGCCGTGGTGGCGGCCTCTAAGATGTACGGCAAGGCGGTGTTCTTCCTTGCTTCGGAGGCCGCCACCCAGGAGGCGGTGGAGAGGGGCCTGGCGGTGGGGGGCGTGCACGTGCCCCTCGAACCTCTGGAGGACCTGGGCGTACCTTTGGTCCTCACCTCCATCCCGCCCTTCCTCCCCAGTGCTGGTCTGCTGCCTGCCCTCTCCACTCTGGGGAGGCCAATTTCCACCATTTGCCCTCTCCCACTGGGCTGCAAGGACCCTGCCCTCCGCCATGTCCTGTCCTTCCGCCGGCAGGTGCAGCTCCAGATGCCGCCGGCGGTGCGTGATGGGGTGGCGCTAGAGGGGTCCTTCCTAGTGCCCTACTGGGGGCCCTTTACCAGGTCAATTGCTCTTCAGGGGAGGCCTGGTGCTTCTTCTGCCAGGCGATGGGGCACGTCCGGAGGAACTGCCTTCTGGCCTGGGAGGGTGCCGGTCCCAACACCGCCGGCCCCCCTGGTAGTCCAGCTTCCACGGCTGCCCCTCCTCCAACCAATGGCTCCACTTGGGAGCCAGAGGCACCCCCTCCGGTGTGCCCGGGCGAACAGGCGGGCTCCGCCTCAGCTCTATCCATCTCTGCAGGGCCCGAGGAGGAGGAGGAGTGTGGCGCAGTCGCTGCCGGGTGAGGGAGAGGGCTCCCACAACGGGGAGGTTTCCCTACCTCCCTCTCTCTCCCTCCCCTGCGTCCCCGACCCCCGAGGGTATGTCTACACTACAAAGTTAATTCGAACTAACGGACATTAGTTCGAATTAACTTTAATAGGCGCTACACTAGCGCTCCGTTAGTTCGAACTTAATTCAAACTAACGGAGCGCTTAGTTCGAACTAGGTAAACCTCATTCCACGAGGATTAAGCCTAGTTCAAACTTACTAGTTCGAATTAAGGGCTGTGTAGCCCCTTAATTCGAACTAGTGGGAGGCTAGCCCTCCCCAGCTTGCCCTGGTGGCCACTCTGGCCAACACCAGGGAAACTCTACTGCCCCCCTCCTGGCCCCGGACCCCTTAAAGGGGCACGGGCTGGCTACGATGCCCGTGCCAGGTGCAAGCCTGCCAGCACCCAGCTAGCAGACCCTGCACCTGGCAAGGCTCGGGCCAGCCACCCAATGCCCCCCAGCCCTCCCCCTCTTCCCGGGACCAGGCTGGCGGCTCCCGGGAGCTTGCCCGGGACCGCAAGAGGTGGGCACCCGCCTAGTGTAGTGCGGACATCGTGGACCTCGTCCACGATCTCCGCACTAGGCACAGGAAAGTGGCCATCTAGGGCAGGAGAGCTGCCAGCCTGGCCACCCAGGAGCAGGTGTGCATGAAAATCAAGGGGGTCCACTGAGCTTACAATGGCTGTACTGGGTCAGACCAAAGGTCCATCTAGCCCAGTAGCCTGTCTGCTGACAGTGGCCAACCCTAGGGACCCTGGAGGGGATGGACCGAAGACAGTGATCAAGCCATTTGTCTCGTGCCATCCCTCTCCAGCCTTCCACAAACTTTGGGCAGGGACACCACTCCTACCCCCTGGCTAATAGCACTCCATGGACCCAACCTCCATGACTTTATCTCACTTCTCTTTAAACTCTGTTCTAGTTCTAGTCTTCACAGCCTCCTGCAGCAAGGAGTTCCACAGGTTGACTCTTTGCTTTGTGAAGAACAACTTTCTGTTACTAGTTTGAAGCCTGCTACCCATTCCTTTCCTTTGGTGTCCTCTAGTCCTTCTATTATGGGAACTAATGAAGAACTTTTCTGGATGCACCCTCTCCACCCCACTCATGCTTTTATAGACCTCTATCCTGTCCCCCCTCCGTCTCCTCTTTTCTAAACTGAAAAGTCCCAGTCTCTTTAGCCACTCTTCATATGGGACCTGTTCCCAACCTCTGATCATTGCCCTCCCCTCTCCCAACCTCTCTCTTCCCCTCTCCCACCTCCTTTTCCCAGTCTCCCCGAGTTTTGTTCAATAAAGAGAGATTCTATTTTTGACCACACGTTATCTTTATTTTGTACATCAGGAAGGGGGGCTAGGGAAGGGTAAGTGGAAGGAGGTGAGGGAGGAATGGGGTACGAGCCCCCGATGGGGAGGACTGGGCTGGGTCTGTGGGCTTCTGCGGGTGGCAGCTCTCCTGCAGCCCCCCAATTGCCTCCTCTCCCCAGATGGCAGCCTGCGGCAAGTGCAGCCGGGCTGATGGCCGAGTGCTGTGATGTGCCCAGTGTGGGTACTCCGGGCACTCCAAGCCAGGACTGCTTTGCAAGCGGGGAACCCCTGAGAACTGTCTGTCCGGGGTGGGAGTCGGGTCCCTTTAAGCACAGTCCTCGGCTAGCCTGAGACAGCATCTCCACGCTCTAAGTCCTCCTCTGATGCCCTGCCGGCACTGCTTCCGGCCATCCTTAACCCGGTTCAGGGTCCACTTAATGTGGATGCGCTAGTTCGAATTAGCAAAACGCTAATTCGAACTAGTTTTTTAGTCTGGATGCGTTAGTTCGAATTAGCTTAATTCGAATTAACTAATTCGAACTAACTTAGTTCGAATTAGCGCTGTAGTGTAGACGTACCCCTAGAAAAACATCTGTGCCCCCTGGCCTCGCCCCTGCTGACCAGCCCTCCACTTCTACCTCTGAGGGCTGGACGCTCGTCCAGGGGAGGTGCTGAGCCCGTGGTTCGCAGGCTTGATCTCCCCCCTCCAACGAGGACGGTGGGAAGGCCCCCCTCTGAAAAATACCGAGGGGGGGCAGTACTGCCAAAAATGCCCCCGACAAGTGCTAGCAGGAGGCGCTGTCCGAGGAAGCTGTAGCAGCGATGGGGGATGGCGGTGTCCCCCCTGCAGAGCCCATCCCTGAGGAGGCCTTGGGTGGAGCTCACCTGGCCCCGGTACCATCTGTGCCCCCTGTCATCACTGCCGAGGTAATTGTTGCCTAGGCAGCTTGCAGGGAGGGCTCTGGGGCGGTGGGGATGGAGCGTAGCTCCGTCTTTGGGGAGATGGAGGCCCTGGGTCTGACCCCACTCACCCAGTGGGAGGACGCCCCTTTGCCAGCGGGCCTCAGTCTGGGCAGTGACCCTGTTGTGCCGCCCCCTCCTCCCCTCTCCCGTATGCCCCAAGCGGCCGACCCCATCCTCACTCTCGGGGTGCCCCTGGTGTTGCCCATCATCCCGGCCAACTCAGGCGCTGTGTCAGATGCCGCTGAGCCCTCAGGGGGCTCAGCACATGGGGCTCTCCACCCCCCGAACCCCCCTGCACCTATTCCAGGAGGTGAAGGTGGCTTTGCCGCAGCCAGCTCTCGATTTCCTGCAGCGGTCCCTGCGAGAGGGTACGCCCCGCCCCTCCCTTCCTGCAAAGCCTCCGTCCATTGTTCCGCGCCGCCCCCCCCAGCCTCCCCATCCCTGGATCCCCAGCCAGCTTCAGGATCTGCAGCCGGTCTCCTTTCGAACTGTTCCTAGGGAACATTTATACATATGACACAATTCCTCACCTGCGTGTCCCGCCCCGACACCTGCCGGCTTGGTCCCCCCCACCCTCCAGAGGGAAGGGAAGAGGACCCCACCACCATCAGCACCCACCATCTGGGGTCCCCCGCCTCGGTTGGCCACCACCCGCCTGCTGCTGCAGCAACACCACCTGTGCCCCGTCGAGGAGAAGAGGATAAAACCCCAGCACCACCTGGACTTGTGGAGGGAGCTACCAAAGACTGAGCTTTTTTCACTTGCGCGCCTGGGGTGGTGGTGAGTTGAGTCGCTGAGAGGGGGGCTGGGGGAGAGGCGCAGAGTCCTCCCCCTAGTCCAGCTGCCCCCCCCTTCCTGCTGCCACCACCCCCATTGCCCCCTCCACCACCCTTTAACACCTGGACACTCTCTTTGCCCCTCGATGGGCCTTGTTTTTCTGCCTGCAACTCCAGCTGGGACTGTTCCGCTGCAGTAGTGGGCGAGGACTGAACCCCCACAAGTGCTCGTGAGTGTGCTTCCACCCACACACCCCCTTGGACTTGGCCCCCTCCCTCAGCTGCATTTGGCTGGGGGGCCTCCCTCACCCCTGCTAGCCTCACCTTGTCCCCCACCACAGCAGTTTGCCTCCCTCCCTGTTGCCTGCCCCACCCTGTTAGCCAGTTTTGTTTTTCCCTCCCTCCCTGAGTTTGCTCGCCTGCCCCGCCCAGCCCCAGGGAGTTTGTTTGTTGCCTGCCCCACCCACGCCTGGGGTTAGCCTGCCATGGTGTGTGCCACGCCCTCCCAGCAATACCTTTGCCTCACCCTGCCCAGCCCTCTCCTCACCCAGCATTATCCCTTCCCCCAGCCTCCCATTAGCCCTCTGCCACTGCCCTGTGCACCCTGGTCCCCTCCCCAAGCGCTTGTGTCCCTCCCCTCCCCTTTTAGTTAGCCCCCCCTTACACCGCATCCCCCCCTTAATCACCCAATAGTTCCCCCCTGTATCCCAGTGCAGCCGGAGGAGCCGGCCCCTGCCCTGCACCCACTACCGTGTCCCCTGCCCCATCCTGCCAGCACCCTCCTCCTCTGCTTGCAGCCTTGCAGGGAGAAGTGGTCCCTGGCTCCCGATCCCATTGGGTCCCCATTTGTGTCCTGCCTTTGCTAGTGCCCTTCCTCCCTGCAAACTGTCCAGAGGGAGGGAGTGGTACTTTCCCCATCTCCCTCCTGCCCCAATCGCGAACCCCTCCCTTTGCGTCCCCTCCCTCTAGCGCCCTCCTCCTCTGCTGCAGTCTCGCAGGGAGGAGCAGCTGCTAGCTCCCCTCTTCCTCAGTTTCCCACCCATGTCCTTCCTTCGCTAGCACCTTCCCTCCCTACAATCAACTAGCGGGAAGGAGTGGTTGCTTCCCCTTCCCCCCCCCCCACCCTGATCGCAAACCTCCCCCTCCCTCACCTTCCTTTCCCTCTCTCTCGCACCCTCTTCCTCCGCCTTCAACCAGCGGGGAGGGGTGGCTGCTACTCCCTTCCCTCGGTTCCCCCTTTCCCCCCCAGTTCAGTGCCCTCCTCCCCAGCTTCCAATCTATCAGGGAGGAGTGGCAGATACCCCTCCCTTGACCTCCCTTCCTCCAGTTGAGCACCCTCCTCCCCCACCTCTGCCTTAGCTGGGAGGAGTACTTGGCTCACCGCCCCCCCCCCCCCCCGACACACACATCCCTCCTCTACTGGTCCCTACCCCTCCCCTTCCTGCTGATTGGCAGGGAGGAGAAGTTGATCCCCAGCCCCCCTCCTTACGACCCGTACATTCTCTAACCCCTCCTCCATGATGGAGAATGTCTCCACCCCCTCTCCTATCCCCATAGACCCTGTTGCCACCGACCCCCAGTTCAGGCTCCGCTGCTGCCATGACCGACGTTCCCTCTGACTCGGGAGGGCCCTCCACCTCGGCCAGAAAGAAGGGCCAGTGGAAGAAGGGCAAAGGCCTGGCCCGCAAGACTAAACCTCCCGCAGCCGAGGCCGCCCTGCCCCCTGCGGACCTGCCATCCACCGTGCCCCTTCTTCCCCTGCCGTTCCCCCCACCGGCTCTAGGGGCGATCCACCCACGGCCCCCAGAGCGTGCTTCCAAGTGGCTGCTGCCACCCCCTGTGTGCCGTTGAATCGTCAGTCCAGACTGCTGCCTCCAGCTTTTTCCCTGGTGGCCGGGGCCCCTTCCCCACCCTGACCAGGAGGCACCATGTCTGCTGCCTCCTGGTCGCCGCCTCGCCCCACGTTGAGACATACGCACGGGTGTTGGCAAGGGTGGCGGGGGCCTCGGCCGTGGTGGTGGTCTCCAAAATGTATGGGAAGGTCGTTTTCTTCCTTTCCTCAGAGGCCGCCGGCCAGAAGGTGGTGGAGAGGGGCCTGGTGGTGGTGGTGGTGGTGGGGGGGGGGGGGTGCACCTCGTTCCACGAGGAGTAACGGCAGTTCGAATTAGAGAGCCTAATTTGAACTACCTACTCCGTGCCACGTGTAGCCACGGGCACGGAGTCTGCACTAAGGGGGATTTAAAAATGGTGGCGCCTGGCAAGATGCAAATGAAGCCCAGGATATTTAAATCCCGGGCTTCATTTGCAACTTTGAATGCCTACATTAGCCACCCTAGTTCGAACTAGGGTGGCAGTGTAGACATACCCTAAGATACTGATTTGACCTTGCCTCCCAGTTCCAAATGGTTGTTTGCTTTAATATACAAAGATGCTCTTGTAACTTCTACAACCTGTAAGGAAACCTGCAAATAAATAAAAGTTCATGATGAAGACAGCTATGAGAATGGGTTATATTGTGAGCCATTAATAGTAGGTTTTTCAAAATGCAAATACTTTATTGGGCATTATTTCCTTTGTGATTGCTCCCAGGACTGAGCATAGAAGGAGATGCCACCCAGTCCAGCTGCCCCTGAAGAAAGCCAGAGGACTCTGCTGTGTCTGCCCTTCATGGAAGCTGTTCTTTCTAACACAAGGCCTCCCAGATAAACTCATTCCTATTGTAAGCCAGTGTTAATTAGTAGTGGAGACTAGAGTGGGGTGAAATATTTTGGACAAAAATCTTATTCCCCCAAAACTGCAATTTCAGGTTGATAACAGCACAATTTGCAAATAGTTTCAAAGTTAGCATGACAGGCTCTATTTTCCATAGCCACATTCTGAATAGCATGAATTATATTCTTTCCCTTTTTGTTAATTTTGATCTGTATCACTTGTATCATTATTTTGCCTGGAATTAATGTTAGGCTGACAGGCTTGCAATTACACAGGTCGCCCTATTTACCCTTTCAAAATATTGGAACAGCAGTAGTTTTTTTCCAGTCCTCCAAAATGTATTGAAAATCAACATTAATGGCCTAGAGAGTGTCTTAGCCACTTCTTTGATGCAAGTTATCCAGACCTGCTCATTTAAAAATGTCTAACTTTAGTAGCTACTGTTTAACATCCTTCTGAGTTACTCCCGGAATGGCAAATTTTTCCTCAATCATCATCATGTGACATGACTTTGTCATCCATTTTTTTCCCCAAAGACCAGAAATATTTATTGAACACTTCTGTCTTTTCTACATTATTATTGACAAGTCTACCATTTCATCAAGAACACTGTTAAGATTCTTTTTGTTCCTAACAATCTTTAAAAAAGCATATTGTCCTCAGCTCTGCTGGCTGTAGAGTCCTCTTATTTTTTTGCATCCTTTTTCAATTTTCTACAATTCCTAGGTTCTGATTCATGTGCATTACTATTAAATTCTCATGTCTTCAGTTTATTATGTACATTCTTTAATTTTTATAGCTGCCTTCACTTTCTCTCTAAGCCAAGAAGGTGTTTTAACCAGTCTGTCTTTTTTTCCTCTCTGTTGTAGGATTGTGGCTTTTAACATGTTTTTAAACAATTCCCAATTATCGATCACATTTTTCTGTTTAAAGCCTTCCTCTTAACTGGTTTGGCTCATAATTGTTTTCAGCTTTGGGAAACTGGCCCTTTTAAAGTACTGTTTGGAGTTCATTCTGTTTGCTTGATATAAGTGTAACACTGGTCTACAATTTTTTAGAAGTCATCTGCTTCAGAGATACAATGTGCTATTTATTATGTATTTTGATGTGCTGAATTCAAATATGACAATTAAAACAACTGATTGGCTACTGTTTCCAAGATATTTAAGTTTTTACATTTTACGTCTATGTATATTGTGTAGATAGTAGAGTTTTAATCATAAATTGTAAACCTAGGTCTTTTCATGTGTTTATGGTTGCTTTACATGATAATATTTCACCTGTCCTGTTTATGTAACACTTTAAAAATCAGCAAAAGGGTTATATAAATAAAATTTATTATGAAACAAAAGGCAAAAAACTATTATGTACATAGTTTAGTCCTATTCAGTGTCTACTCGGCGCTTCTTGGCTTGTCTCTTGTATTCATTAAATGGAGCATCCCTTGTCACTGTCCAGCAATAGTCTGCAAGCATTGATGGGCTCCATTTGCCCTGATATCATTTCTCCATTGTTGCAATGTCCTGGTGAAATCGCTCGCCGTGCTCGTCGCTCACTACTCCGCAGTTCGGTGGAAAAAAATCTAGATGAGAGTGCAAAAAAATGTATCTTTAGTGACATGTTGCAACCAAGGCTTTTGTATGCCTTGAGGAGGTTTTCCACCACCAACCTGTAGTTGTCTGCTTTGTTGTTTCCGAGAAAATTTATTTCCACTAACTGTAAGGCTTTCCATGCCGTCTTTTCCTTGCCACGCAGTGCATGGTCAAATGCATCATCTCGAAGAAGTTCACGAATCTGAGGACCAACAAAGACACCTTCCTTTATCTTAGCTTCACTTAACCTTGGAAATTTTCCACGGAGGTACTTGAAAGCTGCTTGTGTTTTGTCCATGGCCTTGACAAAGTTCTTCATCAGACCCAGCTTGACGTGTAAGGGTGGTAACAAAATCTTCCTTGATTCAACAAGTGGTGGATGCTGAACACTTTTCCTCCCAGGCTCCAATGACTGTCGGAGTGGCCAATCTATCTTGATGTAGTGGGAATCTCTTGCACGACTATCCCATTCGCAGAGAAAACAGCAGTACTTTGTGTATCCAGTCTGCAGACCAAGCAAGAGAGCAACAACCTTCAAATCGCCACAAAGCTGCCACTGATGTTGGTCATAGTTTATGCACCTCAAAAGTTGTTTCATGTTGTCATAGGTTTCCAGTCCAGAGGACCCTGCAGGTTTCGGCTTCGGTCGGATCCGGGTAGAACAAACTGGCATAGAAGGCCCTGGCCCTTCCACGCATCTCCTCCGGATCCGGGAGGGGGGTGCTGTCCTCTTCCAAAAGGCAGGTGACATACTTTTTAGCCTCCCTCTTTTTCTCCAGGTTGTAGAAGATGTGGGAGCCACAATCCATCTCCCGAAGGAGACGGATGCGGGATCGAACAAAGGCACCTCAGGCCCGGTGATCCTCGAGGGCCGGGAGTTCCTCCTGCTTCTCCCGGTATGCCTTGCAGAGGGGTGGATCCTTGACGCCACGAAGCCCATATCCGACAGCAGGCTATTATTGAAGTGCCAATAGGCCGGCCCCAGCCTCTCCTGACACTGGAGGAGTGGGCCCATGCCAGACGGAATCGGGATAGGTAGATGTGGTCCAACCGGGAGTGGCGCAATCGATCATCCCCCACCTGGACGCAGGTGAAGGTGGTGGTGTCATCTGGGTGGTGGTCATGCCAGAAGTCCACCAGGGAGTGGTGATCTATGATCTCCCTGAGGACACCTGCCACGGCTTGTCAGTACTCGAGTCCTCAGCGGTGTTAAAGTCCCCGCCCAGGACCAGAAACTCACGAGGATCCAGGGTGCTGAGGAAGGTGGCCGCCTGCCAATAAAAGGTTACCTGGTCTGGGCCCACGTAGACATTGACTAAGTTCAACGGCAACCCCTTCATGCGGGCCTGGACATGCAGCAGGTTGCCCGGGACAACCTCGGCAGGCTCAAAAGGGGCGTCCGAAGCGGCCAGTCCAACAGGCAACACCAGGGGCACCCCCGGGATGAGGACAGAGGTGGCTGCCTGGGACACGGGGGAAGGGGGAGGAGGGGGTGGCACGACTCCGTCGCTGCCCACGCTGAGGCCGCTGGCAGAGGGTCGTCCTCCCCCTGGGTGAGTAGGGTCAGACCCAGGGCCTCAATCTCCTCGAAGATGGTCCTGAACTCCATCCTCACGGCCCCAGAGCCCTCCCTGCTGGCCGCGGAGGCAACAATTACCTCAGCAGTGGTGATGGGGGGCACAGAGGGTATCCTGGCTGGGGGAGCGCCACCTGACGCCTCCTTAGGAATGGGTGCTTGTGACAGGGTGGAACAACCCCGCCACTCGTTTGAGCCGATGTCGACAGGGGGAACGTCCAGACTAGCGCGCGAGCCGACAAACAGCTGATCAGCTGTTTGTCGGCTCAGCGCGGCAGCCATGTAAATGTAAATGAAGCCGCGATCATTTAAATCGCAGCTTCATTTGCCTTTGCCAAAAAAACAAATCTACATGGCTCCGTCGACGGAGCCATGTAGTCTAGACATACCCTAAGACATTAAGGGTGTGTCTAGACTACAGGGCTTTGTCGACAAAAGTGGACTTTTGTCAACAAAACTATACCTGCGTCCTCACTGCCTTTGAGTTATGCCGACATAACGTCGACAAAACTCAGCAGTTTTGTCGACGTATGTAAACCTCATTCTACAAGGAATAACGCCTTTTATCGACAGAGTTCTGTCGATAGAAGGCATTATTGCATCTACACTGTCCTTTGCGTCCACACTGTTATGTCGACAAAGCGGCTTGCTTTGTCAACAGAACTGGATGTAGTCTAGACGCTCTTTGTCGACAGAAGCTTTGTCGACAGTATCTGTTGACAAAACTTCTGTCGACAAAACCCTGTAGTCTAGACATACCCTAAGTGAATTCCACTGAGAGGACATAGACATAGATCTTTTTGAAGATGAAGTGAAACATTTCATTCATTTTATCAAAAATGACGAGGTCTGTGCTTCGAGATCACCAGTTGATTTGTATAGACTTGTACATGACGGTTTGCAGGCAACCTTTCCAAATATAGAAACCATTCTCAAAATAATTTTATGTTACCTGTCACAAATGGTTCTGGTGAACGTTCTTTTTCTGTACTGAAATGAGTTAAAAATTATTTGTGAAATACGAGTCAGGAACATTTGACAAATTAAGCAATATTGACAATTCAAAATGCATCTTTACAAAATGCTACTTACAATGACTTACTTGACAATTTTGTAAAGAAAAAATGTACAAAGCAAGCGATCTGAATAATTTTTTTTTCAAATTGCATAAGTTTCTTCAGAGAAAGCTAACTTTTATTTTTCCATTCATGCGTCATCTGTACATTTTATTTGTACACATTTTTCATGTTAGCTTAATGCAAATACAAGCTTTCATCTAGACCAGAAGTTCTCAAACTGTGCACAGAGAACTCCATTCAGGTGGACTGAGGAAAGTGCTCTTATCCAAAGCACTTTACAATAGTTAGCTCATGGTACAAACAATATTTGGAAAGATCATTAATAGGTCCATCGAGACCCTCAGCAATTTTCAAGTGGTCTGTGAAAAAAGTCAGACTATAAAAACAATCAAGGTACCTCACTTTATTTTCATTTACTCCTTATTACTTATAGTATAGGAGGTAGATGAAGAAAAAAGAATGAATATGGGAGGGGCAGGAAGGGTGAATGTTCTTTTTCTTGGCTGGGTCCCCAGGGGGGGCCCAAAAATGAAGCTGAGCACAGGGCCCCACTAACTCTGAATCCGCCACTGTGTGTAGACACTGGGGCTACGTCTACACTGGCCTCAAATTCCGGAAAAGGGATGCAAAGCAGGTAAGTCAGAATAGGGAAATCCGCGGGGGATTTAAATATCCCCCACGGGATTTAAATAAACATGTTCGCTGCTTTTTTTCCGGCTTGGGGAAAAGCCGGAAAAGAGTGTCCAGACTGGCGCGATCCTCCGGAATAAAGCCCTTTTCCGGAGGATCTCTTATTCCTACCTGAATTTCCCTATTCTGACTTACCTGCTTTGCATCCCTTTTCCGGAATTTGGGGCCAGTGTAAACGTAGCCTGGTAGTTTATCTGCTGGGAGTGGCAATGGGCCTGTGAAAGAAGCTGTCTCAGTTGCCAGGTGTGTGTCTGTTCCAGCACCCCAGCTGATCTCAAAGGAGAGAAGGTCTCCGTGTCTGTGTGTGGCAGCAGCATGCCTGGGGAGGAAGAGTTTCTTCCCACTCCTTTGTCTGCAGAAGGTGCCTCTCAGCCTGGGATGGCTGAGGACAGCGCAGTTGTCCCAGAGTTGGTTCTGGATAGAGCAAAAGCCCAGAAAGGGAATGGTCCTAGGTTTGTGTCTGCTTGGGAGGTCCTAGGTTTGTGTCTGTGCGACCAGGAACAGCTAACAGGAGAGTTTGGAGAGGGAGTTCTCCAGGTAAAAGAGGAGTAAAAACGGGACCCTTGTGGTAAGTGGCTGTCTGGAGTGTGTGTTTGTGTGTGGGGGAGTTATTTGCAGTGTGCTGAGCTTGTGTTTGGTTTGTTTGTTTGAAGGAGCATCTAAAAGGTTTGAAATCTAGAAGCCTCTGTTAATTGGCTGAGCCTCAGTCAGGGGGAGGGGCTACCAGAGCTATATAAGCCTGTGACTCAGCGACCAGGGAGAGCATGACCAGGAAAAGCTAACAGGAGAGTTTGGAGAGGGAGGTTAGAAGGGGAGGTTAGAGGGCACTAGTGACTTCTGACCTTCTTTAAAACATAACTCTTAGAATAATCTATATTCCAGAGGTTTAAAAAGAATCCCAGTTCATACTTAAACTTATTCATTAGAAAAATGGAGACAGAAGCCCAGCAGCAGAGTGGAGGCTATCCTGTTTATTGCGTCGAGTGTAACATGTATGATTACCTGCCCAGTGGGCGGGTGGCGTATGTGTGCACCCGTTGCAAGAAGCTCCTGACCCTCAGAGACCGAGTTCGGGCTTTGGAGGCCAGGGTGGCTGAACTGGAGGAGCTAAGGGAGGTAGAGAGCTATGTTGATGAGACTTTCCGGGAGACTGTAGTACAGTCCCACCTCCAGGCTGAGAGCCCCAGTGCTCTTAAGGAGGATGAAAGTCTCAAGGGAACAGAGCATTCAATGGGAGCAGAGGGAAACCATCCCATAGTTGGTACCCTCCTCCCAGAGGATGTTGCGGTATCCTCTCGCACTGAGGATACCTCTGAGCGGGAGGGAATGCCAGTTAGGAAGAGGCAGGTGTTAGTAGTGGGTGATTTGATCGTTAGAAACATAGATAGTTGGGTTTGTGATGACCGGGAGAACCGTATGGTCACTTGCCTGCCTGGTGCGAAGGTTGCGGATCTCTCGAGGCATCTAGATAGACTTATGTGTAGTATTGGGGAGGAGCCGGTGGTCGTGGTACATGTAGGTACCAATGACATAGGGAAGGGTAGGAGAGATGTCCTGGAGGCCAAATTTAGGCTGCTAGGAAAGAGACTGAAATCCAGGACCTCTATGGTGGCATTCTCGGAAATGCTTCCAGTTCCACGCGCTGGGCCAGGTAGGCAGACGGAGCTTCAGAGTCTCAATGCGTGGATGAGATGATGGTGTAGGGGAGAGGGGTTTAGATTTATAAGGAACTGGGGACACTTTTGGGAGAGGGGGAGCCTATACAGGAAGGATGGGCTCCACCTAAACCAGGGTGGAACCAGACTGCTGGCACTAAACATTAAAAAGGTCGTAGAGCAGTTTTTAAACTAAGAGATGGGGGAAAGCTGATTGGTGCGGAGATGCACGTAAATCGGAGGGAGACTTCTCTTAGAGGAGAATCCATTGATAGAGATTCTCTAAGCTGTAGTCAGAAAGAGAGGAGGGGAGAGGACAAACCATGGGCCAGAGCAGACAAACATCCGCATACAAAGGAATCCAATGCATCAGGGAAGGGCAGACAAATAAGCAGTGGCAAATTTTTAAAGTGCTTCTACACAAATGCTAGGAGTCTGACTAATAAGATGAGTGAACTTGAGTACCTCGTATTAAATGAGGAGATTGACATAATAGGCATCACTGAAACCTGGTGGAATGAGGAAAATCTGTGGGACACAATCATACCGGGATATAAAATATATAGAAAGAATAGAGCAGGCCGGGTGGGTGGCGGAGTGGCACTGTATGTAAAAGATAATGTAGAATCAAACAAAATAAAAATATTACGTGAATTAACATGTTCAATAGAATCTCTATGGATAGTAATTCCATGCTCCAATAATAAGAAATGAGCAGTAGGGATATATTACCGACCACCTGACCAGGACAGCAATACTGACATTGAAATGCTAAGGGAGATTAGAGAGGCTACCAAAATAAAGAACTCTATAATAATGGGGGATTTTAATTACCCCCATATTGACTGGATACATGTCACCTCAGGAAGAGAAGCAGAGATAAAATTTCTCAATGGCTTAAATGACTGCTTCTTGGAGCAGCTGGTGCAGGAACCCACAAAGGGAGAGGCAATTCTCGATTTAGTCCTGAGTGGAGCGCAGGATCAGGTCCAGGATATAACCGTTACAGGACCGCTTGGGAATAGTGACCATAATATAGTAACATTCAACATTCCTGTGGTGGGAAGAACACCTCAGCAGTCCAGCACCCTGGCATTTAATTTCAAAAAGGGGAATTACACAAAAATGAGGAGGTTAGTTAAACAGAAATTAAAAGGCACAGAGACTAGAGCCAAATCCCTGAAAGCTGCATGGAAACTTTTTAAAGACACCATAATAGAGGCCCAACTTAAATGTATACCCCAAATTAAAAAACATAGCAAGAGACCTAAAAAACAGTCACCGTGGCTTAACCACCATGTAAAAGAAGCAGTGAGGGACAAAAAGGCATCTTTTAAGAAGTGGAAGTCCAATCCTAGTGAGATAAATAGAAGAGAACATAAACACTGTCAAATCAAGCGTAAAAATGTTATAAGAAAAGCAAAAAAAGATTGAGGAACAGCTAGCCAAAAACTCAAAAAGAAATAACAAAATGTTTTTTAATTACATTAGAAGCAGGAAGCCTGCTAAAAAACCTGTGGGTCCCCTAGATGATCGAGCTATAAAAGGAGCAATCAAGGACGATAAAGCCATTGCGGAGAAATTAAATGATTTCTTTGCTTCAGTCTTCACGGCTGAGGACGTTGGGGAGATTCCTGAATCTGCACCGTCCTTTGTGGGTGAAGAATCTGAGGAACTGTCCCGAATTGAAGTGTCATTAGAGGAGGTTTTGGAACAAATAGAAAAACTTAAGGTTAACAAATCTCCGGGACCGGATGGCATTCATCCAAGGGTTCTCAAAGAACTCAAATGGGAAATTGCTGAGCTATTATCTGTGGTTTGTAACCTATCCTTTAAATCGGCTTCTGTACCTAATGTCTGGAAGGTAGCCAACGTGACACCAATATTTAAAAAGGTCAATTACAGACCGGTAAGTCTAACTTCAGTACCGGGCAAATTAGTAGAAACAATAGTAAAGAATAAAATTGTGAAGCATGTAGAAGAACATAATTTGTTGGACAAAAGTCAACATGGTTTCTGTAAAGGGAAATCCTGTCTTACTAATCTGTTAGAGTTCTTTGAAGGGGTTAACAAACATGCGGACAAGGGGGATCCAGTAGCTATAGTATACTTGGATTTTCAGAAAGCCTTTGACAAGGTCCCTCACCAAAGGCTCTTGTGTAAATTACATGGCCATGGGATAAGAGGGAAGGTCCTTTCTTGGATTGAGAACTGGTTAAAAGACAGGAAACAAAGGGTAGGAATAAATGGTAAATTTTCAGACTGGAGAGGGACCTGGGACCAATCCTTTTCAACTTATTCATAAATGATCTGGAGAAAGGGGTAAGCAGTGAGGTAGTAAAGTTTGCGGATGATACCAAACTGTTTAGGATAGTCAAGACAGAAGCAGACTGTGAGGGACTCCAAGAAGATCTCACCAAACTGAGTGATTGGGCAACAAAATGGCAAATGAAATTTCATGTGGATAAGTGTAAAGTAATGCACATTGGGAAAAATAACCCCAACTATACGTACAGTATGATGGGGGCTAATTTGGCTACGACATCAGGAAAGAGATCTTGGAGTTATCGTGGACAGTTCTCTGAAAACTTCCACACAGTGTGCAGCGGCGGTCAAAAAGGCAAATAGGATGCTAGGAATTATTAGGAAAGGGATAGAAAAATAGGACCCAGAATATCTTACTGCCCCTGTATAAAACTATGGTACGCCCACATCTTGAATACTGTGTACAGATGTGGTCTCCTCACCTCAAAAAAGATATTTTGGCCTTGGAAAGGGTTCAGAAAAGGGCAACTAAAATGATTAGGGGTTTGGAACGGGTCCCATATGAGGAGAGGTTAAAGAGACTGGGACTTTTCAGTTTAGAAAAGAGGAGACTGAGGGGGGACATGATAGAGGTCTATAAAATCATGAGTGGTGTGAAGAGGGCCGATAAAGAAAAGTTATTTATTAGTTCCCTAAATAGAAGAACTAGAGGACACCAAATGAAATTAATGGGGAGCAGGTTTAAAACTAATACAAGAAAGTTCTTCTTCACACAGCGTGTAGTCAACCTGTGGAACTCCTTGCCAGAGGAGGCGGTGAAGGCTAGGACTATAATAGAGTTTAAAGAGAAGCTAGATAATTTCATGGAGGTTAGGTCCATAAAAGGCTATTAGCCAGGGGATAAAATGGTGTCCTTGGCCTCTGTCTGTCAGAGGCTGGAGAGGGATGGCAGGAGACTAATCGCTTGATCATTGTCTTCAGTCCACCCTCTCTGGGGCACCTGGTGTCGGCCACTGTCGGCAGACAGGATACTGGGCTAGATGGACCTTTGGTCTGACCCAGTACGGCCATTCTTATGTTCTTATGTTAATGATGCTGTAACTCAGTTAAATCCAGTGTGATCAGGGTGCTACCCTAGCCAGGGCACGAGGAGAGCAGTAGGGTTATTTGATTGTGGTACCTACTGAAAAGGTTGAAACTTGTAGCAAAGGGGGAATGGTTCCTACGCTTGTGTCTGCTGAGACAGGTAACCTTCAAGGTACCAGTCTGGAAAGCTGCAAAGGGAAGGAGAATGTCTCTGACCTTGTACCTCATGAGTCTGTCTGCCCAAAACGGGGCTATCTAGAAATCCACCTGACGGGCCAGAAATGGTTCTGGGTGTAAGAACATAAGAACGGCCGTACTGGGTCAGACCAAAGGTCCATCCAGCCCAGTATCCTGTCTGCTGACAGTGGCCAATGACAGGTGCCCCAGAAGGAGTGAACCAAACACGTAATGATCAAGCTATCTCTCTCCTGCCATCCATCTCCACCCACTGACAAACAGAAGCTAAGGACACCATTCTTACCCATACTGGCTAATAGCCATTAATGGCCTTAACCTCCATGAATTTATCTAGTTCTCCTGATTTTAAGAGGAATAAGGGACCTTTCGGAAAAGGCTTTATCTTCCAAAAGATCCCGTCTAGACTGGCGCTTTTTTCCGGCAAACCCCGAGCCGGAAAAAAGCGGCAGCCATGTTTATACAAATGAAGCAGGGAAAATTTAAATCCCCGCTTCATTTGCAATTCCGACTTGTCTCATCTGCATCCCTTTTCCGGAAAAGGGGTGGAGTGTAGACACAGCCAAGCTGTTTTAAAGGATACGTTAGAAACCATAGCTGATAGTTCCGCAAGTTCACATTTGAGTTCTTTCAGAACTCTTGGGTGAATGCCACCTGGTCCCGGTGACTTGTTACTGTTAAGTTTATCATTTAATTCCAAAACCTCCTCTAATGACACTTCAATCTGTGACAATTCCTCAGATTTGTCACCTACAAAGGAAGTTTCCAGTTTTGGAATCTCCCTAACATCATCAGTCGTGAAGATTGAATCAAAGAATTCATTTAGTTTCTCTGCAATGACTTTATCGTCTTTAAGTGCTCCTTTTGTATCTCAATCGTCCAGGGGCCCCACTGGCTGTTTAGCAGGCTTCCTGCTTCTGATGTCCTTAAAAACATTTTATTACCTTTTGAGTTTTTGGCTAGCTGTTCTTCAAACTCCTTTTTGGCTTTTCTTATTACATTTTTACACTTAATTATGCTTCTTTTTGTTTTCCTCACTAGGATTTGACTTCCACTTTTTAAAAGAGGCCTTTTTATCACTCACTGCTTCTTTTACATGGTTGTTAAGCCACGGTGGCTCTTTTTTAGTTCTTTTACTGTGATTTATAATTTGGGGTATACATTTAAGTTGGGCCTCTATTATGGTGCCTGTGACGGGGCGAGGCAGCCCCGCACTGAACCTACAGGGCCCAGCCAGGGTTACCTGGCTGCAGAGGCCCCTCCCCCACAGCCCTACCGAGCATGCCCGGGCTGCAGCAGGGCTATAAAAGCCTGGGCCAGGACTAAGTCTGGGGAGACAGCCGAAGGAGAAGGACTGGAGAAGGGAGCTCTCCCTCAGCGGTTGCCAGGGACTCCAGGAGAGGCCGGAAGGAAGGCAGAGGCGAGTTGGTGCAACCCGGAGACTGCCTGCCGAGGGGACGCCGGCCTGGAGATCGCAGCCAGCTGGGCAAGTCCAGGGGAAGGAAGCCCGGGGATCCAGGTAGGAAGTGGCCCAGGGCAGGACCGGGAGCCGCCTCTCCCGGCCCGAGAACCTCGGCGAGTTTCGGCTGGATGGCCCCGCCGAGGGAGTGACCCGGTACCTGGGCGCTCACAGGGCCCTGGGCTGGGACCCGGTGGAGTAGGGTGGGCCCGGGTCCCCCTACCTGGGGTGCGTCCCCGCTACAACGATAAACTGCTTTGTGGACTCGGCCTTGCTTAAAGGGCCAGGCATAAACTGCTTTGTGGTCTCGGCCTGGCTTAAAGGGTCAGAGATAGACTGTATCACAAGGGTGTTGGGGACCCAGGTGGGAGGGGCCCGCCACAGTGCCTTTGAAAAGTGTCCATGCAGCTTGCAGGGATTTTACTTTAGTCACTGTACCTTTTAATTCTGTTTAACTAACCTCCTCATTTTTGCATAGTTCCCCTTTCCCAAATTAAATGCCACAGTGTTGGGTTGCTGAGGTGTTCTTCCCACCACAGGAATGTTGAGCCCATGGTTGGTGTTGATGATGATGATGAAATTTGCCTCAGACCATTTCTCCAGTTTGTCCAGACCATTTTGAATTATGACCCTATCCTCCAGAGCAGTCGCAACCCCTCCCAGCTTGGTATCATCTGCAAATGTAATAATTGTACTCCCTATGCCCAGAACTGGACACAATACTCCAGATGTGGCCTCACCAAAGCCGAATAAAGGGGAATGATGACATCTCTGGATCTGCTGGCAATGCTCCTCTTAATGCAACCTAATATACCATTAGCCTTCTTGGCTACAAGGGCACACTGTTGACTCTCATCTAGCTTCTCATCCACTGTAACCCCCAGGTCCTTTTCTGCAGAACCACTACTTAACCGGTTGGTCCCCAGCTTGTAACTATGCTTGGGATTCTTCCGTCCCAAATGCAGGACTCTACACTTGTCCTTGTTGAACCTCATCAGATTTCTTGTGGCCCAATCCTCCAATTTGTCTAAGTCATTCTGTACCCTATCTCTGCTCTTAAGCGTATCTACCTCTCCCCCCAGCTTAGTGTCATCCACAAACTTGCTGAGGGTGCAATCCATCCCCTCATCCAGATCATTAATAAAGATATTGAACAAAACCCGTCCTAGAACCAAACCTTGGGGCACTCCGCTAGAAACCGACCGCCATCCTGACATCGAGCCGTTGATCACTACCCGCTGGGCCCAGCCTTCTAGCCATCTTTCTATCCATCTTACCATCCATTTATCGAATCCACAATTCCTTAACTTGCTGGCAAGAATATTGTGGGAGACCGTATCAAAAGCCTTGCTAAAGTCAAGGTATATCACATCCACTGACTTCCCCATGTCCACCGAGCCAGTTACCTCATCATAGAAGCTAATCAGATTGGTCAGGCACGACTTGCCCTTTGTGAATCCATGCTGACTATTCCTAATCACTTTCCTCTCATCCAAGTGCCTCAATATGGATTCCTTAAGGATCCCTTCCATGATTTTTCCAGGAACCGAGGTAAGACTGACCGGCCTATAGTTCCCTGGATCATCCTTCTTCCCTTTTTTGAAGATGGGCACTACATTTGCCTTTTTCCAGTCATCCGGGCTTTCGCCCAATCTCCACGACTTTTCAAAGATAATAGCCAAAGGCTCCACAATGACATTTGCCAACTCCCTCAGTACCCTCGGATGCACTAAGTCCGGACCCATGGATTTGTGTACGTTTAGCTTTTCTAAATAGTTCCTAACCTGTTTTTTACCCACCACGGGCTGTCCATCTTCATCCCATCTTGCGTCACTTGGTGCAGAAGTCCAGGAGCCGACCTTGTCCGTGAATACAGAGGCAAAGAAAACATTGAGTACTTCAGCTTTCCCCACATCATCTGTCACTAGGTTACCTCCCTCATCCAGTAGGGTCCCCACACCCTCTCTGATCACCTTCTTCTTGTTAACATGCCTGTAGGAACCTTTCTTGTTATCCTTCACATCCTTAGCCAGTCGCAATTCCATTTGCGCTTTCGCCTTCCTGATAACCCCCCGGCATTCTCGAGCTATACATTTAAACCCCTCCCTGGTCATTTGTCCAAGTTTCCACTTTTTGTAAGCTTCCTTTTTGTGCTTAAGTTCACCAAGGATTTCCCCTGTAAGCCAATCCGGTCTCCTACCATGTTTGCCTCTCTTGCTACGCGTCGGGATGGTTTATTTTTGTGCCTTCAATAAGGCTTCTTTAAAATACTGCCAGCTGTCCTGGACTCCTTTCCCCTTCATGTTAGCATCCCAGGGATTCTGCCCATCAGATCTCGGAGGGAGTCAAAATCTGCTTTTTTTGAAGTCCAAGGTGTGTATTTTACTACTCTTTTCTTCCTTTGTTCAGCATACTGAAATCTACCATCTCATGATCACTGCTTCCCAGGTTGACACCCACCTCCACTTCCCCTATTAGTTCCTCCCTGTTTGTGAGCAGAAGGTCAAGCTGCGCATGGCCCCTGGTCGGATCCTTCAGCACCTGTGTCAGGAAGTTATCCCCAACATTCTCCAAAAGCTTCCTGGATTGCCTGTGGACTGCCGTATAGGTTTCCCAGCAGATGTCAGGGTGATTAAAGTCCCCCACGAGAACCAGGGCCTGCGATCTGGAAGCTTCGCTCAGTTGTCCGAAGAAAGCCTCATCTACCTCATCCACCTGATTCGGTGGCCTGTAGCAAACACCAACCACAACATCACTGCTGTTGTTTGCTCCTTTAAACTTAACCCATAGACTCTCAACAGGTTTTTCTCCCTCTTTATACTGGAGTTCAGAGCAATCGTAGTGCTCTCTTACATATAGTGCAACTCCTCCTCCTTTTCTCCCCTGCCTGTTCTTCCTGAACAGTCTATACCCTTCCATGACAGCGCTCCAGTCTTGCGAGTCATCCCACCAAGTCTTTTATCCCAATTAAATCATATTTCTTGGTCTGGGCCAGGGCCTCCAGTTCTTCCTGTTTGTTGCCCAGGCTTCTCGCATTAGTGTACAAACACTTCAGGTAACCAGTTGATTGTCCTATCTTCTCCATTCGAAACATGGGTCCTCCTTTCTTGCCCCTTCCTCTCTGCATTTCTTCCCGGTATCCGACTTTCCCACTCCCCTCAGGGTTTTGGTCACCGTCCCCCGACGAACCTAGTTTAAAGCCCTCCTCTCTAGGTTTGCAAGCCTGCCCGCGAAGATGCTCCTTCCTCTCTTTGTTAGGTGGATCCCATCTCTTCCTAACAATCCCTGCGCCCAGAACAGAGTCCCATGGTCGAAGAAACCAAAGCCCTCTCTGCGACACCATCTGCGCAACCACGCATTTACGTCCTCAATTCGACGATCCCTGCCCAGTCCCTTCCCTTCAACAGGGAGGATGGACGAGAACACCACTTGCGCTCCAAATTCTTGGATCCTTCTTCCTAGCGCTACATAATCCGCAGTAACACGCTCAAGATCATTCTTGGCCGTATCGTTAGTTCCCACGTGGAGAAGCAGGAAGGGGTAGCGATCCGAAGGTTTGATCAGCTTGGTAAGCCTCTCAGTGACATCCTGAATGCGAGCTCCCGGTAAGCAGCACACCTCTCGAGATTCCAGGTCCGGACGGCAGAGGGATGGCTCAGTCCCTCTTAGGAGAGAGTCCCCGACCACCACCTCCTGTCGTTTCCTTTTGGGGGTGGTGGTCGTGGAACCCCCATCCCTAGGACTACGCATCCCATGCCTTTCAGTAGATGGTGTTCCCTTCTGGTTTCTTCCTTGTGAGGTCCCTTCCAGAGCTTTCAGCACTGCAGAGCCTGTGGAGAGAGCTTGAAAGCGATTGCTTACCTCTATAGCATTGGGGGATTCCCGTGCTGGCCTTTTTCCCCTTCTAGAAGTTACATGCTGCCAGTTCTCTTCTTGGTCATGTACTGCCCTCTCTGGCTCTTCTGCCTGCCGTGCTTGAAGGATTAAATGCTGCCTTCTATCGAGGAAGTCTTCATCCTCTCTGATCAAGCGTAGGGTCGACACTTGGGCCTCCAGTCCTCTAATTTTTTCTTCCAAAATGTTGACCAGCTTGCACTTGGTGCAGATGAAATCCGTTCTTTCTTGCGGGAGGAAGACAAACATGGCACACGCTGTGCAGGTAACAGCAGCAGACCCATCACCATCCATCGCTGCTGTCCTGGAGAAGGGATTTAAAAAGAAAGGCAAGAGAACCTCGCGCCCTTCCCTCTCCCCTTCCAAACTTCCTCTCAAAGCTCCCTGTTAGCACTCACCAGTTCACAACCTCCTTGGTCGCTTGCCCACTGCCTTATAAAGCCCCTCCCCCTACCAAGGCTCAGCCAATCAGCAGAGGCTTCTAGAATTCAAACTTTAATTAGAAGCCAACAGTTTCCACCTGCCAATCACAGCACAAACTCCATCAAGGGGAGGGGGAGGGCAGAGGGGAGGTGGGGGAAAAAAAAAAAGCCTCACTCTCAAACACAGGGGAAAATAAATAAATAAATAAACAAAAAAACAAAAAAGAACACACACCAACCCTCACTCACAAACACAAGCTCAGCAAGAAAGCCCCAAACACAACACCCACTTTCCTCAAGACTCCTGTATCTGCTTCTCCTTTACCTGGAGAACTCCCTCTCTAAAGCCTCACTCAAACAGGGGGAAAAAAAAAACACCACCACCACCACCACCACCACCACCACCACCACCACCACACACCAAACAAACACAAGCTCAGCACACAGTAAGAAAGCCCCAAACACAACACACACGTCCCTCAAGAGTCCTGTATCTGCTTCTCTTTCACCTGGAGAACTCCCCCTCAAAACTCCGTTAGCACTTTCAGACAGAAAACGTGTAAAATATAAGTACAGAGTCCATATTCATAACTTTACAAGTATATGAGTAGCATAGACAGAATCAGCATAGCATAAGCTTTCCTTAGACACCTCACATTGCCCCAAGTTCTATGTAAGGTGGGGTAACACACTGTCGTACCTCGGTGTTCTGTACCTCGGAACCTTCGGTGGTCTGGTCAGGGTTGTCACCTGTACTCCGTTGGTGATGATAAACTTTCGGCTGCGTGCGTAACAATCGGTACTCCCTTTATCTAGAGTGTTAGACCCCGTGCACTTGGGTCAACACAAGAGATCTCTGAGAGGCCCCGGAAACGACAGATGCAGGCAAAGTTTGAAATCAATCGAGCAGGTTTATTGTCAAATGCGAAGCTCTACCAGTTGGTAACAGAGATCAGTACAATGTTACACCACTGGGCACTATGGCCCGCGTTGACAAGGTACCAACACTGGGCAGGCCTATTGCCATATAACAGATATTAACAGCACTTAACTTTGACTACGCTACTGTGCATTCTGTAAGTTTAGGCAATGACACCTGCCGTTCAGGCGCCTACTGCGCCCCCCAAGGTCGGCCAGAGAGCACCCTCTGCGGTGTCCTTTTATAGACAGGTACAAACAACTTACACCACTTCTTTATGTACCAGGTTACCACCCTCTGTTGCCTAGTTACCACCCCTCACCTTACGGAAGGGGGGCTTACTTACTATCCTTCATGCTGTCAATTTCGACCCGGTCCTGAACCTAGGTCAGTATGTGCATTTTTAACCATTTTATAGTTTAAAGATTTCTATAAAAACTAACTTTTAACAGAAAGAGAAAAAAATCAAAGGGAGGAGGGTTTGGAGAAGAAGATAGAGACTCGAGTCAAGAGAGTTTAACTCTTACAATTCTCTTAAAGTACAGGCAGTAGCAAATTAAGCAAACTAAAAAAAAGGCTATAAAGGAAAACATACCGGTATGTAAAAATATCTCAAAAGAAGAATGCATTTTAGCTGAGTGCAGAGTGTGCTTTCATGGGTTAGAGTAGTTGGAAACCTGCACCCTGGATTTTTATCCTGACTCTAAGATTAGAGTGGGGGTAGTTACCTGCGCTTGTAAAAACTGAATTTGTTCCCCCAGTGTCTGTTGTTCTTGTCTGCATGCTAGATGAATTGTGGGAGTGCCCATACATGCTGCACTTAACTGTTTTAGGGCAACTCCATGAGTTAAGGCATCAGTTCTTGTTAGAGTGCTTAATCTTGCTTTTTCACTTTGAAATTCTTTTTTACTCACATTCCTGCGATCAGGTCGCAGCTCCTGTCTCCTAGTGTGCTCTATGAACTGTTCCATTTTTTCCTTCATTTTATTTACCAATTCACTCACAGTATTGTTTGCTACTTCTCCCTCTTGTGCACTTACTTTTCCCATTCTGACAGGCACCAGTCTAGGTCTCAGTTTAAGTTCAACTGGAACCTGGCTTTTATCATATGGTTGTGGTAGCAATGCAGTGAACCACATTTCATCTTTCAAATTTTCCAGGGCCACCACTGATAATTTCTGTGCCATGGCTTCAGGTACTGTGAAAGTTCCCAAAGGCTGTTGCTTTGCTAGGGACGGCACTTTTCCCTTTTGCAAGGTTCCTTCTTTTACTTCCCCTATCTGTTCCATTACCAGGGAGGCTAGCAGTGTGGCAGGCTGTTTAAGCCATCTCACTGCCATAGACATAAGTTGCAAAATCCTAGGCTTTTTAGTACTATTACTCTTTTTCAGTGCTTCAGTTTCTGCCATGGCTCCACATATACCAGTTTCTCCATACTCTTTTTTTAAACTCATATGGCCCTCCTTTTTTAGCAATCCACTGGGTCCATATTTCATTAAAACCTACCGGGATTTTAAGGGAATGTAGATGGGGGTTACCTAACTCGTGATTTTCTGCCATTTTAGATGTTAGATTTGCAAACAGATAAACAGAACTGTTAGCCTTCTTACCAGATCAGCGGTCGGGGTCACCAGTGTCGTACCTCGGTGTTCTGTACCTCGGTACCTTCGGTGGTCTGGACTGTCAGTGTCAGCGTCGTCTGGTCAGGGTCGTCCTGGCTTACTTACTATCCTTCATGCTGTCAGTTTTGACCTGGTCCTGAACCTAGGTCGGTATGTGCATTAGTTTTTGGGGAGTCATTGTACCAAGACATTTCTTATGAAGATGTTCCATTACTCCCCTTTGCCTTACAGTCTGTACCCAGTGCCTCCCTGTGTCCTTCCATGCTCCACCTAACTTACACAATCACACAATTATCAATAGGGCCTCTTTCTTGGCTCCTGTGTTACTGAACCAAAGTCTTGCTCATTAGATTGCTGGCCTGTTGCTGTTTTCATGTTACAGGCCTCTATTTAGGCCTGCTGACTCCATGTTACTGACCCTCAAGTTACTACACACACACAATAGTGGGTGCAACACTGCTCTGCATTTTCCTATTATAATCCAATAACATGTCTGAGTGAAAGGAACGTCTCCAGGCTCAGGCCTTTGTCCCTCCATCATCTGAAAGCCCTGCTCTCAACAGTAGACTGGTGCAGGTGTAGCCCAAGGTCCAGTGTGCTTCAGCAGCAGCCCTGGGAACTACAAGTGGTGAACTACAAACTGTGGCACGTTGGGAGAACTTCCTGGTTCTTGACACAATGTCCCCTCTGCCCCCAGCAGGGTCTCAGCAGGGACTGAGCTGGAAGGAGCAGGCAGGCTCCATGCAGAGAGGAGGGGCTGCTGAACTGCGATCCTGTTCTATGGTTTTTTACAGAATAAAGCCTGTTCCTGGTCTGAGGTGCACACACACACACACACACACAATACACAACGCAGAGCACACCAAGCAGCCTCAGGCCTTTGTCCCTCCATAATCTGAAAGCCCTGCTCTCAACAGCGGAGGGGTGTGAGCTTCTCAAAGGAAAGCTCATATGAATCTTTTCTAAAGGAAAGTGTCAGATGAGCTAAATATAGGAGTGTGACGGGGCGGACAGGCCCCGCACTAATGAGCAGGAGATAGCCCAGGCCCAGCTGGCAGAGAAGGCCCCGCCCCTCCGACCCTGCTGGGCATGCTCCCAACAGCAGCCGGGTATAAAGGCAGGAGGAGCCCAGCAGGCAGGAAGGCCCCAGGGAGCAGGAGGAGACCAGGCCGGACCGGACCTCTTGCAGTCGCTGGGCCCAGAGTCGTCGCCCGCGCTGAACCGGGACACGGAGAAAGCAACCGCCGGCCCAGAGTGGCAGGAGCGTGCCCTCAACCCCGACAGGTACTGCCTGAGAGGCGAAGGGGCCCGGAGGGAACCAGGGCGTGGTAGGAAGCAGCCCAGGGCAGGGGATACAAAGTTCGGCTCGGCATGTATCGGCCGGATCCCCCGCCGAGCCGGCAGGAGCCATAGACCCTGCCTAAAGGGCCCTGGGCTGGGACCCGGTGGAGAGGGAGGGCCCGGGTCCCCCTACCACCCGTTTCCCCCTTCCCTGGACAAACCAACCCCGGGCCAGGGGAGGCTTCTCAGAGCAACTAGGCCTTTGCTACCGTATATGCCCTGATAGAAGGGCCGGGACTTTTGTGTGGAGACTTTTGCTACCGTATATGCCCTGATAGAAGGGGGCCGAGCCCCTGGACGGGGGCGTACCCCTTGACAACATGGTGGAGAATGTGGGTATGCCACCCCTGAAACTAGGGGAGGAACGGTGTGGCGAATGCCCCAACTGGACGGAGAGCGAAACTGAGGTGGTGAGATTGATAGAAAAGGCGGCTGAGAGGCAGAGGGGGCAACTCCTGCAGCTGAGCCGGGCATTGCAGCAGTGGGTAGCGCAACAACTGGAGCAACAAGGGCAGTTGCTCCAGGAGCTAAAGGAAGGGATACTAGCCTCCCAGGCGCAGAGGCTGCAGGCAGAGACAACCGAGGACAGTGGATACGCCCAGGTACCGACTGTGGGGCACAGGGCCCGGGAAAATGGGCCGGCAAAGGCCGTAGTGGAGGTACGGGTAGAAGGGACTCTCGTCAGAGCCCTGATAGACTCCGGGTGTAGCCAGACCATGGTACAGGAGAGCCTGGTAAAGAGCCCCGAACCCGCAGGGGGGCCAGTCCTGCTACAGTGTGTGCACGGGGATATAAAGGCCTACCCGACAGCCTGGGTGAGGGTTGCGGATGCCTGCGAGGAGAGGATTTGTCGGGTAGGGTTGGCCCCACAGCTGGCGTATCCGGTAATATTGGGGCGAGATTGGCCCGGTCTCCGCAGGTTGGTCCAAGAGTGGGCCCAGCAGGATCCTCCCGAAACCGGAAGAAGGCCTCGCGCAGGGACGGTGGTGGCCCAAGGTGACAATCCCGAACCCGAGGACGAATCGGGACTTAGGGCCGGGACGTCGGGCTCAGCAGGAACCCCAACCCCGCCCATAGAGGAGGGAGAGACGGAGTGGCTAGACGCCCGGGGAGACTTTATGCGAGACCAGAGAGAGGACTTAACGTTGAGCCGAGCCTGGGAACAAATCCAGGAGGTTGAGGACAAAGAGTTCGGAGGCGAACGGGGTCAGCAAGGACCGAGGTTTGAGGTCCGGAACGACAGGCTTTACCAAGTGTCCCTAGACCCGCAGACGGGCGAGGAATCCGTGCAACTCCTCGTTCCCGCCAGGTACCGAAAGGGGATACTGTGATTGGGCCATGCCAGCCCCTGGGCAGGACATCTGGGCCGTGAGAAAACGCTGCAGCGGGTGGCCCAGAGGTTCTTTTGGCCCGGGATCCATCGGGAGGTGAGGGAGTTCTGCGAATCCTGCCCCGAATGTCAGTGCACCAACCCAAAGGGGGTACCCAAGGCCCCCTGGTGGCTCTACCAGTGGTAGGGGTCCCCTTTGAGCGGATCGGGTTGGACTTGGTGGGGCCTCTCGAAGGCTAGCTCGGGGTGCCAATATATCCTCGTTATAGTGGACTATGCCACCCAGTATCCCAAGGCAGTGCCCTTACGGAACACCACCGCCGCTACTATAGCCGCGGAACTCATGGAGGTATTCTCTAGAGTGGGGATACCGAAAGAGATACTGACTGATCAGGGCACCAATGTCTCGTCCAAACTGATGGCCGAGCTGTGCCGGTTGTTAAACATCCACGCACTACGGACGACCGTATACCATCCCCAAACAGACGGACTGGTGGAACGTTTTAATCGGACATTGAAATCAATGCTCCGCAAATTTGTAGAAGAGGACCCCCGGGGGTGGGACAAGATGTTGCCAGCCTTACTCTTCGCGGTGCGGGAGGTACCGCAGGCCTCTACGGGGTTCTCCCCTTTTGAACTCCTATATGGGCGACAACCTCGGGGGATCCTTGACCTCCTGAGAGAGGATTGGGAGGGGCAGGAGTCCCAGGTGATGGGAACGGTCCCCTACGTGCTGCAATTGAGGGAGCGCTTGCAGAAGTTAGGCGAGTTCGCTCGAACTAACCTTTTACAGGCTCAAACTCAAGCCAGATACTACGACCGAGGGACAAAACTACGGACGTTTGAGCCGGGTGACCGGGTGCTCCTACTCTTACCCTCGCAAGAGTCCAAGTTACTAGCCAAATGGCAGGGGCCGTTTGAGGTGGTACGCCGAGTGGGGCCTGTCGATTAAGAGGTGAGGTTAACTGGGAGGAAGAAGGGACTACAGATATATCATGTAAACTTACTAAAAAAATGGAAAGTGCAGGAAGGACTCGTGATCGATCCCTCCCCACCTGATGAAGACTTGGGGCCTTCGGCCGCCGACCCACCCCCGGATCAACCAGCCACCCTGGGGGAAGAACTGAGCCCGGGCCAAAAAGACGAGCTATCCCGCTTGGTCCAGAATTACGCCCACGTCTTATCTTCCCAGCCAGGCCGGACCAGAGGGATAAGCCATCATATAAGCACCCTACCAGGCCACCGGGTTCGGGACCAACACCGTCCGCTACCTCGGAAGATGCGGGGGCTGGTGGAAAGAGAACTCCAGGCAATGCTGGAGATGGGAGTGATTGAGGAATCTCGCAGCGAGTGGCGCAGCCCCATCGTGCTTGTCCCGAAACCCGACGGGACGATGCGCTTCTGTATTGATTTCCGGAAGGTCAATGCCATCTCAAGATTTGATGCTTACCCCATGCCACGCGTGGATGAGTTACTCGAGAGGCTGGGAAAAGCTCGGTACCTCTCCACCCTAGACCTAACCAAGGGTTATTGGCAAATCCCGTTGACCCCGACCTCCAAGGAAAAGACTGCCTTCCCCACCCCGTTCGGGCTGTACCAGTTAATCACAATGCCCTTGGGCCTCCACGGGGCAGCCGCCACCTTCCAGCGTTTAGTAGACCGGTTATTACGCCCTCACCAGCTATACGCCACCGCGTACATAGATGATATAGTCGTCTACAGCCAAACGTGGCCGGAGCACCTTCAACATCTGGAAGCAGTATTAAAAGCCCTCGACGACGCGAACCTCACGGCAAACCCCGGGAAATGCCACTTGGGACGAAGGGAGGTGACTTATCTGGGATACACGGTGGGGAGAGGGACGTTGAGAACCTTAGTCGACAAGGTACAAGCCCTCCAGGAGTGGAAGAGGCCGACAACGAAGAAGCAGATTCGGCAATTTCTGCGACTGGCAGGTTACTACCGCCGATTCATACCTGACTTCTCAACATTGGCGACACCACTGTCAGACCTGACTCGGAATTCCATGCCGACAAAGGTACAATGGACACCACAATGTGAAGAGGCTTTCCACACATTGAAACAACGGCTAGTAAAAGAAACCGTGTTGTTCCCCCCAGACTTTGCTAAAGACTTTATCCTCCAGACGGACGCCTCTGAAAGAGGACTAGGAGCCGTACTAGCCCAAGAAGTGGACGGCGAAGAGCATCCGGTGCTCTATATGAGCCTGTAGAGAGGTCTATTTGAAAACATGGGATGGTGGGCGGGCGAAGCTCGCCCACCTTCTAAAAGCCCCTCCCCAGCCTTATGGGAGGGACACTGGACCCATGTCCAACTAATTGCTTGGGACAAATAATGAATAAAGGATCAAGGAGTGCGGGTTAAAGGTTCAAAATAAGGGAGCCGGATGGGGACACCGAGCAGAGAACCCCGGACAGCGCCCACTGCTCCTCAAAGCTGTCGATGGAGCCAGTGGACGCCGCCCAGAGGAACTCTGCCCGGATTCGTGACACAAGGGAGGAGCGGAAATAGGCCCCACAGTCGCAGAGAACCCCCTCGTCTAGCATCCTCCTCCTGGTATTGTAGATGGTGCTCTCAGCTAGAGCCAGGAGGAGGTTGACGAGGAGGTCTCGCGACTTTGTGGGGCCACGGATAGGGTGTGCGTAAATGAATAGGTGGGGGGAAAAGTGCAGCCAGAACCTCAATAAGAGGTTCTGGAGGAGCCGGCATAGGGGCTGCAACCTGGCGCATTCGAGGTAGGCGTGCGCCAGGTTCTCCCTCACGCCGCAGAAGAGGCAGGTGTCTGGAATGGGGGTAAACCGCGCCAAGTACACGCCCGTGCTCACGGCTCCGTGAAGGAGCCGCCAACTGATGTCCCCGATGGGCCGCGGAATTAGATCGGAATAGACGCTGGCCCACCGGGGTTCCCCACCCTCTACGGGTCTTAGATAGTCCCGCCATTTGGTATCAGGGCGGGACACGAGGGTGGGGAAATGCAGGGTGTGGAGCACGAGCGTGTACAGATGTTGCCTTGGCGCGGCTTGGAAACAGACCGGCTGCAGATTTTGCAGCCGGCTGGGGGTCCAGGGGTGGGGAGGCCGGGGGGGCCCGTGGAACAGGGGCCCAATAATAAGGGACGGAGGCTTTGCAGGAGGGGAGGGGCGGGGTGTACCCTCTCGCAAGGACCGCTGCAGGAAGTCGAGAGCGGGCCGCGGCAAAGCCGCCTTCACCTCCTGGACTAGGCGCAGAGGGGTTCGGGGGGGTGGAGAGCCCCATGCGCCGAGCGAGCGCTCGGGGATCCACCCAGTCCCCCCTGTCGTAGTCCAGGAGGTCTCAGACCATGGTGGTTTCTGCCAGGATCAGCCTCCGGCGCACCGAGGGAGACTCCGCCACCTGCACGCACAAGGCTGGATTGTGGAGCAGGGGCTCCGCGAGGAGGTCTGCCCCCTCGGAGGCCACAACGGACCTGGTCGCCGAGAACAGCTTCCAGGTCTGGAGGAGGTCCTGGTAGAATTCCGGCAGCTCTGAGAGGTCTCGCGGAAGACCCCTCGGGTGGATAAAAAAGAGCTGCCGGTCGTATCGGAGCCCTCGGAGGAAAGCGCGCGCCAAGGTGCCCCATGCCGGACTACCTGCACTGAAGAGGAGTCTCTGCAGGGCCTGGAGGCGGAAGGTCCGGACCTGGCTGCGTATGCAGACCAGGCCCTGACCCCCCTCCTCCAGGGGGAGGGACAGGACCCCTGCAGAGACCCAGTGCAGTCCTGGCCAAAAGAACCCCAAAGCTGCCCTCTGGAGCTTGGCCAGGACCTCCGGGGCCGGGCGCAGGGTGTTGAGCCGGTGCCAGAGCATGGACAGGACCAGCTGATTGAGTACCAGCGCTCTCCCGCGAAGGGAGAGACACCGGAGCAGTCCCGTCCATCTCCGCAGCCGCTCACCCACCCTGGCCTCCAAACCCTGCCAGTTTTCCGGCGGAGAAGGATGCGTGGCGGATAAATAAACGCCCAGATAGAGCAGCGGACCCGCGCTCCACCTGATGGCCTGAAGCGCGGGTGGGAGGGAGCCGGCCCGCCACCCGTCCCCGACCACCAGGCCAGAACTCTTGACCCAGTTGACCCGGGCGGAGGAGGCTGCCGAGTAGACGGCTTGGCAAGCCTCCACCCGCGCCAGGTCGCCCGGGTCCTGGACCACGAGGAGCACGTCATCGGCGTACGCCGACAGGACCAGCCGCAGCTCCGGCTCCCGAAGCACCAACCCCGTCAACCTCCTACGGAGGAGACAGAGGAAGGGCTCGATCGCCAGAGCGTACAGCTGGCCCGACAGCGGACACCCCTGACGTACCCCCCGCCCGAAGCTGACCGGCTCGGTCAGGGTCCAGTTGAGCCTGACCAAACACTCCGCGAGGGCATACAGCACCCGGAGAAAACCCACAAACCGGGGCCCGAAGCCGAAGGCCTGCAGGGTGCCCAGGAGATACCCGTGGTCCATCCTGTCGAACGCCTTCTCCTGGTCCAGGGACAGGAGGGCGAACGACAAGCCGTCCCTACACCCGAGCTCTAAGAGATCCCGGACCAAATACAAGTTATCAAATATACTACGGCCCGGGACGGTGTAGGTCTGGTCGGGATGGATCACGTCCGCCAGCACGGACCGCAGTCGCAGCGAGATGGTTTTCGCTACGATCTTGTAGTCCGTGCTGAGGAGCGAGACAGGACGCCAATTCCGTAGGTCGCGGAGGTCCCCCTTCTTCGGCAGTAAGGCGAGCACCGCTCGCCTGCACGACAGAGGGAGGACCCCGCTCTCCAGGGACTCGGCCCAGACGGTGACGAGGTCCGGGCCGAGGACGTCCCAGAACACGCGGTAGAACTCCACGGTCAGCCCGTCCATGCCCGGGGTTTTGTTGTTGGGCATGAGACGGAGGGCTTCCGAGAACTCTGCCAGAGTGAGAGGCAGCTCCAGCCGGTCTCGGTCGCCCGCGCTGACCGTCGGGAGCTCGGTCCAGAGCGCCCTGCAGGCGTCGGCTTCGGTCGGATCCGGGGAGAACAAACTGGCGTAGAAGGCCCTGGCCCTTCCACGCATCTCCGCCGGATCCGTGAGGGGGGTGCCGTCCTCCGCCAAGAGGCAGGTGACGTGCTTTTTTGCCCCCCTCCTTTTCTCCAGGGCAGAGAAGAAGCGGGAGCCGCGATCCATCTCCCGAAGGAGGTGGATGCGGGATCGGACAAAAGCGCCCCGGGCCCTGTGATCTTCCAGGGCTCGGAGCTCCTCCCGCTTCTCCCGGCACGCCTCGCGGAGGAGTGGATCCTCGGGGGCGGACGCCAGGCGCCTCTCAAGCTTCAAGACCTCCCGCTCCAGCTGCTCTATCGCCGCATCCCTCCGCCGGCTGGCGCCCCGGGAGTAGTCACGGCAGAAGAGCCGGGCGCGCACCTTCCCCACATCCCACCATCGCCGCGCCGAGGGAAAGGCGGGCCGCTGCCCCCGCCAGGCCTGCCAGAACTCCCGGAAGGACGCCACGAAGCCCACGTCCTCCAGCAAGCTATTGTTAAAATGCCAATAGGCCGGCCCCAGCCTCTCCGAAGTCAGAGAGGCCTTCACGGACACCAAATGGTGGTCCGTGAACGGGGCCGGCCGGATGCTGGAGGAGTGGGCTCGTGCCAGATGGAATCGTGATAGGTAAATGCGATCCAACCGGGAGTGGCTCGACCGTGTTTTCCCCACCCGGACGTAAGTGAAGGTGGTACTGTCGTCCGGGTGGTGGTCTCGCCAGACGTCCACCAGGGAGTGATGTTCCACGATCTCCATGAGGACGTCCGCCGCGGCCTGGCAGTTCGCGAGTCCTACACGGTCCCGGTCATCGAGGGTGGTGTTGAAGTCCCCGCCCAGGGCCAGGCCCTCGCGAGGATCCAGAGTGCCGAGGAAGGTGGCCGCCTGCCGATAAAAGGTGACCTGGTCCGGGCCCGCGTTCGGGGCATAGACGTTGACCAGGTTCAACGTCCGCCCCTCCACGCGGGCCCGGACGTGCAGCAGGCGGCCCGGGACAACCTCGGCGGTCCCCAGCACCTCGGGCCGTAGGGCAGGGGAGAACAGGGTGGCCACCCCGGCCGAGCGGGCGCCGAGGTGGCTAAAATACACCCCGTCCCCCCACTCCAGCCGCCAGCCAGCCTCGACGGCTGGAGTCGTGTGGGTCTCCTGCAGGAAAACCACCGAGTACCCCCCCTCCCGAAGGAAGGAGAGCACCCGGCTCCTGCGGAGACCCGCCCTACAGCCCCGGGCATTCAATGTTGCGAAGATGGTAGAATTCATAGTGAGGGCTGGGGTAGATCCTCGCGGACAGGCGAGTCGGCGGCCCCACGCAGGCCCCGCAGCAGACCGCTCCCCGACCCGAAGGTCAGGAGAGCGTCCCGAAACCTGCGGGTCTGACGGTGGGCCGCGTCGTCCTGCCTACTGGTCCCTCTCCCCTCCTGCAACAGGGCTCTAGTGGCCTGGAGGATGGAGTGGAAGTCCCCCCAGCGCTGGAGGGCGAGCTGCACCTTTCCCTTCGCCCCGCGGTTATCCGCGAGGAATTGGCGCAGCTCGCCCCTCAGCACCGAGGGGGAACCAGGATTCTCCTCCGTCCGGGCCCCCGGATGAAGCTCACGGGCCACGGAGACGGGCAAACAGGGATCCGATCCCCGACGCGGCGCCGTTGCTGCTGGCGCCGCGCTGCCCGCCCCCGACCCCGGCAGGGAAGGAGGCGGCGGAGGGAACAAGGCAGCCCCCAACGGGTTGGGGACCGGGGATACAAAAACGACCCCCGAAGGGCCGCCCGCAGCTAGCGGGAACGAGACGGCCCTCGCGGGGGTGGCACTGGCGGATGTTTGGGGGGGCGGTAGGGACGGATCGGGCAACATGACGGGGACCAGGATGGGAAAAGAAGGGGGGGACGGCAAGGGAGGGGTTACCTCCACGGCAGAGCCGGGGGGAGGGGTAGGTTCAGGGCCGGACAGTGGGTCGGGGGCAGGGAATGGGGCAGAGGTAGGGGTAGGGAAGGGATCGGGAACAGGGGAGGACTCGGGGCTGGAGATGGGTTCGTAAAGGGCGGAAGCGGGAGTAGGGGGAGGATCGGGACGTGGGAGGGAATTGGGATCCTGGATGGGGTCTGGGAAAGGGTCCCCTGTGGCGATCCCACCGGGCTGCGGCGCCTCCCGAATGGGAAGTTGGGGGTCGGGAACAGGAAGGGGGCCCGCGCCGACGCCGGGCTCAAGTGGAGAGGCAGGTGTTAATGCCTCGGCGTCGGCCTGGATGGCATTTTCTGCTGGGCCCCCAACGGGAAAGGGGGATGACTGCCCCGCCTCGGTAGCTGGAGAGGGGGCACCCCCAACCCCGGGACCCGGCCGCTCGGCGCCAGCCGTCGCCCCGGAGGGCTCGGCGGCATCCGTTCCGGCGCTCGAGTCGGCCGGGCCAGTGGGTAGTATCAGGGGCGCCCCAAGTGTGAGGACGGGGTCAGCCACCTGGGACACGGGATCGGGGAGAGGAGGGGGCGGCGCCATAGAGTCGCCGCCCAGACCGAGGCCCGCTGGCGGAGGGTCGTCCTCCCCCTGGGTGAGCGGGGTCAGACCCAGGGCCTCGATCTCCTCGAAGATGGAGCTAAGCTCCATCCCCTCGGCCCCGGAGCCTTCCCCTCCGGCCGCCGAGGCAACAATTACCTCAGCGGGAACGGAGGGGGGCTCAGTTGAACTCAGGGCCGGGGGGGCTCCATCAGAGGCCTCCTCATGGATAGGCTCCTCAGGGGGGACTTCATCGTCCCCCCTCGCTGCCACGGCTTCCTCGGCCGGCGCCTCCCGCTGATGCTCGTCGGGGGCGCTCTGGGCAGCGCCGGCCCCCCTCGGGATCTTTCGGAGGGGGGCCTTCCCGCCCTCCTCATCGGAGGGGGGAGATTGAGCCCGCAACCGGCGGGCTTTGCGCTTGCCCCCGACGAGCGTCCAGCCCTCCAAGGTGGAAGTGGAGGGCCGGTCAGCGAGGGCAAGGCCGGGGGGCACTTTTGGGGTTCGGGGACGGCGTTGTGGCAAGGGTGGGAAGGAAGGGGATACCTCCACCCGGGGAGGGCCCTCTCCCTCGCCCTGCGGCAACCGCGCCACCCTCTCCTCCTCGGGCCCCGCGGTGACTGACCGATTAGAGGTGGGGCCCGCCTGCCCGCTCGGGCGCGCCAGGGGGGACGCCTCTGGCTCCCGAGCAGGGCCGTCGGTTGGAGGAGGGGCGGCCGCGGATCCCGGACTACCAGGGGGGCCGGCGGTGGTGGGGCCGGCGCCCTTACGGGCCCCGGGGGGCCCGGACGCCTCCTCCGACCGGGCCAAGGGACAGTCCCTCCGGACGTGCCCCATCGCCCGGCAGAGGAAGCACCGGGTCTCCCCCGAGGAGTAATGAATCCGATAATGGGCCCCCTGGTAGGGCACCAAGAAGGACCCCTCGAGCGCCTCCCCGCCACGCGCCGCCGGCGGCAGCTGCAGTTGTACCTGCCGGCGGAAAGATAGAACGTGGCGGAGGGCGGGGTCCTTACAGCCCAGCGGGAGAGGGCTGATGGTCGAGATGGGCTTCCCCAGGGTGGAGAGGGAAGGTAACAGGGCGGCATTAGGGAGGAAGGGCGGGACGGAGGTGAGCACCACCCGTACGCCCAGGTCCTCCAAAGGTTCGAGGGGCACGTGCACGCCTCCCACCGCCAGGCCCCTCTCCACCGCCCCCTGGGCGGCGGCCTCCGAGGCAAGGAAGAAGACCGCCTTGCCGTACATCTTGGAGGCCGCCACCACGGCCGAGGCCCCCACCACCCTCGCCATCGCCCGCACGTAGGTTTCCATGTGGGGCGAGGCGGCAACCAGGAGGCAGCGGACGCCGTGCCTCCTGGTCATGGTGGGAAAGGGGCCGCGGCCGCCAGGGATGGAGCTGGAGGCGGCAGTCGGGGCTGATGACAGGGCAGGTGAGGGGGTAGCAGCGGCCACCTGGGCGTACGCTCTGGGGGCCTTAGTTGCGTCACCCCCAGAGCTGGTGGAGGGGATAGCAGGGGAAGGAGGGGCTGCGGAGGGCGGGGCGGCTTTGGCCATGATGGATTTGGCCTTCGGGGCCGGGCTTTTGCCCTTTTTCTTCCCCCCGCCCTTTTTTCCGGCCGAGGTGACGGTTGCTCCCGTGTCTGAGGGAGCGGTGGCCGTGGCGGCGGCGGAGCTCGGGCCTGGGGTCGGGAGGTCAGCCGCAGCAGTTGTCGGGCCTGGTGGTAGTGAGGGGGCCGCGGTAGGGACTGCCTCCATCATGGAAGGGGGGGGGTAGGAAGGAGGCACAGATAGCAGGAAGGGGAGGAGGGGTTTACCGCTCCTCCCTACCAGACAGCAGGCGAGGGAGGAGGGCGTCTGAAATGGAGGGGGTGGGGGAGAGGGAGGGTGTTGGTTTTGGGGAGGGCAACTGAAGATATGGGGGGGGGAGTTAGCAGCCTCACCTCCCTGCTGAGGCTGTAGCAGAGGAGGAGGGCGCTAATACGGGGGCGGGGGCACGCAAGGGAAGGGAAGGGTGGGGGGGGCGTATAATTGGGAGGGAAGGGAAAAAGGGGGGGGGGGGCAACTACTCCCTCCCGCCGACTGGTTGCTGGGAGGGAGAGAACCAAAAGGGGCGGATAGAGCAGGGGAACCGAGGGGCCAGCAACCACTCCTCCCCGCAAGGCTGGAGCGGAGGAGGAGGGTGCCGGCAGGGCAGGCAGGGGGCAAGGTAACGGGTACAGGGCGGGGGCCGGCTCCTCCGGCTGCACTGGGATACGGGGGGGGGGGGGGGGTTGTGGGGCCGTTGGGGAGGTGCAGTGAACAAGGGGGCTAACTAAAAAGGGGGGGCACAAGCGCTCAGGGCAGGGAGGGGGCGAGGCAAATCAGGTGGTGCTCAAGGGCTGGGGGGGGTGGGGAGGGATAAAATGGAGGCAAACAACAGCTGGGTGGGGCGGGGCACACACTCTTGGGCTGGCTGGGGCAGGGGCGTGGCAGATGACTTTGGGAGCAGGTGTGGTGGGTAAGTGGATTTGGGAAGGGAGGGAAGGAACCAAACTAAGCTAACAGGGAGGGGCAGGCAGTGGGGGAAAAAAACCAAGCTGCTGGGGTAGGGTGGGTGACCGGGGGTAAGGGTGGCCCCCCAGCCAGATGTAGCTGAGGGAGGGGGGCCAAGTCCAGAAGAGGGGGGAGGGAGCACACCCACGAGCACTGTGTGGGGCTCAACCTCGCCCACCGCTGCAGCAGAGTCCCAGGTGGCAGGCAGGGCAGCAAACCCCACCAGGGGGAGAAGAGACAGTCCAGGTGGCAAAGGGTGGTGGAGGGGGCCTTGGGGGTGGTGGCAGCGGGTGGGGGGGGGGGGCAGCTGGACTGGGGGGAGGGCTCCGAGCCTCTCCCCCAGCCCCCCTTTCAACAGTTCAGTTCACCACCACCCCGGAGCAGATTGAAAAGCTCAGTTTGTGAACAAACCCCCTCCACAGTTCTCGGTGGCTTCCTCCTCTCCCCCTCAGCGGGGTGCAGCAGCAGCAGCAGGCAGGCGGCAGTGGAAGGCCTCCGGGTGGTAGGTGCTGGTGGGGTGGTCCTCCTTCTCTGGAGCAGTGGTGGAGGGGAGAGGGAGGGCAGCTGGCAGGCCCCCCCCTCTCCCCCCAGGCAGCAACAGCAGCAGGTGGTGGTAGCAGTGGTGGTGGTGGTGGTAGCGGTGGTGGTGGTGGTGGTGGTGGGGTGCAGTGCAGTGACATCCGGGGAGCAGGTCTCAGCGGGCGGGCGGGTAGGCAGCTGGGTGGGGAGGGCTCCGGCTGGTGCAGAAGCAGGAACCAGGAACCAGCGGGGTGGGGGGAGAAGGAAGAGGGCAGCCCCTGCACCCCGCTGCCTCTCCTCCTTCTCACAAGTGTAGAGGGGTCTATTTGAAAACATGGGATGGTGGGCGGGCGAAGCCCGCCCACCTTCTAAAAGCCCCTCCCCAGCCTTATGGGAGGGACACTGGACCCATGTCCAACTAATTCCTTGGGACAAATAATGAATAAAGGATCAAGGAGTGCGGGTTAGAGGTTCAAAATAAGGGAGCCGGATGGGGACACCGAGCAGAGAACCCCGGACAGCGCCCACTGCTCCTCAAAGCTGTCGATGGAGCCAGTGGACGCCGCCCAGAGGAACTCTGCCCGGATTCGTGACACAAGGGAGGAGCGGAAATAGGCCCCACAGTCGCAGAGAACCCCCTCGTCTAGCATCCTCCTCCTGGTATTGGAGATGGTGCTCTTAGCTAGGGCCAGGAGGAGGTTGACGAGGAGGTCTCGCGACTTTGTGGGGCCACGGATAGGGTGTGCGTAAATGAATAGGTGGGGGGAAAAGTGCAGCCAGAACCTCAATAAGAGGTTCTGGAGGAGCCGGAATAGGGGCTGCAACCTGGCGCATTCGAGGTAGGCGTGCGCCAGGTTCTCCCTCACGCCGCAGAAGGGGCAGGTGTCTGGGATGGGGGTAAACCGCGCCAAGTACACGCCCGTGCTCACGGCTCCGTGAAGGAGCCGCCAACTGATGTCCCCGATGGGCCGCGGAATTAGATCGGAATAGACGCTGGCCCACCGGGGTTCCCCACCCTCTACGGGTCTTAGATAGTCCCGCCATTTGGTATCAGGGCGGGACACGAGGGTGGGGAAATGCAGGGTGTGGAGCACGAGCGTGTACAGATGTTGCCTTGGCGCGGCTTGGAAACAGACCGGCTGCAGATTTTGCAGCCGGCTGGGGGTCCAGGGGTGGGGAGGCCGGGGGGGCCCGTGGAACAGGGGCCCAATAATCAGGGACGGAGGCTTTGCAGGAGGGGAGGGGCGGGGTGTACCCTCTCGCAAGGACCGCTGCAGGAAGTCGAGAGCGGGCCGCGGCAAAGCCGCCTTCACCTCCTGGAGTAGGCGCAGAGGGGTTCGGGGGGTGGAGAGCCCCATGCGCCGAGCGAGCGCTCGGGGATCCACCCAGTCCCCCCTGTCGTAGTCCAGGAGGTCTCCGACCGTGGTGGTTTCTGCCAGGATCAGCCTCCGGCGCACCGAGGGAGACTCCGCCACCTGCACGCACAAGGCTGGATTGTGGAGCAGGGGCTCCGCGAGGAGGTCTGCCCCCTCGGAGGCCACAACGGACCTGGTCGCCGAGAACAGCTTCCAGGTCTGGAGGAGGTCCTGGTAGAATTCCGGCAGCTCTGAGAGGTCTCGCGGAAGACCCCTCGGGTGGATAAAAAAGAGCTGCCGGTCGTATCGGAGCCCTCGGAGGCGGCGGAGGAAAGCGCGCGCCAAGGTGCTCCATGCCGGACTACCTGCACTGAAGAGGAGTCTCTGCAGGGCCTGGAGGCGGAAGGTCCGGACCTGGCTGCGTATGCAGACCAGGCCCTGACCCCCCTCCTCCAGGGGGAGGGACAGGACCCCTGCAGAGACCCAGTGCAGTCCTGGCCAAAAGAACCCCAAAGCTGCCCTCTGGAGCTTGGCCAGGACCTCCGGGGCCGGGCGCAGGGTGTTGAGCCGGTGCCAGAGCATGGACAGGACCAGCTGATTGAGTACCAGCGCTCTCCCGCGAAGGGAGAGACACCGGAGCAGTCCCGTCCATCTCCGCAGCCGCTCACCCACCCTGGCCTCCAAACCTTGCCAGTTTTCCGGCGGAGAAGGATGCGTGGCGGATAAATAAACGCCCAGATAGAGCAGCGGACCCGCGCTCCACCTGATGGCCTGAAGCGCGGGTGGGAGGGAGCCGGCCCGCCACCCGTCCCCGACCACCAGGCCAGAGCTCTTGACCCAGTTGACCCGGGCGGAGGAGGCTGCCGAGTAGACGGCTTGGCAAGCCTCCACCCGCGCCAGGTCGCCCGGGTCCTGGACCACGAGGAGCACGTCATCGGCGTACGCCGACAGGACCAGCCGCAGCTCCGGCTCCCGAAGCACCAACCCCGTCAACCTCCTACGGAGGAGACAGAGGAAGGGCTCGATCGCCAGAGCGTACAGCTGGCCCGACAGCGGACACCCCTGACGTACCCCCCGCCCGAAGCTGACCGGCTCGGTCAGGGTCCAGTTGAGCCTGACCAAACACTCCGCGAGGGCGTACAGCACCCGGAGAAAACCCACAAACCGGGGCCCGAAGCCGAAGGCCTGCAGGGTGCCCAGGAGATACCCGTGGTCCATCCTGTCGAACGCCTTCTCCTGGTCCAGGGACAGGAGGGCGAACGACAAGCCGTCCCTACACCCGAGCTCTAAGAGATCCCGGACCAAATACAAGTTATCAAATATACTACGGCCCGGGACGGTGTAGGTCTGGTCGGGATGGATCACGTCCGCCAGCACGGACCGCAGTCGCAGCGAGATGGTTTTCGCTACGATCTTGTAGTCCGTGCTGAGGAGCGAGACGGGACGCCAATTCCGTAGGTCGCGGAGGTCCCCCTTCTTCGGCAGTAAGGCGAGCACCGCTCGCCTGCACGACAGAGGGAGGACCCCGCTCTCCAGGGACTCGGCCCAGACGGTGACGAGGTCCGGGCCGAGGACGTCCCAGAACACGCGGTAGAACTCCACGGTCAGCCCGTCCATGCCCGGGGTTTTGTTGTTGGGCATGAGACGGAGGGCTTCCGAGAACTCGGCCAGAGTGAGAGGCAGCTCCAGCCGGTCTCGGTCGCCCGCGCTGACCGTCGGGAGCTCGGTCCAGAGCGCCCTGCAGGCGTCGGCTTCGGTCGGATCCGGGGAGAACAAACTGGCGTAGAAGGCCCTGGCCCTTCCACGCATCTCCACCGGATCCGTGAGGGGGGTGCCGTCCTCCGCCAAGAGGCAGGTGACGTGCTTTTTTGCCCCCCTCCTTTTCTCCAGGGCATAGAAGAAGCGGGAGCCGCGATCCATCTCCCGAAGGAGGTGGATGCGGGATCGAACAAAAGCGCCCCGGGCCCTGTGATCTTCCAGGGCTCGGAGCTCCTCCCGCTTCTCCCGGCACGCCTCGCGGAGGAGTGGATCCTCGGGGGCGGACGCCAGGCGCCTCTCAAGCTTCAAGACCTCCCGCTCCAGCTGCCCTATCGCCGCATCCCTCCGCCGGCTGGCGCCCCGGGAGTAGTCACGGCAGAAGAGCCGGGCGCGCACCTTCCCCACATCCCACCATCGCCGCGCCGAGGGAAAGGCGGGCCGCTGCCCCCGCCAGGCCTGCCAGAACTCCCGGAAGGACGCCACGAAGCCCACGTCCTCCAGCAAGCTATTGTTAAAATGCCAATAGGCCGGCCCCAGCCTCTCCGAAGTCAGAGAGGCCTTCACGGACACCAAATGGTGGTCCGTGAACGGGGCCGGCCGGATGCTGGAGGAGTGGGCTCGTGCCAGATGGAATCGCGACAGGTAAATGCGATCCAACCGGGAGTGGCTCGACCGTGTTTTCCCCACCCGGACGTAAGTGAAGGTGGTACTGTCGTCCGGGTGGTGGTCTCGCCAGACGTCCACCAGGGAGTGATGTTCCACTATCTCCCTGAGGACGTCCGCCGCGGCCTGGCAGTTCGCGAGTCCTACACGGTCCCGGTCATCGAGGGTGGTGTTGAAGTCCCCGCCCAGGACCAGGCCCTCGCGAGGATCCAGAGTGCCGAGGAAGGTGGCCGCCTGCCGATAAAAGGTGACCTGGTCCGGGCCCGCGTTCGGGGCATAGACGTTGACCAGGTTCAACGTCCGCCCCTCCACGCGGGCCCGGACGTGCAGCAGGCGGCCCGGGACAACCTCGGCGGTCCCCAGCACCTCGGGCCGTAGGGCAGGGGAGAACAGGGTGGCCACCCCGGCCGAGTGGGCGCCGAGGTGGCTAAAATACACCCCGTCCCCCCACTCCAGCCGCCAGCCAGCCTCGACGGCTGGAGTCGTGTGGGTCTCCTGCAGGAAAACCACCGAGTACCCCCCCTCCCGAAGGAAGGAGAGCACCCGGCTCCTGCGGAGACCCGCCCTACAGCCCCGGGCATTCAATGTTGCGAAGATGGTAGAATTCATAGTGAGGGCTGGGGTAGATCCTCGCGGACAGGCGAGTCGGCGGCCTCACGCAGGCCCCGCAGCAGACCGCTCCCCGACCCGAAGGTCAGGAGAGCGTCCCGAAACCTGCGGGTCTGACGGTAGGCCGCGTCGTCCTGCCTACTGGTCCCTCTCCCCTCCTGCAACAAGGCTCTAGTGGCCTGGAGGATGGAGTGGAAGTCCCCCCAGCGCTGGAGGGCGAGCTGCACCTTTCCCTTCGCCCCGCGGTTATCCGCGAGGAATTGGCGCAGCTCGCCCCTCAGCACCGAGGGGGAACCAGGATTCTCCTCCGTCCGGGCCCCCGGATGAAGCTCACGGGCCACGGAGACGGGCAAACAGGGATCCGATCCCCGACGCGGCGCCGTTGCTGCTGGCGCCGCGCTGCCCGCCCCCGACCCCGGCAGGGAAGGAGGCGGCGGAGGGAACAAGGCAGCCCCCAACGGGTTGGGGACCGGGGATACAAAAACGACCCCCGAAGGGCCGCCCGCAGCTAGCGGGAACGAGACGGCCCTCGCGGGGGTGGCACTGGCGGATGTTTGGGGGGGCGGTAGGGACGGATCGGGCAACATGACGGGGACCAGGATGGGAAAAGAAGGGGGGGACGGCAAGGGAGGGGTTACCTCCACGGCAGAGCCGGGGGGAGGGGTAGGTTCAGGGCCGGACAGTGGGTCGGGGGCAGGGAATGGGGCAGAGGTCGGGGTAGGAAAGGGATCGGGAACAGGGGAGGACTCGGGGCTGGAGATGGGTTCGTAAAGGGCGGAAGCGGGAGTAGGGGGAGGATCGGGACGTGGGAGGGAATCGGGATCCTGGACGGGGTCTGGGAAAGGGTCCCGTGTGGCAATCCCACCGGGCTGCGGCGCCTCCCGAATGGAAAGTGGGGGGTCGGGAACAGGAAGGGGGCCCGCGCCGACGCCGGGCTCAGGTGGAGAGGCAGGTATTAATGCCACGGCGTCGGCCTGGATGGCATTTTCTGCTGGGCCCCCAACGGGAAAGGGGGATGACTGCCCCGCCTCGGTAGCTGGAGAGGGGGCACCCCCAACCCCGGGACCCGGCCGCTCGGCGCCAGCCGTCGCCCCGGAGGGCTCGGCGGCATCCGTTCCGGCGCTCGAATCGGCCGGGCCAGTGGGCAGTATCAGGGGCGCCCCAAGTGTGAGGACGGGGTCAGCCACCTGGGACACGGGATCGGGGAGAGGAGGGGGCGGCGCCATAGAGTCGCCGCCCAGACCGAGGCCCGCTGGCGGAGGGTCGTCCTCCCCCTGGGTGAGCGGGGTCAGACCCAGGGCCTCGATCTCCTCGAAGATGGAGCTAAGCTCCATCCCCTCGGCCCCGGAGCCTTCCCCTCCGGCCGCCGAGGCAACAATTACCTCAGCGGGAACGGAGGGGGGCTCAGTTGGAACCGGGGTCGGGGGGGCTCCACCCGAGGCCTCCTCGTGGAGAAGCTCCGCAGGGGGGGCGGCGTCGTCCCCCCTCGCCGCCGCGGCTTCCTCGGCCGGCGCCTCCCGCTGATGCTCGTCGGGGGCGCTCTGGGCAGCGCCGGCCCCCCTCGGGATCTTTCGGAGGGGGGCCTTCCCGCCCTCCTCATCGGAGGGGGGAGATTGAGCCCGCAACCGGCGGGCTTTGCGCTTGCCCCCGACGAGCGTCCAGCCCTCCAAGGTGGAAGTGGAGGGCCGGTCAGCGAGGGCAAGGCCGGGGGGCACTTTTGGGGTTCGGGGACGGCGTTGTGGCAAGGGTGGGAAGGAAGGGGATACCTCCACCCGGGGAGGGCCCTCTCCCTCGCCCTGCGGCAACCGCGCCACCCTCTCCTCCTCGGGCCCCGCGGTGACTGACCGATTAGAGGTGGGGCCCGCCTGCCCGCTCGGGCGCGCCAGGGGGGACGCCTCTGGCTCCCGAGCAGGGCCGTCGGTTGGAGGAGGGGCGGCCGCGGATCCCGGACTACCAGGGGGGCCGGCGGTGGTGGGGCCGGCGCCCTTACGGGCCCCGGGGGGCCCGGACGCCTCCTCCGACCGGGCCAAGGGACAGTCCCTCCGGACGTGCCCCATCGCCCGGCAGAGGAAGCACCGGGTCTCCCCCGAGGAGTAATGAATCCGATAATGGGCCCCCTGGTAGGGCACCAAGAAGGACCCCTCGAGCGCCTCCCCGCCACGCGCCGCCGGCGGCAGCTGCAGTTGTACCTGCCGGCGGAAAGATAGAACGTGGCGGAGGGCGGGGTCCTTACAGCCCAGCGGGAGAGGGCTGATGGTCGAGATGGGCTTCCCCAGGGTGGAGAGGGAAGGTAACAGGGCGGCATTAGGGAGGAAGGGCGGGACGGAGGTGAGCACCACCCGTACGCCCAGGTCCTCCAAAGGTTCGAGGGGCACGTGCACGCCTCCCACCGCCAGGCCCCTCTCCACCGCCTCCTGGGCGGCGGCCTCTGAGGCAAGGAAGAAGACCGCCTTGCCGTACATCTTGGAGGCCGCCACCACGGCCGAGGCCCCCACCACCCTCGCCATCGCCCGCACGTAGGTTTCCATGTGGGGCGAGGCGGCAACCAGGAGGCAGCGGACGCCGTGCCTCCTGGTCATGGTGGGAAAGGGGCCGCGGCCGCCAGGGATGGAGCTGGAGGCGGCAGTCGGGGCTGATGACGGGGCAGGTGAGGGGGTAGCAGCGGCCACCTGGGCGTACGCTCTGGGGGCCTTAGTTGTGTCACCCCCAGAGCTGGTGGAGGGGATAGCAGGGGAAGGAGGGGCTGCGGAGGGCGGGGCGGCTTTGGCCATGATGGATTTGGCCTTCGGGGCCGGGCTTTTGCCCTTTTTCTTCCCCCCGCCCTTTTTTCCGGCCGAGGTGATGGTTGCTCCCGTGTCTGAGGGAGCGGTGGCCGTGGCGGCGGCGGAGCTCGGGCCTGGGGTCGGGAGGTCAGCCGCAGCGGTTGTCGGGCCTGGTGGTAGTGAGGGGGCCGCGGTAGGGACTGCCTCCATCATGGAAGGGGGGGGGGTAGGAAGGAGGCACAGATAGCAGGAAGGGGAGGAGGGGTTTACCGCTCCTCCCTACCAGACAGCAGGCGAGGGAGGAGGGTGTCTGAAATGGAGAGGGAGGGTGTTGGTTTTGGGGAGGGCAACTGAAGATATGGGGGGGGGAGTTAGCAGCCTCACCTCCCTGCTGAGGCTGTAGCAGAGGAGGAGGGCGCTAATACGGGGGCGGGGGCACGCAAGGGAAGGGAAGGGTGGGGGGGGCGTATAATTGGGAGGGAAGGGGAGAAGGGGAAAAAAGGGGGGGCAACTACTCCCTCCCGCCGACTGGTTGCTGGGAGGGAGAGAACCAAAAGGGGCGGATAGAGCAGGGGAACCGAGGGGCCAGCAACCACTCCTCCCCGCAAGGCTGGAGCGGAGGAGGAGGGTGCCGGCAGGGCAGGCAGGGGGCAAGGTAACGGGTACAGGGCGGGGGCCGGCTCCTCCGGCTGCACTGGGATACGGGGGGGGGGGGGTTGTGGGGCCGTTAGGGAGGTGCAGTGAACAAGGGGGCTAACTAAAAAGGGGGGGGCACAAGCGCTCAGGGCAGGGAGGGGGCGAGGCAAATCAGGTGGTGCTCAAGGGCTGGGGGGGGTGGGGAGGGATAAAATGGAGGCAAACAACAGCTGGGTGGGGCGGGGCACACACTCTTGGGCTGGCTGGGGCAGGGGCGTGGCAGATGACTTTGGGAGCAGGTGTGGTGGGTAAGTGGATTTGGGAAGGGAGGGAAGGAACCAAACTAAGCTAACAGGGAGGGGCAGGCAGTGGGGGAAAAACCAAGCTGCTGGGGTAGGGTGGGTGACCGGGGGTAAGGGTGGCCCCCCAGCCAGATGTAGCTGAGGGAGGGGGGCCAAGTCCAGAAGAGGGGGGAGGGAGCACACCCACGAGCGCTGTGTGGGGCTCAACCTCGCCCACCGCTGCAGCAGAGTCCCAGGTGGCAGGCAGGGCAGCAAACCCCACCAGGGGGAGAAGAGGCAGTCCAGGTGGCAAAGGGTGGTGGAGGGGGCCTTAGGGGTGGTGGCAGCGGGTGGGGGGGGCAGCTGGACTGGGGGGAGGGCTCCGAGCCTCTCCCCCAGCCCCCCTTTTAACAGTTCAATTCACCACCACCCCGGAGCAGATTGAAAAAGCTCAGTTTGTGAACAAACCCCCTCCACAGTTCTCAGTGGTGATGACCTCCTCTTCTCCCCCTCAGCGGGGTGCAGCAGCAGCAGCAGGCAGGCGGCAGTGGAAGGGCTCCGGGTGGTAGGTGCTGGTGGGGTGGTCCTCCTCCTCTGGAGCAGTGGTGGAGGGGAGAGGGAGGGCAGCTGGCAGGCCCCCCCTCTCCCCCCAGGCAGCAACAGCAGCAGGTGGTGGTAGCGGTGGTGGTGGTGGTGGTGGTGGTAGCGGTGGTGGTGGTGGTGGTGGGGTGCAGTGACGTCCGGGGAGCAGGTCTCAGCGGGCGGGCGGGTAGGCAGCTGGGTGGGGAGGGCTCCGGCTGGTGCAGAAGCAGGAACCAGGAACCAGCAGGGTGGGGGGAGAAGGAAGAGGGCAGCCCCTGCACCCTGCTGCCTCTCCTCCTTCTCACAAGTGTAGAGGGGTCTATTTGAAAACATGGGATGGTGGGCGGGCGAAGCCCGCCCACCTTCTAAAAGCCCCTCCCCAGCCTTATGGGAGGGACACTGGACCCATGTCCAACTAATTCCTTGGGACAAATAATGAATAAAGGATCAAGGAGTGCGGGTTAGAGGTTCAAAATAAGGGAGCCGGATGGGGACACCGAGCAGAGAACCCCGGACAGCGCCCACTGCTCCTCAAAGCTGTCGATGGAGCCAGTGGACGCCGCCCAGAGGAACTCTGCTCGGATTCGTGACACAAGGGAGGAGCGGAAATAGGCCCCACAGTCGCAGAGAACCCCCTCGTCTAGCATCCTCCTCCTGGTATTGCAGATGGTGCTCTTAGCTAGGGCCAGGAGGAGGTTGACGAGGAGGTCTCGCGACTTTGTGGGGCCACGGATAGGGTGTGCGTAAATGAATAGGTGGGGGAAAAGTGCAGCCAGAACCTCAATAAGAGGTTCTGGAGGAGCCGGAATAGGGGCTGCAACCTGGCGCATTCGAGGTAGGCGTGCGCCAGGTTCTCCCTCACGCCGCAGAAGGGGCAGGTGTCTGGGATGGGGGTAAACCGCGCCAAGTACACGCCCGTGCTCACGGCTCCGTGAAGGAGCCGCCAACTGATGTCCCCGATGGGCCGCGGAACTAGATCGGAATAGACGCTGGCCCACCGGGGTTCCCCACCCTCTACGGGTCTTAGATAGTCCCGCCATTTGGTATCAGGGCGGGACACGAGGGTGGGGAAATGCAGGGTGTGGAGCACGAGCGTGTACAGATGTTGCCTTGGCGCGGCTTGGAAACAGACCGGCTGCAGATTTTGCAGCCGGCTGGGGGTCCAGGGGTGGGGAGGCCGGGGGGGCCCGTGGAACAGGGGCCCAATAATCAGGGACGGAGGCTTTGCAGGAGGGGAGGGGCGGGGTGTACCCTCTCGCAAGGACCGCTGCAGGAAGTCGAGAGCGGGCCGCGGCAAAGCCGCCTTCACCTCCTGGAGTAGGCGCAGAGGGGTTCGGGGGGTGGAGAGCCCCATGCGCCGAGCGAGCGCTCGGGGATCCACCCAGTCCCCCCTGTCGTAGTCCAGGAGGTCTCCGACCGTGGTGGTTTCTGCCAGGATCAGCCTCCGGCGCACCGAGGGAGACTCCGCCACCTGCACGCACAAGGCTGGATTGTGGAGCAGGGGCTCCGCGAGGAGGTCTGCCCCCTCGGAGGCCACAACGGACCTGGTCGCCGAGAACAGCTTCCAGGTCTGGAGGAGGTCCTGGTAGAATTCCGGCAGCTCTGAGAGGTCTCGCGGAAGACCCCTCGGGTGGATAAAAAAGAGCTGCCGGTCGTATCGGAGCCCTCGGAGGCGGCGGAGGAAAGCGCGCGCCAAGGTGCTCCATGCCGGACTACCTGCACTGAAGAGGAGTCTCTGCAGGGCCTGGAGGCGGAAGGTCCGGACCTGGCTGCGTATGCAGACCAGGCCCTGACCCCCCTCCTCCAGGGGGAGGGACAGGACCCCTGCAGAGACCCAGTGCGGTCCTGGCCAAAAGAACCCCAAAGCTGCCCTCTGGAGCTTGGCCAGGACCTCCGGGGCCGGGCGCAGGGTGTTGAGCCGGTGCCAGAGCATGGACAGGACCAGCTGATTGAGTACCAGCGCTCTCCCGCGAAGGGAGAGACACCGGAGCAGTCCCGTCCATCTCCGCAGCCGCTCACCCACCCTGGCCTCCAAACCTTGCCAGTTTTCCGGCGGAGAAGGATGCGTGGCGGATAAATAAACGCCCAGATAGAGCAGCGGACCCGCGCTCCACCTGATGGCCTGAAGCGCGGGTGGAGGGAGCCGGCCCGCCACCCGTCCCCGACCACCAGGCCAGAGCTCTTGACCCAGTTGACCCGGGCGGAGGAGGCTGCCGAGTAGACGGCTTGGCAAGCCTCCACCCGCGCCAGGTCGCCCGGGTCCTGGACCACGAGGAGCACGTCATCGGCGTACGCCGACAGGACCAGCCGCAGCTCCGGCTCCCGAAGCACCAACCCCGTCAACCTCCTACGGAGGAGACAGAGGAAGGGCTCGATCGCCAGAGCGTACAGCTGGCCCGACAGCGGACACCCCTGACGTACCCCCCGCCCGAAGCTGACCGGCTCGGTCAGGGTCCAGTTGAGCCTGACCAAACACTCCGCGAAGGCGTACAGCACCCGGAGAAAACCCACAAACCGGGGCCCGAAGCCGAAGGCCTGCAGGGTGCCCAGGAGATACCCGTGGTCCATCCTGTCGAACGCCTTCTCCTGGTCCAGGGACAGGAGGGCGAACGACAAGCCGTCCCTACACCCGAGCTCTAAGAGATCCCGGACCAAATACAAGTTATCAAATATACTACGGCCCGGGACGGTGTAGGTCTGGTCGGGATGGATCACGTCCGCCAGCACGGACCGCAGTCGCAGCGAGATGGTTTTCGCTACGATCTTGTAGTCCGTGCTGAGGAGCGAGACGGGACGCCAATTCCGTAGGTCGCGGAGGTCCCCCTTCTTCGGCAGTAAGGCGAGCACCGCTCGCCTGCACGACAGAGGGAGGACCCCGCTCTCCAGGGACTCGGCCCAGACGGTGACGAGGTCCGGGCCGAGGACGTCCCAGAACACGCGGTAGAACTCCACGGTCAGCCCGTCCATGCCCGGGGTTTTGTTGTTGGGCATGAGACGGAGGGCTTCCGAGAACTCGGCCAGAGTGAGAGGCAGCTCCAGCCGGTCTCGGTCGCCCGCGCTGACCGTCGGGAGCTCGGTCCAGAGCGCCCTGCAGGCGTCGGCTTCGGTCGGATCCGGGGAGAACAAACTGGCGTAGAAGGCCCTGGCCCTTCCACGCATCTCCACCGGATCCGTGAGGGGGGTGCCGTCCTCCGCCAAGAGGCAGGTGACGTGCTTTTTTGCCCCCCTCCTTTTCTCCAGGGCATAGAAGAAGCGGGAGCCGCGATCCATCTCCCGAAGGAGGTGGATGCGGGATCGAACAAAAGCGCCCCGGGCCCTGTGATCTTCCAGGGCTCGGAGCTCCTCCCGCTTCTCCCGGCACGCCTCGCGGAGGAGTGGATCCTCGGGGGCGGACGCCAGGCGCCTCTCAAGCTTCAAGACCTCCCGCTCCAGCTGCCCTATCGCCGCATCCCTCCGCCGGCTGGCGCCCCGGGAGTAGTCACGGCAGAAGAGCCGGGCGCGCACCTTCCCCACATCCCACCATCGCCGCGCCGAGGGAAAGGCGGGCCGCTGCCCCCGCCAGGCCTGCCAGAACTCCCGGAAGGACGCCACGAAGCCCACGTCCTCCAGCAAGCTATTGTTAAAATGCCAATAGGCCGGCCCCAGCCTCTCCGAAGTCAGAGAGGCCTTCACGGACACCAAATGGTGGTCCGTGAACGGGGCCGGCCGGATGCTGGAGGAGTGGGCTCGTGCCAGATGGAATCGCGACAGGTAAATGCGATCCAACCGGGAGTGGCTCGACCGTGTTTTCCCCACCCGGACGTAAGTGAAGGTGGTACTGTCGTCCGGGTGGTGGTCTCGCCAGACGTCCACCAGGGAGTGATGTTCCACGATCTCCCTGAGGACGTCCGCCGCGGCCTGGCAGTTCGCGAGTCCTACACGGTCCCGGTCATCGAGGGTGGTGTTGAAGTCCCCGCCCAGGACCAGGCCCTCGCGAGGATCCAGAGTGCCGAGGAAGGTGGCCGCCTGCCGATAGAAGGTGACCTGGTCCGGGCCCGCGTTCGGGGCATAGACGTTGACCAGGTTCAACGTCCGCCCCTCCACGCGGGCCCGGACGTGCAGCAGGCGGCCCGGGACAACCTCGGCGGTCCCCAGCACCTCGGGCCGTAGGGCAGGGGAGAACAGGGTGGCCACCCCGGCCGAGCGGGCGCCGAGGTGGCTAAAATACACCCCGTCCCCCCACTCCAGCCGCCAGCCAGCCTCGACGGCTGGAGTCGTGTGGGTCTCCTGCAGGAAAACCACCGAGTACCCCCCCTCCCGAAGGAAGGAGAGCACCCGGCTCCTGCGGAGACCCGCCCTACAGCCCCGGGCATTCAATGTTGCGAAGGTGGTAGAATTCATAGTGAGGGCTGGGGTAGATCCTCGCGGACAGGCGAGTCGGCGGCCCCACGCAGGCCCCGCAGCAGACCGCTCCCCGACCCGAAGGTCAGGAGAGCGTCCCGAAACCTGCGGGTCTGACGGTGGGCCGCGTCGTCCTGCCTACTGGTCCCTCTCCCCTCCTGCAACAGGGCTCTAGTGGCCTGGAGGATGGAGTGGAAGTCCCCCCAGCGCTGGAGGGCGAGCTGCACCTTTCCCTTCGCCCCGCGGTTATCCGCGAGGAATTGGCGCAGCTCGCCCCTCAGCACCGAGGGGGAACCAGGATTCTCCTCCGTCCGGGCCCCCGGATGAAGCTCACGGGCCACGGAGACGGGCAAACAGGGATCCGATCCCCGACGCGGCGCCGTTGCTGCTGGCGCCGCGCTGCCCGCCCCCGACCCCGGCAGGGAAGGAGGCGGCGGAGGGAACAAGGCAGCCCCCAACGGGTTGGGGACCGGGGATACAAAAACGACCCCCGAAGGGCCGCCCGCAGCTAGCGGGAACGAGACGGCCCTCGCGGGGGTGGCACTGGCGGATGTTTGGGGGGGCGGTAGGGACGGATCGGGCAACATGACGGGGACCAGGATGGGAAAAGAAGGGGGGGACGGCAAGGGAGGGGTTACCTCCACGGCAGAGCCGGGGGGAGGGGTAGGTTCAGGGCCGGACAGTGGGTCGGGGGCAGGGAATGGGGCAGAGGTCGGGGTAGGAAAGGGATCGGGAACAGGGGAGGACTCGGGGCTGGAGATGGGTTCGTAAAGGGCGGAAGCGGGAGTAGGGGGAGGATCGGGACGTGGGAGGGAATCGGGATCCTGGACGGGGTCTGGGAAAGGGTCCCGTGTGGCAATCCCACCGGGCTGCGGCGCCTCCCGAATGGAAAGTGGGGGGTCGGGAACAGGAAGGGGGCCCGCGCCGACGCCGGGCTCAGGTGGAGAGGCAGGTATTAATGCCACGGCGTCGGCCTGGATGGCATTTTCTGCTGGGCCCCCAACGGGAAAGGGGGATGACTGCCCCGCCTCGGTAGCTGGAGAGGGGGCACCCCCAACCCCGGGACCCGGCCGCTCGGCGCCAGCCGTCGCCCCAGAGGGCTCGGCGGCATCCGTTCCGGCGCTCGAGTCGGCCGGGCCAGTGGGCAGTATCAGGGGCGCCCCGAGCGTGAGGACGGGGTCAGCCACCTGGGACACGGGATCGGGGAGAGGAGGGGGCGGCGCCACAGAGTCGCCGCCCAGACCGAGGCCCGCTGGCGGGGGGTCGTCCTCCCCCTGGGTGAGCGGGGTCAGACCCAGGGCCTCGATCTCCTCGAAGATGGAGCTAAGCTCCATCCCCTCGGCCCCGGAGCCTTCCCCTCCGGCCGCCGAGGCACCAATTACCTCGGCGGGGACGGAGGGGGTCTCAGTTGAACTCAGGGCCGGGGGGGCTCCATCAGAGGCCTCCTCGTGGATAGGCTCCTCAGGGGGGACTTCATTGTCCCCCCTCGCTGCCACGGCTTCCTCGGCCGGCGCCTCCCGCTGATGCTCGTCGGGGGCGCTCTGGGCAGCGCCGGCCCCCCTCGGGATCTTTCGGAGGGGGGCCTTCCCACCCTCCTCATCGGAGGGGGGAGATTGAGCCCGCAACCGGCGGGCTTTGCGCTTGCCCCCGACGAGCGTCCAGCCCTCCAAGGTGGAAGTGGAGGGCCGGTCAGCGAGGGCAAGGCCGGGGGGCACTTTTGGGGTTCGGGGACGGCGTTGTGGCAAGGGTGGGAAGGAAGGGGATACCTCCACCCGGGGAGGGCCCTCTCCCTCGCCCTGCGGCAACCGCGCCACCCTCTCCTCCTCGGGCCCCGCGGTGACTGACCGATTAGAGGTGGGGCCCGCCTGCCCGCTCGGGCACGCCAGGGGGGACGCCTCTGGTTCCCGAGCAGGGCCGTCGGTTGGAGGAGGGGCGGCCGCGGATCCCGGACTACCAGGGGGGCCGGCGGTGGTGGGGCCGGCGCCCTTACGGGCCCCGGGGGGCCCGGACGCCTCCTCCGACCGGGCCAAGGGACAGTCCCTCCGGACGTGCCCCATCGCCCGGCAGAGGAAGCACCGGGTCTCCCCCGAGGAGTAATGAATCCGATAATGGGCCCCCTGGTAGGGCACCAAGAAGGACCCCTCGAGCGCCTCCCCGCCACGCGCCGCCGGCGGCAGCTGCAGTTGTACCTGCCGGCGGAAAGATAGAACGTGGCGGAGGGCGGGGTCCTTACAGCCCAGCGGGAGAGGGCTGATGGTCGAGATGGGCTTCCCCAGGGTGGAGAGGGAAGGTAACAGGGCGGCATTAGGGAGGAAGGGCGGGACGGAGGTGAGCACCACCCGTACGCCCAGGTCCTCCAAAGGTTCGAGGGGCACGTGCACGCCCCCCACCGCCAGGCCCCTCTCCACCGCCTCCTGGGCGGCGGCCTCCGAGGCAAGGAAGAACACCGCCTTGCCGTACATCTTGGAGGCCGCCACCACGGCCGAGGCCCCCACCACCCTCGCCATCGCCCGCACGTAGGTTTCCATGTGGGGCGAGGCGGCAACCAGGAGGCAGCGGACGCCGTGCCTCCTGGTCATGGTGGGAAAAGGGCCGCGGCCGCCAGGGATGGAGCTGGAGGCGGCAGTCGGGGCCGATGACGGGGCAGGTGAGGGGGCAGCAGCGGCCACCTGGGCGTACGCTCTGGGGGTCTTGATTGTGTCACCCCCAGAGCTGGTGGAGGGGACAGCAGGGGAAGGAGGGGCTGTGGAGGGCGGGGCGGCTTTGGCCGTGATGGATTTGGCCTTTGGGGCTGGGCTTTTGCCCTTTTTCTTCCCCCCGCCCTTTTTTCCGGCCGAGGTGACGGTTGCTCCCGTGTCTGAGGGAGCGGTGGCCGTGGCGGCGGCGGAGCTCGGGCCTGGGGTCGGGAGGTCAGCCGCAGCAGTTGTCGGGCCTGGTGGTAGCGAGGGGGCCGCGGTAGGGACTGCCTCCATCATGGAAGGGGGGGGGTAGGAAGGAGGCACAGATAGCAGGAAGGGGAGGAAGGGTTTACCGCTCCTCCCTACCAGACAGCAGGCGAGGGAGGAGGGTGTCTGAAATGGAGGGGGTGGGAGAGAGGGAGGGTGCTGGTTTTGGGGAGGGCAACTGAAGATATGGGGGGGGGGAGTTAGCAGCCTCACCTCCCTGCTGAGGCTGTAGCAGAGGAGGAGGGCGCTAATACGGGGGCGGGGGCACGCAAGGGAAGGGGAGGGTGGGGGGGGCGTATAATTGGGAGGGAAGGGGAAAAAAAGGGGGGGGGCAACTACTCCCTCCCGCCGACTGGTTGCTGGGAGGGAGAGAACCAAAAGGGGCGGATAGAGCAGGGGAACCGAGGGGCCAGCAACCACTCCTCCCCGCAAGGCTGGAAGCGGAGGAGGAGGGTGCCGGCAGGGCAGACGGGGGCAAGGTAACGGGTACAGGGCGGGGGCCGGCTCCTCCGGCTGCACTGGGATACAAGGGGGGGGTTATGGGGCCGTTGGGGAGGTGCAGTGAACAAGGGGGCTAACTAAAAGGGGGGGGCACAAGCGCTCAGGCAGGGAGGGGGCGAGGCAAACCTGGTGGTGCTCAAGGGCTGGGGGGTGGCTGGGGGGGTGGGGAGGGATAAAATAGAGTCAAACAGCTGGGTGGGGCGGGGCACACACTCTTGGGCTGGCTGGGGCAGGGGCGTGGCAGATGACTTTGGGAGCAGGTGTGGTGGGTAAGTGGATTTGGGAAGGGAGGGAAGGAACCAAACTAAGCTAACAGGGAGGGGCAGGCAGTGGGGGAAAAACCAAGCTGCTGGGGTAGGGTGGGTGACCGGGGGTAAGGGTGGCCCCCCAGCCAGATGTAGCTGAGGGAGGGGGGCCAAGTCCAGAAGAGGGGGGAGGGAGCACACCCACGAGCGCTGTGTGGGGCTCAACCTCGCCCACCGCTGCAGCAGAGTCCCAGGTGGCAGGCAGGGCAGCAAACCCCACCAGGGGGAGAAGAGGCAGTCCAGGTGGCAAAGGGTGGTGGAGGGGGCCTTAGGGGTGGTGGCAGCGGGTGGGGGGGGCAGCTGGACTGGGGGGAGGGCTCCGAGCCTCTCCCCCAGCCCCCCTTTTAACAGTTCAATTCACCACCACCCCGGAGCAGATTGAAAAAGCTCAGTTTGTGAACAAACCCCCTCCACAGTTCTCAGTGGTGATGACCTCCTCTTCTCCCCCTCAGCGGGGTGCAGCAGCAGCAGCAGGCAGGCGGCAGTGGAAGGGCTCCGGGTGGTAGGTGCTGGTGGGGTGGTCCTCCTTCTCTGGAGCAGTGGTGGAGGGGAGAGGGAGGGCAGCTGGCAGGCCCCCCCTCTCCCCCCAGGCAGCAACAGCAGCAGGTGGTGGTAGCAGTGGTGGTGGTGGTGGTGGGGTGCAGTGACGTCCGGGGAGCAGGTCTCAGCGGGCGGGCGGGTAGGCAGCTGGGTGGGGAGGGCTCCGGCTGGTGCAGAAGCAGGAACCAGGAACCAGCAGGGTGGGGGGAGAAGGAAGAGGGCAGCCCCTGCACCCTGCTGCCTCTCCTCCTTCTCACAAGTGTAGAGGGGTCTATTTGAAAACATGGGATGGTGGGCGGGCGAAGCCCGCCCACCTTCTAAAAGCCCCTCCCCAGCCTTATGGGAGGGACACTGGACCCATGTCCAACTAATTCCTTGGGACAAATAATGAATAAAGGATCAAGGAGTGCGGGTTAGAGGTTCAAAATAAGGGAGCCGGATGGGGACACCGAGCAGAGAACCCCGGACAGCGCCCACTGCTCCTCAAAGCTGTCGATGGAGCCAGTGGACGCCGCCCAGAGGAACTCTGCCCGGATTCGTGACACAAGGGAGGAGCGGAAATAGGCCCCACAGTCGCAGAGAACCCCCTCGTCTAGCATCCTCCTCCTGGTATTGTAGATGGTGCTCTTAGCTAGGGCCAGGAGGAGGTTGACGAGGAGGTCTCGCGACTTTGTGGGGCCACGGATAGGGTGTGCGTAAATGAATAGGTGGGGGGAAAAGTGCAGCCAGAACCTCAATAAGAGGTTCTGGAGGAGCCGGAATAGGGGCTGCAACCTGGCGCATTCGAGGTAGGCGTGCGCCAGGTTCTCCCTCACGCCGCAGAAGGGGCAGGTGTCTGGGATGGGGGTAAACCGCGCCAAGTACACGCCCGTGCTCACGGCTCCGTGAAGGAGCCGCCAACTGATGTCCCCGATGGGCCGCGGAATTAGATCGGAATAGACGCTGGCCCACCGGGGTTCCCCACCCTCTACGGGTCTTAGATAGTCCCGCCATTTGGTATCAGGGCGGGACACGAGGGTGGGGAAATGCAGGGTGTGGAGCACGAGCGTGTACAGATGTTGCCTTGGCGCGGCTTGGAAACAGACCGGCTGCAGATTTTGCAGCCGGCTGGGGGTCCAGGGGTGGGGAGACCGGGGGGGCCCGTGGAACAGGGGCCCAATAATCAGGGACGGAGGCTTTGCAGGAGGGGAGGGGCGGGGTGTACCCTCTCGCAAGGACCGCTGCAGGAAGTCGAGAGCGGGCCGCGGCAAAGCCGCCTTCACCTCCTGGAGTAGGCGCAGAGGGGTTCGGGGGGTGGAGAGCCCCATGCGTTGAGCGAGCGCTCGGGGATCCACCCAGTCCCCCCTGTCGTAGTCCAGGAGGTCCCCGACCATGGTGGTTTCTGCCAGGATCAGCCTCCGGCGCACCGAGGGAGACTCCGCCACCTGCACGCACAAGGCTGGATTGTGGAGCAGGGGCTCCGCGAGGAGGTCTGCCCCCTCGGAGGACACAACGGACCTGGTCGCCGAGAACAGCTTCCAGGTCTGGAGGAGGTCCTGGTAGAATTCCGGCAGCTCTGAGAGGTCTCGCGGAAGACCCCTCGGGTGGATAAAAAAGAGCTGCCGGTCGTATCGGAGCCCTCGGAGGCGGCGGAGGAAAGCGCGCGCCAAGGTGCTCCATGCCGGACTACCTGCACTGAAGAGGAGTCTCTGCAGGGCCTGGAGGCGGAAGGTCCGGACCTGGCTGCGTATGCAGACCAGGCCCTGACCCCCCTCCTCCAGGGGGAGGGACAGGACCCCTGCAGAGACCCAGTGCAGTCCTGGCCAAAAGAACCCCAAAGCCGCCCTCTGGAGCTTGGCCAGGACCTCCGGGGCCGGGCGCAGGGTGTTGAGCCGGTGCCAGAGCATGGACAGGACCAGCTGATTTAGCACCAGCGCTCTCCCGCGAAGGGAGAGACACCGGAGCAGTCCCGTCCATCTCCGCAGCCGCTCACCCACCCTGGCCTCCAAACCTTGCCAGTTTTCCGGCGGAGAAGGATGCGTGGCGGATAAATAAACGCCCAGATAGAGCAGCGGACCCGCGCTCCACCTGATGGCCTGAAGCGCGGGTGGGAGGGAGCCGGCCCGCCACCCGTCCCCGACCACCAGGCCAGAGCTCTTGACCCAGTTGACCCGGGCGGAGGAGGCTGCCGAGTAGACGGCTTGGCAAGCCTCCACCCGCGCCAGGTCGCCCGGGTCCTGGACCACGAGGAGCACGTCATCGGCGTACGCCGACAGGACCAGCCGCAGCTCCGGCTCCCGAAGCACCAACCCCGTCAACCTCCTACGGAGGAGACAGAGGAAGGGCTCGATCGCCAGAGCGTACAGCTGGCCCGACAGCGGACACCCCTGACGTACCCCCCGCCCGAAGCTGACCGGCTCGGTCAGGGTCCAGTTGAGCCTGACCAAACACTCCGCGAGGGCGTACAGCACCCGGAGAAAACCCACAAACCGGGGCCCGAAGCCGAAGGCCTGCAGGGTGCCCAGGAGATACCCGTGGTCCATCCTGTCGAACGCCTTCTCCTGGTCCAGGGACAGGAGGGCGAACGACAAGCCGTCCCTACACCCGAGCTCTAAGAGATCCCGGACCAAATACAAGTTATCAAATATACTACGGCCCGGGACGGTGTAGGTCTGGTCGGGATGGATCACGTCCGCCAGCACGGACCGCAGTCGCAGCGAGATGGTTTTCGCTACGATCTTGTAGTCCGTGCTGAGGAGCGAGACGGGACGCCAATTCCGTAGGTCGCGGAGGTCCCCCTTCTTCGGCAGTAAGGCGAGCACCGCTCGCCTGCACGACAGAGGGAGGACCCCGCTCTCCAGGGACTCGGCCCAGACGGTGACGAGGTCCGGGCCGAGGACGTCCCAGAACACGCGGTAGAACTCCACGGTCAGCCCGTCCATGCCCGGGGTTTTGTTGTTGGGCATGAGACGGAGGGCTTCCGAGAACTCGGCCAGAGTGAGAGGCAGCTCCAGCCGGTCTCGGTCGCCCGCGCTGACCGTCGGGAGCTCGGTCCAGAGCGCCCTGCAGGCGTCGGCTTCGGTCGGATCCGGGGAGAACAAACTGGCGTAGAAGGCCCTGGCCCTTCCACGCATCTCCACCGGATCCGTGAGGGGGGTGCCGTCCTCCGCCAAGAGGCAGGTGACGTGCTTTTTTGCCCCCCTCCTTTTCTCCAGGGCATAGAAGAAGCGGGAGCCGCGATCCATCTCCCGAAGGAGGTGGATGCGGGATCGAACAAAAGCGCCCCGGGCCCTGTGATCTTCCAGGGCTCGGAGCTCCTCCCGCTTCTCCCGGCACGCCTCGCGGAGGAGTGGATCCTCGGGGGCGGACGCCAGGCGCCTCTCAAGCTTCAAGACCTCCCGCTCCAGCTGCTCTATTGCCGCATCCCTCCGCCGGCTGGCGCCCCGGGAGTAGTCACGGCAGAAGAGCCGGGCGCGCACCTTCCCCACATCCCACCATCGCCGCGCCGAGGGAAAGGCGGGCCGCTGCCCCCGCCAGGCCTGCCAGAACTCCCGGAAGGACGCCACGAAGCCCACGTCCTCCAGCAAACTATTGTTAAAATGCCAATAGGCCGGCCCCAGCCTCTCCGAAGTCAGAGAGGCCTTCACGGACACCAAATGGTGGTCCGTGAACGGGGCCGGCCGGATGCTGGAGGAGTGGGCTCGTGCCAGATGGAATCGTGAGAGGTAAATGCGATCCAACCGGGAGTGGCTCGACCGTGTTTTCCCCACCCGGACGTAAGTGAAGGTGGTACTGTCGTCCGGGTGGTGGTCTCGCCAGACGTCCACCAGGGAGTGATGTTCCACGATCTCCCTGAGGACGTCCGCCGCGGCCTGGCAGTTCGCGAGTCCTACACGGTCCCGGTCATCGAGGGTGGTGTTGAAGTCCCCGCCCAGGACCAGGCCCTCGCGAGGATCCGGAGTGCCGAGGAAGGTGGCCGCCTGCCGATAGAAGGTGACCTGGTCCGGGCCCGCGTTCGGGGCATAGACGTTGACCAGGTTCAACGTCCGCCCCTCCACGCGGGCCCGGACGTGCAGCAGGCGGCCCGGGACAACCTCGGCGGTCCCCAGCACCTCGGGCCGTAGGGCAGGGGAGAACAGGGTGGCCACCCCGGCCGAGCGGGCGCCGAGGTGGCTAAAATACACCCCGTCCCCCCACTCCAGCCGCCAGCCAGCCTCGACGGCTGGAGTCGTGTGGGTCTCCTGCAGGAAAACCACCGAGTACCCCCCCTCCCGAAGGAAGGAGAGCACCCGGCTCCTGCGGAGACCCGCCCTACAGCCCCGGGCATTCAATGTTGCGAAGATGGTAGAATTCATAATGAGGGCTGGGGTAGATCCTCGCGGACGGGCGAGTCGGCGGCCTCACGCAGGCCCCGCAGCAGACCGCTCCCCGACCCGAAGGTCAGGAGAGCGTCCCGAAACCTGCGGGTCTGACGGTGGGCCGCGTCGTCCTGCCTACTGGTCCCTCTCCCCTCCTGCAACAAGGCTCTAGTGGCCTGGAGGATGGAGTGGAAGTCCCCCCAGCGCTGGAGGGCGAGCTGCACCTTTCCCTTCGCCCCGCGGTTATCCGCGAGGAATTGGCGCAGCTCGCCCTTCAGCACCGAGGGGGAACCAGGATTCTCCTCCGTCCGGGCCCCCGGATGAAGCTCACGGGCCACGGAGACGGACAAACAGGGATCCGATCCCCGACGCGGCGCCGTTGCTGCTGGCGCCGCGCTGCCCGCCCCCGACCCCGGCAGGGAAGGAGGCGGCGGAGGGAACAAGGCAGCCCCCAACGGGTTGGGGACCGGGGATACAAAAACGACCCCCGAAGGGCCGCCCGCAGCTAGCGGGAACGAGACGGCCCTCGCGGGGGTGGCACTGGCGGATGTTTGGGGGGGCGGTAGGGACGGATCGGGCAACATGACGGGGACCAGGATGGGAAAAGAAGGGGGGGACGGCAAGGGAGGGGTTACCTCCACGGCAGAGCCGGGGGGAGGGGTAGGTTCAGGGCCGGACAGTGGGTCGGGGACAGAGAATGGGGCAGAGGTGGGGGTAGGGAAGGGATCGGGAACAGGGGAGGACTCGGGGCTGGAGATGGGTTCATAAAGGGCGGGAGCGGGAGTAGGGGGAGGATCGGGACATGGGAGGGAATCGGGATCCTGGACGGGGTCTGGGAAAGGGTCCCCTGTGGCAATCCCACCGGGCTGCGGCGCCTCCCGAATGGGAAGTTGGGGGTCGGGAACAGGAAGGGGGCCCGCGCCGACGCCGGGCTCAGGTGGAGAGGCAAGTGTTAATGCCTCGGCGTCGGCCTGGATGGCATTTTCTGCTGGGCCCCCAACGGGAAAGGGGGATGACTGCCCCGCCTCGGTAGCTGGAGAGGGGGCACCCCCAACCCCGGGACCCGGCCGCTCGGCGCCAGCCGTCGCCCCAGAGGGCTCGGCGGCATCCGTTCCGGCGCTCGAGTCGGCCGGGCCAGTGGGCAGTATCAGGGGCGCCCCGAGCGTGAGGACGGGGTCAGCCACCTGGGACACGGGATCGGGGAGAGGAGGGGGCGGCGCCACAGAGTCGCCGCCCAGACCGAGGCCCGCTGGCGGGGGGTCGTCCTCCCCCTGGGTGAGCGGGGTCAGACCCAGGGCCTCGATCTCCTCGAAGATGGAGCTAAGCTCCATCCCCTCGGCCCCGGAGCCTTCCCCTCCGGCCGCCGAGGCAACAATTACCTCAGCGGGAACGGAGGGGGGCTCAGTTGAACTCAGGGCCGGGGGGGCTCCATCAGAGGCCTCCTCATGGATAGGCTCCTCAGGGGGGACTTCGTCGTCCCCCCTCGCTGCCACGGCTTCCTCGGCCGGCGCCTCCCGCTGATGCTCGTCGGGGGCGCTCTGGGCAGCGCCGGCCCCCCTCGGGATCTTTCGGAGGGGGGCCTTCCCGCCCTCCTCATCAGAGGGGGGAGATTGAGCCCGCAACCGGCGGGCTTTGCGCTTGCCCCCGACGAGCGTCCAGCCCTCCAAGGTGGAAGTGGAGGGCCGGTCAGCGAGGGCAAGGCCGGGGGGCACTTTTGGGGTTCGGGGACGGCGTTGTGGCAAGGGTGGGAAGGAAGGGGATACCTCCACCCGGGGAGGGCCCTCTCCCTCGCCCTGCGGCAACCGCGCCACCCTCTCCTCCTCGGGCCCCGCGGTGACTGACCGATTAGAGGTGGGGCCCGCCTGCCCGCTCGGGCACGCCAGGGGGGACGCCTCTGGTTCCCGAGCAGGGCCGTCGGTTGGAGGAGGGGCGGCCGCGGATCCCGGACTACCAGGGGGGCCGGCGGTGGTGGGGCCGGCGCCCTTACGGGCCCCGGGGGGCCCGGACGCCTCCTCCGACCGGGCCAAGGGACAGTCCCTCCGGACGTGCCCCATCGCCCGGCAGAGGAAGCACCGGGTCTCCCCCGAGGAGTAATGAATCCGATAATGGGCCCCCTGGTAGGGCACCAAGAAGGACCCCTCGAGCGCCTCCCCGCCACGCGCCGCCGGCGGCAGCTGCAGTTGTACCTGCCGGCGGAAAGATAGAACGTGGCGGAGGGCGGGGTCCTTACAGCCCAGCGGGAGAGGGCTGATGGTCGAGATGGGCTTCCCCAGGGTGGAGAGGGAAGGTAACAGGGCGGCATTAGGGAGGAAGGGCGGGACGGAGGTGAGCACCACCCGTACGCCCAGGTCCTCCAAAGGTTCGAGGGGCACGTGCACGCCTCCCACCGCCAGGCCCCTCTCCACCGCCTCCTGGGCGGCGGCCTCCGAGGCAAGGAAGAAGACCGCCTTGCCGTACATCTTGGAGGCCGCCACCACGGCCGAGGCCCCCACCACCCTCGCCATCGCCCGCACGTAGGTTTCCATGTGGGGCGAGGCGGCAACCAGGAGGCAGCGGACGCCGTGCCTCCTGGTCATGGTGGGAAAGGGGCCGCGGCCGCCAGGGATGGAGCTGGAGGCGGCAGTCGGGGCTGATGACGGGGCAGGTGAGGGGGTAGCAGCGGCCACCTGGGCGTACGCTCTGGGGGCCTTAGTTGTGTCACCCCCAGAGCTGGTGGAGGGGATAGCAGGGGAAGGAGGGGCTGCGGAGGGCGGGGCGGCTTTGGCCATGATGGATTTGGCCTTCGGGGCCGGGCTTTTGCCCTTTTTCTTCCCCCCGCCCTTTTTTCCGGCCGAGGTGATGGTTGCTCCCGTGTCTGAGGGAGCGGTGGCCGTGGCGGCGGCGGAGCTCGGGCCTGGGGTCGGGAGGTCAGCCGCAGCAGTTGTCGGGCCTGGTGGTAGTGAGGGGGCCGCGGTAGGGACTGCCTCCATCATGGAAGGGGGGGGGGTAGGAAGGAGGCACAGATAGCAGGAAGGGGAGGAGGGGTTTACCGCTCCTCCCTACCAGACAGCAGGCGAGGGAGGAGGGTGTCTGAAATGGAGAGGGAGGGTGTTGGTTTTGGGGAGGGCAACTGAAGATATGGGGGGGGGAGTTAGCAGCCTCACCTCCCTGCTGAGGCTGTAGCAGAGGAGGAGGGCGCTAATACGGGGGCGGGGGCACGCAAGGGAAGGGAAGGGTGGGGGGGGCGTATAATTGGGAGGGAAGGGGAGAAGGGGAAAAAAGGGGGGGCAACTACTCCCTCCCGCCGACTGGTTGCTGGGAGGGAGAGAACCAAAAGGGGCGGATAGAGCAGGGGAACCGAGGGGCCAGCAACCACTCCTCCCCGCAAGGCTGGAGCGGAGGAGGAGGGTGCCGGCAGGGCAGGCAGGGGGCAAGGTAACGGGTACAGGGCGGGGGCCGGCTCCTCCGGCTGCACTGGGATACGGGGGGGGGGGGGTTGTGGGGCCGTTAGGGAGGTGCAGTGAACAAGGGGGCTAACTAAAAAGGGGGGGCACAAGCGCTCAGGGCAGGGAGGGGGCGAGGCAAATCAGGTGGTGCTCAAGGGCTGGGGGGGGTGGGGAGGGATAAAATGGAGGCAAACAACAGCTGGGTGGGGCGGGGCACACACTCTTGGGCTGGCTGGGGCAGGGGCGTGGCAGATGACTTTGGGAGCAGGTGTGGTGGGTAAGTGGATTTGGGAAGGGAGGGAAGGAACCAAACTAAGCTAACAGGGAGGGGCAGGCAGTGGGGGAAAAAACCAAGCTGCTGGGGTAGGGTGGGTGACCGGGGGTAAGGGTGGCCCCCCAGCCAGATGTAGCTGAGGGAGGGGGGCCAAGTCCAGAAGAGGGGGGAGGGAGCACACCCACGAGCGCTGTGTGGGGCTCAACCTCGCCCACCGCTGCAGCAGAGTCCCAGGTGGCAGGCAGGGCAGCAAACCCCACCAGGGGGAGAAGAGGCAGTCCAGGTGGCAAAGGGTGGTGGAGGGGGCCTTGGGGGTGGTGGCAGCGGGTGGGGGGGGGCAGCTGGACTGGGGGGAGGGCTCTGAGCCTCTCCCCCAGCCCCCCTTTTAACAGTTCAATTCACCACCACCCCGGAGCAGATTGAAAAAGCTCAGTTTGTGAACAAACCCCCTCCACAGTTCTCAGTGGTGATGACCTCCTCTTCTCCCCCTCAGCGGGGTGCAGCAGCAGCAGCAGGCAGATGGCAGTGGAAGGCCTCCGGGTGGTAGGTGCTGGTGGGGTGGTCCTCCTCCTCTGGAGCAGTGGTGGAGGGGAGAGGGAGGGCAGCTGGCAGGCCCCCCCTCTCCCCCCAGGCAGCAACAGCAGCAGGTGGTGGTGGTGGAGGTGGGGTGCAGTGACGTCCGGGGAGCAGGCCTCAGCAGACGGGCGGGCGGGTAGGCAGCTGGGTAGGGAGGGCTCCGGCTGGTGCAGAAGCAGGAACCAGGAACCAGCGGGGTGGGGGGAGAAGGAAGAGGGCAGCCCCTGCACCCTGCTGCCTCTCCTCCTTCTCACAAGTGTAGAGGGGTCTATTTGAAAACATGGGATGGTGGGCGGGCGAAGCCCGCCCACCTTCTAAAAGCCCCTCCCCAGCCTTATGGGAGGGACACTGGACCCATGTCCAACTAATTCCTTGGGACAAATAATGAATAAAGGATCAAGGAGTGCGGGTTAGAGGTTCAAAATAAGGGAGCCGGATGGGGACACCGAGCAGAGAACCCCGGACAGCGCCCACTGCTCCTCAAAGCTGTCGATGGAGCCAGTGGACGCCGCCCAGAGGAACTCTGCCCGGATTCGTGACACAAGGGAGGAGCGGAAATAGGCCCCACAGTCGCAGAGAACCCCCCCGTCTAGCATCCTCCTCCTGGTATTGCAGATGGTGCTCTTAGCTAGGGCCAGGAGGAGGTTGACGAGGAGGTCTCGCGACTTTGTGGGGCCACGGATAGGGTGTGCGTAAATGAATAGGTGGGGGGAAAAGTGCAGCCAGAACCTCAATAAGAGGTTCTGGAGGAGCCGGAATAGGGGCTGCAACCTGGCGCATTCGAGGTAGGCGTGCGCCAGGTTCTCCCTCACGCCGCAGAAGGGGCAGGTGTCTGGGATGGGGGTAAACCGCGCCAAGTACACGCCCGTGCTCACGGCTCCGTGAAGGAGCCGCCAACTGATGTCCCCGATGGGCCGCGGAATTAGATCGGAATAGACGCTGGCCCACCGGGGTTCCCCACCCTCTACGGGTCTTAGATAGTCCCGCCATTTGGTATCAGGGCGGGACACGAGGGTGGGGAAATGCAGGGTGTGGAGCACGAGCGTGTACAGATGTTGCCTTGGCGCGGCTTGGAAACAGACCGGCTGCAGATTTTGCAGCCGGCTGGGGGTCCAGGGGTGGGGAGGCCGGGGGGGCCCGTGGAACAGGGGCCCAATAATCAGGGACGGAGGCTTTGCAGGAGGGGAGGGGCGGGGTGTACCCTCTCGCAAGGACCGCTGCAGGAAGTCGAGAGCGGGCCGCGGCAAAGCCGCCTTCACCTCCTGGAGTAGGCGCAGAGGGGTTCGGGGGGTGGAGAGCCCCATGCGCCGAGCGAGCGCTCGGGGATCCACCCAGTCCCCCCTGTCGTAGTCCAGGAGGTCTCCGACCGTGGTGGTTTCTGCCAGGATCAGCCTCCGGCGCACCGAGGGAGACTCCGCCACCTGCACGCACAAGGCTGGATTGTGGAGCAGGGGCTCCGCGAGGAGGTCTGCCCCCTCGGAGGCCACAACGGACCTGGTCGCCGAGAACAGCTTCCAGGTCTGGAGGAGGTCCTGGTAGAATTCCGGCAGCTCTGAGAGGTCTCGCGGAAGACCCCTCGGGTGGATAAAAAAGAGCTGCCGGTCGTATCGGAGCCCTCGGAGGCGGCGGAGGAAAGCGCGCGCCAAGGTGCTCCATGCCGGACTACCTGCACTGAAGAGGAGTCTCTGCAGGGCCTGGAGGCGGAAGGTCCGGACCTGGCTGCGTATGCAGACCAGGCCCTGACCCCCCTCCTCCAGGGGGAGGGACAGGACCCCTGCAGAGACCCAGTGCAGTCCTGGCCAAAAGAACCCCAAAGCTGCCCTCTGGAGCTTGGCCAGGACCTCCGGGGCCGGGCGCAGGGTGTTGAGCCGGTGCCAGAGCATGGACAGGACCAGCTGATTGAGTACCAGCGCTCTCCCGCGAAGGGAGAGACACCGGAGCAGTCCCGTCCATCTCCGCAGCCGCTCACCCACCCTGGCCTCCAAACCTTGCCAGTTTTCCGGCGGAGAAGGATGCGTGGCGGATAAATAAACGCCCAGATAGAGCAGCGGACCCGCGCTCCACCTGATGGCCTGAAGCGCGGGTGGGAGGGAGCCGGCCCGCCACCCGTCCCCGACCACCAGGCCAGAGCTCTTGACCCAGTTGACCCGGGCGGAGGAGGCTGCCGAGTAGACGGCTTGGCAAGCCTCCACCCGCGCCAGGTCGCCCGGGTCCTGGACCACGAGGAGCACGTCATCGGCGTACGCCGACAGGACCAGCCGCAGCTCCGGCTCCCGAAGCACCAACCCCGTCAACCTCCTACGGAGGAGACAGAGGAAGGGCTCGATCGCCAGAGCGTACAGCTGGCCCGACAGCGGACACCCCTGACGTACCCCCCGCCCGAAGCTGACCGGCTCGGTCAGGGTCCAGTTGAGCCTGACCAAACACTCCGCGAAGGCGTACAGCACCCGGAGAAAACCCACAAACCGGGGCCCGAAGCCGAAGGCCTGCAGGGTGCCCAGGAGATACCCGTGGTCCATCCTGTCGAACGCCTTCTCCTGGTCCAGGGACAGGAGGGCGAACGACAAGCCGTCCCTACACCCGAGCTCTAAGAGATCCCGGACCAAATACAAGTTATCAAATATACTACGGCCCGGGACGGTGTAGGTCTGGTCGGGATGGATCACGTCCGCCAGCACGGACCGCAGTCGCAGCGAGATGGTTTTCGCTACGATCTTGTAGTCCGTGCTGAGGAGCGAGACGGGACGCCAATTCCGTAGGTCGCGGAGGTCCCCCTTCTTCGGCAGTAAGGCGAGCACCGCTCGCCTGCACGACAGAGGGAGGACCCCGCTCTCCAGGGACTCGGCCCAGACGGTGACGAGGTCCGGGCCGAGGACGTCCCAGAACACGCGGTAGAACTCCACGGTCAGCCCGTCCATGCCCGGGGTTTTGTTGTTGGGCATGAGACGGAGGGCTTCCGAGAACTCGGCCAGAGTGAGAGGCAGCTCCAGCCGGTCTCGGTCGCCCGCGCTGACCGTCGGGAGCTCGGTCCAGAGCGCCCTGCAGGCGTCGGCTTCGGTCGGATCCGGGGAGAACAAACTGGCGTAGAAGGCCCTGGCCCTTCCACGCATCTCCACCGGATCCGTGAGGGGGGTGCCGTCCTCCGCCAAGAGGCAGGTGACGTGCTTTTTTGCCCCCCTCCTTTTCTCCAGGGCATAGAAGAAGCGGGAGCCGCGATCCATCTCCCGAAGGAGGTGGATGCGGGATCGAACAAAAGCGCCCCGGGCCCTGTGATCTTCCAGGGCTCGGAGCTCCTCCCGCTTCTCCCGGCACGCCTCGCGGAGGAGTGGATCCTCGGGGGCGGACGCCAGGCGCCTCTCAAGCTTCAAGACCTCCCGCTCCAGCTGCCCTATCGCCGCATCCCTCCGCCGGCTGGCGCCCCGGGAGTAGTCACGGCAGAAGAGCCGGGCGCGCACCTTCCCCACATCCCACCATCGCCGCGCCGAGGGAAAGGCGGGCCGCTGCCCCCGCCAGGCCTGCCAGAACTCCCGGAAGGACGCCACGAAGCCCACGTCCTCCAGCAAGCTATTGTTAAAATGCCAATAGGCCGGCCCCAGCCTCTCCGAAGTCAGAGAGGCCTTCACGGACACCAAATGGTGGTCCGTGAACGGGGCCGGCCGGATGCTGGAGGAGTGGGCTCGTGCCAGATGGAATCGTGAGAGGTAAATGCGATCCAACCGGGAGTGGCTCGACCGTGTTTTCCCCACCCGGACGTAAGTGAAGGTGGTACTGTCGTCCGGGTGGTGGTCTCGCCAGACGTCCACCAGGGAGTGATGTTCCACGATCTCCCTGAGGACGTCTGCCGCGGCCTGGCAGTTCGCGAGTCCTACACGGTCCCGGTCATCGAGGGTGGTGTTGAAGTCCCCGCCCAGGACCAGGCCCTCGCGAGGATCCAGAGTGCCGAGGAAGGTGGCCGCCTGCCGATAGAAGGTGACCTGGTCCGGGCCCGCGTTCGGGGCATAGACGTTGACCAGGTTCAACGTCCGCCCCTCCACGCGGGCCCGGACGTGCAGCAGGCGGCCCGGGACAACCTCGGCGGTCCCCAGCACCTCGGGCCGTAGGGCAGGGGAGAACAGGGTGGCCACCCCGGCCGAGCGGGCGCCGAGGTGGCTAAAATACACCCCGTCCCCCCACTCCAGCCGCCAACCAGCCTCGACGGCTGGAGTCGTGTGGGTCTCCTGCAGGAAAACCACCGAGTACCCCCCCTCCCGAAGGAAGGAGAGCACCCGGCTCCTGCGGAGACCCGCCCTACAGCCCCGGGCATTCAATGTTGCGAAGATGGTAGAATTCATAGCGAGGGCTGGGGTAGATCCTCGCGGACAGGCGAGTCGGCGGCCTCACGCAGGCCCCGCAGCAGACCGCTCCCCGACCCGAAGGTCAGGAGAGCGTCCCGAAACCTGCGGGTCTGACGGTGGGCCGCGTCGTCCTGCCTACTGGTCCCTCTCCCCTCCTGCAACAGGGCTCTAGTGGCCTGGAGGATGGAGTGGAAGTCCCCCCAGCGCTGGAGGGCGAGCTGCACCTTTCCTTTCGCCCCGCGGTTATCCGCGAGGAATTGGCGCAGCTCGCCCTTCAGCACCGAGGGGGAACCAGGATTCTCCTCCGTCCGGGCCCCCGGATGAAGCTCACGGGCCACGGAGACGGACAAACAGGGATCCGATCCCCGACGCGGCGCCGTTGCTGCTGGCGCCGCGCTGCCCGCCCCCGACCCCGACAGGGAAGGAGGCGGCGGAGGGAACAAGGCAGCCCCCAACGGGTTGGGGACCGGGGATACAAAAACGACCCCCGAAGGGCCGCCCGCAGCTAGCGGGAACGAGACGGCCCTCGCGGGGGTGGCACTGGCGGATGTTTGGGGGGGCAGTAGGGACGGATCGGGCAACATGACGGGGACCAGGATGGGAAAAGAAGGGGGGGACGGCAAGGGAGGGGTTACCTCCACGGCAGAGCCGGGGGGAGGGGTAGGTTCAGGGCCGGACAGTGGGTCGGGGACAGGGAATGGGGCAGAGGTAGGGGTAGGGAAGGGATCGGGAACAGGGGAGGACTCGGGGCTGGAGATGGGATCGTAAAGGGCGGAAGCGGGGGTAGGGAAAGGATCGGGACGTGGGAGGGAATCGGAATCCTGGACGGGGTCTGGGAAAGGGTCCCCTGTGGCAATCCCACCGGGCTGCGGCGCCTCCCGAATGGGAAGTTGGGGGTCGGGAACAGGAAGGGGGCCCGCGCCGACGCCGGGCTCAAGTGGAGAGGCAGGTGTTAATGCCTCGGCGTCGGCCTGGATGGCATTTTCTGCTGGGCCCCCAACGGGAAAGGGGGGTGACTGCCCCGCCTCGGTAGCTGGAAAGGGGGCACCCCCAACCCCGGGACCCGGCCGCTCGGCCCCAGCCGTCGCCCCAGAGGGCTCGGCGGCATCCGTTCCGGCGCTCGAGTCGGCCGGGCCAGTGGGTAATATCAGGGGCGCCCCGAGCGTGAGGACGGGGTCAGCCCCCTGGGACACGGGATCGGGGAGAGGAGGGGGCGGCGCCATAGAGTCGCCACCCAGACCGAGGCCCGCTGGCGGAGGGTCGTCCTCCCCCTGTGTGAGCGGGGTCAGACCCAGGGCCTCGATCTCCTCGAAGATGGAGCTAAGCTCCATCCCCTCGGCCCCGGAGCCTTCCCCTCCGGCCGCCGAGGCAACAATTACCTCAGCGGGGACGGAGGGGGGCTCAGTTGGAACCGGGGTCGGGGGGGCTCCACCCGAGGCCTCCTCCTGGAGAAGCTCCGCAGGGGGGGCGGCGTCGTCCCCCCTCGCCGCCGCGGCTTCCTCGGCCGGCGCCTCCCGCTGATGCTCGTCGGGGGCGCTCTGGGCAGCGCCGGCCCCCCTCGGGATCTTTCGGAGGGGGGCCTTCCCGCCCTCCTCATCGGAGGGGGGAGATTGGGCCCGCAACCGGCGGGCTTTGCGCTAGCCCCCAACGAGCGTCCAGCCCTCCGAGGTGGAAGTGGAGGGCCGGTCAGCGAGGGCAAGGCCGGGGGGCACTTTTGGGGTTCGGGGACGGCGTTGTGGCAAGGGTGGGAAGGAAGGGGATACCTCCACCCGGGGAGGGCCCTCTCCCTCGCCCTGCGGCAACCGCGCCACCCTCTCCTCCTCGGGCCCCGCAGTGACTGACCTAATAGAGGTGGGGCCCGCCTGCCCGCTCGGGCACGCCAGGGGGGACGCCTCTGGCTCCCGAGCAGGGCCGTCGGTTGGAGGAGGGGCGGCCGCGGATCCCGGACTACCAGGGGGGCCGGCGGTGGTGGGGCCGGCGCCCTTACGGGCCCCGGGGGGCCCGGACGCCTCCTCCGACCGGGCCAAGGGACAGTCCCTCCGGACGTGCCCCATCGCCCGGCAGAGGAAGCACCGGGTCTCCCCCGAGGAGTAATGAATCCGATAATGGGCCCCCTGGTAGGGCACCATGAAGGACCCCTCGAGCGCCTCCCCGCCACGCGCCGCCGGCGGCAGCTGCAGCTGTACCTGCCGGCGGAAGGATAGGACGTGGCGGAGGGCGGGGTCCTTACAGCCCAGCGGGAGAGGGCTGATGGTCGAAATGGGCTTCCCCAGGGTGGAGAGGGAAGGTAACAGGGCGGCATTAGGGAGGAAGGGCGGGACGGAGGTGAGCACCACCCGTACGCCCAGGTCCTCCAGAGGTTCGAGGGGCACGTGCACGCCCCCCACCGCCAGGCCCCTCTCCACCGCCTCCTGGGCGGCGGCCTCCGAGGCAAGGAAGAAGACCGCCTTGCCGTACATCTTGGAGGCCGCCACCACGGCCGAGGCCCCCACCACCCTCGCCATCGCCCGCACGTAGGTTTCCATGTGGGGCGAGGCGGCAACCAGGAGGCAGCGAACGCCGTGCCTCCTGGTCATGGTGGGGAAGGGGCCGCGGCCGCCAGGGATGGAGCTGGAGGCGGCAGTCGGGGCCGATGACGGGGCAGGTGAGGGGGTAGCAGCGGCCACCTGGGCGTACGCTCTGGGGGCCTTAGTTGTGTCACCCCCAGAGCTGGTGGAGGGGACAGCAGGGGAAGGAGGGGCTGCGGAGGGCGGGGCGGCTTTGGCCGTGATGGATTTGGCCTTCGGGGCCGGGCTTTTGCCCTTTTTCTTCCCCCCGCCCTTTTTTCCGGCCGAGGTGATGGTTGCTCCCGTGTCTGAGGGAGCGGCGGCCGTGGCGGCGGCGGAGCTCGGGCCTAGGGTCGGGAGGTCAGCCGCAGCGGTTGTCGGGCCTGGTGATAGCGAGGGGGCCGTGGTAGGGACTGCCTCCATCATGGAAGGGGGGGGTAGGAAGGAGGCACGGATAACAGGAAGGGGAGCAAGGGTTCACCGCTCCTCCCCACCAGACAGCAGGCGAGGGAGGAGGGTGTCTGAAATGGAGGGGGTGGGAGAGAGGGAGGGTGCTGGTTTTGGGGAGGGCAACTGAAGATATGGGGGGGGGGAGAGGAGTTAGCAGCCTCACCTCCCTGCTGAGACTGTAGCAGAGGAGGAGGTCGCTAATACAGGGGCAGGGGCACGCAAGGGAAGGGGAGGGTGGGGGGCGTATAATTGGGAGGGAAGGGGAGAAGGGGAAAAAGCGGGGGGGGCAACTACTCGCTCCCGCCGACTGGTTGCTGGGAGGGAGAGAACCAAAAGGGGCGGATAGAGCAGGGGAACCGAGGGGCCAGCAACCACTCCTCCCCGCAAGGCTGGAGCGGAGGAGGAGGGTGCCGGCAGAGCAGACAGGGGGCAAGGTAACGGGTACAGGGCGGGGGCCGGCTCCTCCGGCTGCACTGGGATACGGGGGGGAGGGGGGGTTTTGGGGCCGTTGGGGAGGTGCAGTGAACAAGGGGGCTAACTAAAAGGGGGGGCACAAGCGCTCAGGGCAGGGAGGGGGCGAGGCAAATCAGGTGGTGCTCGAGGGCTGGGGGGTGGCTGGGGGGGTGGGGAGGGATAAAATGGAGGCAAACAACAGCTGGGTGGGGCGGGGCACACACTCTTGGGCTGGCTGGGGCAGGGGCGTGGCAGATGACTTTGGGAGCAGGTGTGGTGGGTAAGTGGATTTGGGAAGGGAGGGAAGGAACCAAACTAAGCTAACAGGGAGGGGCAGGCAGTGGGGGAAAAACCAAGCTGCTGGGGTAGGGTGGGTGACCGGGGGTAAGGGTGGCCCCCCAGCCAGATGTAGCTGAGGGAGGGGGGCCAAGTCCAGAAGAGGGGGGAGGGAGCACACCCACGAGCGCTGTGTGGGGCTCAACCTCGCCCACCGCTGCAGCAGAGTCCCAGGTGGCAGGCAGGGCAGCAAACCCCACCAGGGGGAGAAGAGGCAGTCCAGGTGGCAAAGGGTGGTGGAGGGGGCCTTAGGGGTGGTGGCAGCGGGTGGGGGGGGCAGCTGGACTGGGGGGAGGGCTCCGAGCCTCTCCCCCAGCCCCCCTTTTAACAGTTCAATTCACCACCACCCCGGAGCAGATTGAAAAAGCTCAGTTTGTGAACAAACCCCCTCCACAGGTTGGAGGCCTGGCTTGAGTTCCTGCCTGGGGATGCTAAGACCCAGGGTAGGCCACTCTCAGCCACCTTCCCAGAGGCTGGCCAGAGACTCCCTGCTCCGGTTACTAAGGCTTGGTCTGGCCCGCCAGTTGAACCACTCGTGGACCCAGAGGATGGGACCGCACCGCTGGACCAGCTGGACCCCCGGTGGGTACGGGAACGCCGGGCTGGACAAGCCCCACGGGACACTACAAAGCTCCGATCTCTTGATCCGTGGATTGGGCCGCTGGCCCTTGCGGAGACGATGTGGGCCTCAACTCCCCGACAGGCTGCTGAGGCTACAGGGACTGGGGAAGGGGGGGGAAGACAAGGAGTGGCCCAGGGGGTAGCATGGGCTGAGGACAGCCTTAGGCCAGCAAGTTGCAGGCTGGAGTCCCTGCTGAGCCTGTAGCAGCTGAATGGCTGCATCTTGGTCCGGGCCGGGGTGGAGTGGGTGGGCCTGCGCCCCCTGCCACCCACTAACCGGGTGGCAGTCTCCCACCCCCTTTGCCACTGCGACAGCTGCACTGCCGGCCCCGCTCTTGAACTAGGAGCCCCTACAGACCTGTGGGTTTGTTTGCGGCCCCGCCTTGCGTTGGGGCCTGGCCAGCAGTTGCTGCCCTGCCCTGCTCGAGGGCCTGGGCATCCGTATAAGGGTTTTGGCACCCGGCCAGCACCCAGATTGGACCTTTTAAAGGGCCAGGACTCAGACTACTCTAAGGCACGGTAGGGCCATAGGACGGATTAGCCATCCAGTGTACCAAGGCGGAGGATCCGCCTCCTAAAGGCCTGCCGGCCTACAACTAACCAGTCCCCCCGGAAGGGGGAAAAAGCTCAGGCTATTGTGGATGTTGCCGGAGGGCAGTGTCCCGAAGAGACCGCGCCACCTGCCGGCAGATATAATTCCCCGAGCAGACGGCAGGGGCGCTGATGTGGAGCGGGAGCCCCGCTACAGAGCCGGAAGCTTTTTCCCCAGGAGCAGAGATACTCCACAATTGAAAAAGAGGCACTGGCCGTAAAGTGGGCCACAGATGCACTCCGGTATTACCTGTTAGGGAGCCACTTCCGACTGGTCACAGACCACGCCCCTCTGAGATGGCTACATAGTATGAAAGACACAAATCCTCGGATAATGCGATGGTATTTGTCACTGCAACCCTACGATTTTGAAGTGGCCCACCGCCCGGGTAAGACTCCTATGAATACCGATTTCTTTTCCCGATTAGGAGAAGAAGAAACCTGGGCAAAACAGACTGTAACTACCCATTTAAGGGGGAAGGTGTGTGACGGGGCGGACAGGCCCCGCACTAATGAGCAGGAGATAGCCCAGGCCCAGCTGGCAGAGAAGGCCCCGCCCCTCCGACCCTGCTGGGCATGCTCCCAACAGCAGCCGGGTATAAAGGCAGGAGGAGCCCAGCAGGCAGGAAGGCCCCAGGGAGCAGGAGGAGACCAGGCCGGACCGGACCTCTTGCAGTCGCTGGGTCCAGAGTCGTCGCCCGCGCTGAACCGGGACACGGAGAAAGCAACCGCCGGCCCAGAGTGGCAGGAGCGTGCCCTCAACCCCGACAGGTACTGCCTGAGAGGCGAAGGGGCCCGGAGGGAACCAGGGCGTGGTAGGAAGCAGCCCAGGGCAGGGGATACAAAGTTCGGCTCGGCATGTATCGGCCGGATCCCCCGCCGAGCCGGCAGGAGCCATAGACCCTGCCTAAAGGGCCCTGGGCTGGGACCCGGTGGAGAGGGAGGGCCCGGGTCCCCCTACCACCCGTTTCCCCCTTCCCTGGACAAACAAACCCCGGGCCAGGGGAGGCTTCTCAGAGCAACTAGGCCTTTGCTACCGTATATGCCCTGATAGAAGGGCCGGGACTTTTGTGTGGAGACTTTTGCTACCGTACATACCCTAATAGGAGGGGGCCGAGCCCCTGGACGGGGGCGTACCCCTTGACAAGGAGCCACAGCCAGATCCCTCAGAAATATAGTGTGCAGAAGACTTACCCATATTGTAACAGGGTCATGTACCCAGGGCTAAAGCCTGCTATTGTTGCTCATAGAATCATAGAGCTGGAAGAGACCTCAGAGGGTCATCAAGTCCAGCCCCCTGCCCAAGGCAGGACCAATCCCAACTAAATCAGCAGCTTGCCCTTCTGCTCACAAACAGGGAGGAACTAACGGGGGAAGTGGAGGTGGGTGACAACCTGGGAAGCAGTGATCATGAGATGGTAGATTTCAGGATCCTGGTCAAAGGATCCGGTCTCCTACCATGTTTGCCTCTCTTGCTATGCATTGGGATGGTTTCTTTCTGTGCTTTCAATAAGGCTTCTTTAAAATACTGCCAGCTGTCCTGGACTCCTTTCCCCTTCATGTTAGCATCCCAGGGGATTCTGCCCATCAGGTCTCGGAGGGAGTAGTTATGCCCTGTTTTTGTATTGCATCACCAGTGAGTGGCCCCTCATGCTGTTGCAGCACAGACACTTAGCAGGAGATAATTCCAGCCCCAAATCACTTAGGGTATGTCTACAGCATTATTTTGAAATATCTTAATTAGAAATAGTTAATTTGAAATAAGTTATTTTGAAATGTGTCTATACACAAAATGCATTTTGAAATAGCTTTTTGCTAATTCGAACTAGCGCGTCCACACTGATTGGACGCTGAATCGCATTTAAGGGCAGCTGAAACTGGTTCCGGCAGGGCATCAGGTCAGTAGTTGCTTTGTGTGGCTGCTGTCTGAGGCTATCTGAGGCTCGTGCTGAAAGGGACCCCCCTGGACAGCCGGTTCTCAGCTTTTCCTGCTTGCTTGCCTACCGTGCTGAGGGACAGCAAAGCGTTTTTCTCTCTCTCTGCTTGGTGTCTCGGGACACCACAGCACTCGGCACCATAGAGCCAGAGCCGCCCCTGGGCACTCTGGTGCTTCTTTTAAATCTTTTGCTGCAAGCCTGGCAGCAATTGCTGGAGACTGCCTGGCACCATCTGCGGCAGCCCAACCCCCAGGTCCTCTTCTGGACCCCCCTGGGGGCCGTGGAGGAGCAGTGGCTGGATGCCAGCGTGCACTGCCGCATCTGGCGTCTGGACACCAGCAGTGACTGGTGGGACCGCATCATCCTGGAGTGCTGGGGAGACCAAGAGTGGACCCAGAACTTCAGGATGAAGAGGGACACCTTCCTGGAGCTCTGCGAGTGGCTCGCCCCTGCTCTGTGGCGATGGGACACTCGCATGAGGCCCACCATTCCCCTCCACAAGTGGGTGGCCATTGCCCTCTGGAAGCTCTCCACGCCAGACAGCTACCGATCCGTCGGGAACCAGTTCGACGTTGGGAGATCCACCATCAGAGCAGTGCTCATGCAGGTATGGCAGTCTCTGGCCATTGTGCCAGGGGAGGGGGCTGCAAGGAGTGGATGGGCTGCCCCAGGGAAAAGGGGGGGAGGTGGTGAAAGTCCCCTCCATGGGAGGGTTTGTTCTGTCCCAGCTGCACTTTGGACTGCCCGCGGTGGCCAGGATTGCGGTGGGGGCGGGGGGGCAGTGCTGCGGAAGGAACACTCTCGGCCATCCTGGCACCCCATTGACTCTCGGTTTTGTGTGTCCCTCTGCAGGTGGTCAAGGCCATCAATAGAGTGCTGCTCTGCAGAGTCATCCACCTCACAGATTTGGACGCGGTCATCTAGGGGTTTGGCGCCCTGGGCTTCCCCAACTGCGGGGGGGCAATCAACGGGACACACATCCCCATCCGTGACCTGGAACACCAGGCCTCCCACTATGTCAACCGCAAGGGGTACTTCTCCGTCCTCCTGCAGGTCGTGTCTGACCACCGGGGCCACTTCCTGGACATCAACATGGGCTGGTCCGGCAAAGCACACGAAGCACGCGTGTACTGCAAGTCCTCCATGTGCCAGAGGCTGCACACCGGGACCTTCTTCCCTGACTGCCACATCAGGGTCGGGGATGTGGACATGCCAATGTGCCTGGTGGGGGATGCAGCCTACCCCCTACAGCCCTGGCTCATGAAGCCCTACATGGGACACCTCAACCCCTCCCTGCAGGCCTTTAATACCAGGCTCAACAGAGCCCGCATTGTGGTGGAGGGGGCCTTTGGCTGGCTGAAGGCCCGATTTCGATGCCTCCTCACCCGCTTCGACCTCTCCGAGAAGAATATTCTGCACATGGTGGCTGTGTGCTGCACAATTTGTGTGAGCAGAAGGGGGAGGCTTTCCTGCCAGCCTGGATGGCAGAGGCTGACCACTTGGCTGGCCTGTATGTGCAACCCCGCACGGCTGCCAGCCGGGAGGCCCATCAGGGGGCTGTCCATATCCAGGAGGCCCTGCGGGAGAGCTTCCACACAGAACAGGACTGAAGTCTCCCTGGCGTGCCCCACTGGGGCCTTGTGCCTTATTCCGCACTCACATCTTTCTACTTACCCCTCCCTACCCCCACTTCCTGATGTCAAATAAAATACATGTATTTTCAAAAATAGAAACTCTGTTTATTTAACAAAACTGGGCGGGGGGGGGGGGGGTATGAAACTCTGGGGAGACTGGGGAAAGGAGGTGGGAGAGGGGAGGAGAGAGGGTGGGAGGGGGAGGGGGAACTGGGAGCTGGAAGGGGGAAGCAAGGGGAAGAAGGTGGAGGGGAAGCTCAGGGCTCAGGGTTGGGGGTCTCTCTGAGCCAACTGTCTCCCAGCACGGCGGGTGCAGGGGCCTTGGAGTCCCCAGCGGGATGGGGAGGAGGGTGTGGAGGTTGAGGAGGGAGAAGCGGGAGGGGGAGAAGGAGTGGGAGGAGGAGCGGCACAAGGCAGCACGCTCTGCACCACGGTCTGCAGATGGCATGACCCTGGGCAAGCTGCTCCTGCTGGAGCTACAAATCTAGTTCCACCCAGCGGTCGAGGGTGCGGTGCAGGGCTTGCAGTGCCCCCAGGTGCTGCTCTTGGTACCCCTGCAGTGTTCGGCTGGTCCTCCTGCGGAGCCCTCGTGTGCGGGAACATATCCCGGGTGGGGTGGTGCGCCCTGCACATGCAGTTGGTGCAGCTGTGGAGATAAGAGCAGTGGTCAGTTCTCCCTGGGGACACAGTGGGTGAAACCCAGCCCCTCTCTGCAAGGTGAGGATCACCATTCCCTGCACCATCAGAGCCGCCGTGCCTGCACAGAGGCTATGGCAGAATGCCCGGCTATCCCTGGGAGTCGGAGCTGCCCCAAGACCACACCCATGCCCCTGTGCTGTGTATAGTGCGGCTGAGGTGGGGGAGGGAGATGTCCCTGGCCTCTGTGTAGAGGGGGCTTGTGAAGGGAGGGCATCCTGCTGTGTCCTGCCCCGGGGTCAGGAGCATGTCAGGTCTCTTCACACACACGTGTGGCTATCAGGCCACGGCCCCTATGTGGCAGGCAGCTGGAGCCACCTGCCCAAGGGTGGCACGGCATGTGCTCGCACATGCACGGGTTGCTGCGTGATTCGTGGTAAGGAAGGCCCACGAGTGCGGTCCCTGGTCTCCCTCCCCACCCCCCGGGGAAGGGGACAGTGATGGCACTCACATGGTGTGGCCTCCCCGGATGACCCTGGTGACTCCGCTGCTGGGACAGCTTGGGGGTCCGGCCGGCATGGCACCCTCCGTGGCGGCTCCTCCTCCGCGCCCTGGTCAGGGCCCTCTGCTCCCAGCTTGCTGCCCGCTGGGCTGGCACGGACCATCCCGCCCCCCAGGATGCGGTCCAGGACCTTGAAATAGGGGCAGGTGTGTGCCCCTGTTGGGGAGCTGCCCCATGTGGCCCTGGAATATCCCTGCCACAATTCTTTAATTTTCACGTGCACCTGTTCCTGTGTGCGCATGTGGCCTATTGTGGCCATGGTGGCAGCTATGTGGCTGTAGACAGCCACATTCTTCTGTCTAGTGTGGCGATCGTGGACGTTGGAGGACTCCCCCCAAACCTCAATGAGGTCCATGATCTCCGCACTAGTCCGCCTTCTCTGGCCCCTGGCTGGCTCCTGGGAGCTGGGGGACTGGGTGTTGGAGGGCTGGCTGGATCTGGCTTCCTGGCTCATATTGGGGCCTCTGGGTCTGGGTCAGGGTCAGTGACTGCTGGCTCTGTGTTTGCAGGCCTGTAGTTGGCACATGCAGTGTGGCCAGAGTCTACCCCTTTTAAGGGCTCTGGGGCTGGGGGAGAGGAGAGGAGTTTTCCTGGTTTGGCCCAGAGTGGGAAGGGCTGGAGGCCCCCTAATTCGAAATAAGTGTCTACACAGCACTTAATTCGACTTAGCTATTTCAAATTTGGCATTATTCCTCAGAAAAAGAGGTTTAACTAATTCGAATTAAGCGCCCTGCTATTTCGAATTCATTTTGAAATAGCGGTTTGTCTGTATAGATGCTATTAAAGTTAATTTGAAATAATGGCTGTTGTTTCAAATTAACTTTGATGTGTAGACATACCCTTACACTCCTAGGGTATGTCTACACTACAGAGTTAGTTCGAACTAACTTAGTTCGAATTAGTTAATTCGAACTAAGCTAATTCGAACTAACGCGTCTAGAACTAAAAACTAGTTCGAATTAGCGTTTTGCTAATTCGAACTAGCAAGTCCACATTAAGTGGACCCTGAACTGGGCTTAAGGATGGCCGGAAGCAGTGCCGGCAGGGCATCAGAGGAGGACTTAGAGCGTGGAGATGCTGTCTCAGGCTAGCCGAGGGCTGTGCTTAAAGGGACCCGACCCCCATCCCGGACAGACAGTTCTCAGGGGTGCCCCGCTTGCAAAGCAGTCCTGGCTTGGAGTGCCCGGAGTACCCACACTGGGCACATCACAGCACTCGGCCATCAGCCCGGCTGCACTTGCCGCAGGCTGCCATCTGGGGAGAGGGGGCAATCGGGGGGCTGCAGAAGAGCTTCTACCCCCAGAAGCCTGCAGAGCCAGCCCAGTCCTCCCCATCGGGGGCTCGTACCCCATTCCTCCCTCACCTCCTTCCACTTACCCTTCCCTAGCCCCCCTTCTTATTGATGTACAAAATAAAGATAACGTTTCTTCCAACATTGACTCTGTCTTTATTGAACAAAACTGGGGGAGACTGGGAAAAGAAGGTGGGAGAGGGGAAGAGAAAGGCTGGGAGAGGGGAGGGCAACTAACATGATCAGGGGTTGGGAACAGGTCCCAGATGAAGAGAGGCTACAGAGACTGGGACTGTTCAGCTTAGAAAAGAGGAGACGGAGGGGGGACAGGATAGAGGTCTCTAAAAGCAGGGGTTGGGTGGAGAGGGTGCATTCAGAAAAGTTCTTCCTGAGTTCCCATAAAGAAGGACTAGAGGACACCAAAGGAAAGGAATGGGTAGCAGGCTTGAAACTAGTAAGAGAAAGTTGTTGTTCTTGACAAAGCAAATAGTTAACCTGTGGAACTCCTTGCTGCAGGAGGCTGTGAAGGCTACAACTAGAACAGAGTTTAAAGGGAAGTGAGATCAAGTCATGGAGGCTGGGTCCATGGAGTGGTATTAGCCAGGGGGTAGGAGTGGTGTCCCTGCCCAAAGTTTGTGGAAGGCTGGAGAGGGATGGCACGAGACAAATGGCTTGGTCACTGTCTTCGGTCCATCCCCTCCAGGGTCCCTAGGGTTGGCCGCTGTCGGCAGACAGGCTACTGGGCTAGATGGACCTTTGGTCTGACCCAGTACGGCCATTGTAAGCTCAGGGCTCAGGGTCGGGGGTCTCAGTGGACCCCCTTGATTTTCATGCACACCTGCTCCTGGGTGGCCAGGCTGGCAGCTCTCCTGCCCTAGATGGCCACTTTCCTGTGCCTAGTGCGGAGATCGTGGACAAGGTCCACGATGTCCGCACTAGCCCAGGAAGGTGCCCGCCTCTTGTGGTCACGGGCAAGCTCCCGGGAGCCGCCAGCCTGGTCCCGGGAAGAGGGGGAGGGCTGGGGGAAATTGGGTGGGTGGCTCTGTGCCGTGCCAGGTCTGCTGGCTGGGTGCTGGCAGGCTTGCACCTGGCACGGGCACCGTAGCCAGCCCGTGCCCCTTTAAGGGGTTCCGGGGCCGGGAGGCGGGCATAGAGTTTCCCTGGTGTTGGCCAGAGTGGCAACCAGGGAAACCTGGGGAGGGCTAGCCTCCCACTAGTTTGAATTAAGGGGCTACACACCCCTTAATTCGAACTAGTAAGTTCAAACTAGGCTTAATCCTGGTAAAATGAGGTTTTCCTAGTTCGAACTAAGCGCTCCGCTAGTTCGATTCAAATTCGAACTAACGGAGCGCTAGTGTAGCGCCTATGAATGTTAGTTCGAACTAACGTCCGTTAGTTCAAACTAACATTGTAGTGTAGACATACCCCTAGGGGAGAAGATAACAGAGGCACAGAGAGGTCCAAGTTCCCATAGCAGATCACTGGCAGGGATCGATCACAGGTGTCATAGTTCCAGAACTTTGCTAGTTCCTGAAATTAAAGCCCCTTGACTACTTGAAGGTGTTTAGGGGGTATACCAGCCCCTACAGACAAAACTAGGCTTAACCAGGCTCACCTGGCTGAAGAAACCCTGCCCCCATGGCCCTGCTGGGTATGCTCAGACTGAAGCCCAGGTATAAAGGCCTGGAAAGGCTCAGTCAGGGCTGGTGGCTGGAGTGCCTACAGATGAACTGCCAGAGGGACTGGAGCTGGGAACTAATGAGACATGTGTGCTCCAGGTGAGGACTAGGAGGAAGGAGGTGCTGCTAGAACTCCTGCAGGTGAACCACCAGAGGGACTGGCCCTGGAAACCAGCCAGCAGGAAACCCGTGCTACAGAAGAGCTGAAGGAAGGACCCTGGAGGGAATTCAGCTGAGTATGGTAGGAAGTAGCCCAGGGCAGGAGATTGAGTCCTGAGAAGTGCCATGTGTTGTGTTGGGATTCCCTGCTGAGCAAGCAGTGGCCTGTGCCCCTGCTATTAGGGCCCTGGGCTGGGTCCCTGACCCCACCCCCTTTGCCTCACTGATGTAACCTGTGGGGCCTGCACCTGCTTTATACTGACTCCAGCTACCAGGCTGCACTGCCCCAGTGAGAGGGGTGTTAATTAGTGACTCCAGCTGCTAGGCTGTGCTGCCCTAGCAAGTGGAGTGTTGAGCACTAACTGCTGCAGTTAGGCCCTATGGTCCCAACAGGTGGGCTGGGGATTTAGGACTGAAGAGAAATTGCTGGAGATGCAGGGTTATGGTGTAATTTTAAGAGCCCTAGGGACTCAACTACTCCCCTGTCCCTGGGGGGAGAGGGTGAGTGTACAACCTCACAACAGGTGTGACCATGTTCCCTGACGTGTGTGCTTTTGCCGTGTGGCCAGGATTCCTGGCTGCTGAGCTGAGCAAATTCAGGCTTGTTCAGGATGCTGCAGCTCACAGGAAGTGCTGAAGAGGGTGAGGATAAGTGTCAGGGTATTTGCTATTTAAGCTTCATCATAAAGCTGTAGCAATCCAAACCTGCAGTAATTGCTCATGTGTTGGCCCAGCATGGTGAGTGGCTGGCCCTAGCCTTCGGAACCGTGTATATAGACTAACTGACAAGAACACAATGCAGATGAAATGTGAAGACAGGCAGCTAGTCCATGGCGGGGAATGCAGCTTCTCCCAGAGTGCCAACGTGGGTGCTTCCTGTTTCTCTCCAGATGTAATTTGTGCGACTGGTGCGGTGAAGTGGCAGGATAGCACATTAGGAAGCCAGACCTGAGCAGTATTGAATGGTCAAGTCCCAGGCTCAGAATTGCTTTAGTTTCCCAAGGGTGCTGCACAGGCCAGGTGACCAGGAAGAAGGGGCTTTGCTAGTGAGCCCCACTTTCCCAAGGTACAGTAATAAGCTCAGTGTGTGAACCTGGGTCTGAGCAGAGATCAAACTGATTTTATTTATGAAGATACTTTTGTACCTATATTTTGTAAAGTTGCAGCCTAACAGTGCAAGGGCCACTTGCTTGGAAGAAACCACCTGTGTTCTTAATTACAACAGACACTTCTAAAGTAGGCTGAATTACTGTACAAGAGCGCCCCTTGTCCCTCACCCTGTGAGTTTCTCAGTTTGGCTCCTACACCAGGATGGACAGTGTCAGGTCCCCGTAATGTCCCTTCTCCTGGTGTGCAAAATCGATATTGATGCTATTGCCCCTCCTTTCTCTCCGTTAAGAGGGGTGGGGTCGAGGGGCCCAGGCCTGCCCTCTCTCATGGGCCCCAGCCCAGGGCCCTAAGGACAGGCTCTATTGGCGTCCTGTCCGGCTGGTGAGATTAATACCCAAAACGCACCAGCCTGCCAGCAAATCCTACGATGCCCTGCCCTGGGCTGCTTCCTACCCCCCGCTGGTGTTACTGCCGCGTCCCCAACACCCCCATCCGCCCTCTCTTCCTCCTTTAAGTTCCTACCTGGGTCTCTTTCTCATGACGTCACCCGTCGACCCGGGGCCGAGGACGTTGCCTGATGTCAGACGTAGCCTGGCGTGCAGGGTTCCCCATCGACCAGTCCCCACGCCAGTCAGCTGAGCCGCGGCCACAGAGCAGTGCACGCAAGCGGCGCACGCCTCCTGTCCAGCCCTGAGGAACGCGTGCACAACCACAGAGGAAGTGCGGGGTGGATCGGCCCCATCTAAGCAGTGCTGCTCTGACCTGTCACACCCTTCTCCCCCCCCCCCCCCCGACCCCCATCTGCGTCTATCTCCCCATCCGCCTCTTCCCTGGGGCTTCTTGGGGGGGGGGGGGAAGTCCGCGTTCCCATGAGCCTTTCCAGACCGGTGGCTGATCTCAAAACGGTAGGGCTGCAGAGCCAGATACCACTTCATTATCTGTGCGTTTGAGTCCTTCATTGTTTGGAGCAAGCGGAGGGGTGCATGGTCCATCACCACCCGGAAGGGACTGCCTAAAAGATAATAGCGGAGCATATCAATCGCCCACTTTACCGCCAATGCTTCCTTTTCGATGGTAAAATACTTAAGCTCTCTCGGGAATCGCTTGCAGCTAATATAAAGGATCGGGTGTTCCTCTCCCCCCTCCTCTTGTGACAGAACAGCTCCCAGTCCCACCTCTGAAGCATCTGTTTGTAAAATAAAGGGCTTATTAAGGTTGGGTTAACACGGGAGCCTGGGTCAATTGTTTTAACACGCCAAAGACCTGTTCACACTCCCAGGTCCACTGTACCCTTTTTGGAGAGGCATTGCTGGTCAGGTCTGTCAATGGGGCTGCTAGTGATGCGGAGTTGGGAATGAAGTGACGATAGTAGCTTGCAAGTCCCAAAAATTGACATACCTGTCTTTTAGTTGTAGGGGGCAGGTAGTCCCTCAGGGCCCCGATCTTATCCACTAAGGGTTTGAGCTTACCTCCTCCAACCGTGTACCCCAAGTATACCTCATGTTTCCCAAAGTGGCATTTGCGGGGATTGATAGTCAGCCCCGCCTCTTTTATAGATGTTAGGACCACTTCTACCCATTGTAAGCGTTCTGGCCAAGAGGTACTATAGATTACTATGTCGTCTATGTATGCGGCCACGTACCACTCATGCTTGCGGAGAATCTTATCCATTAGTCTCTAGAAAGTTGCAGTAGCTCCATGTAACCCGAAAGGCATCCGCATGAATTGGTATAACCCAAATGGTGTTGAAAACGTGGTATTTTCTTTTGATGCCGGGGTCAGGGGAATCTGCCAGTACCCCTTTGACAGGTCTAGGGTGGAGATATCGCACCGCCCCTAGCTGTTCCAGCAGCTCATCAATGTGAGGCATGGGATAAGCGTCAAACTGCGACACCACATTGGCTTTCCGGAAATCAATACAAAACCGCATCAATCTGTCGGACTTCGGGACCAGGACTATGGGGCTCCTCCATTCGCTGCGGGATTCTTCTATCACACCCCATTGTAGCATCTTTTCTACTTCCTCCCACACAGTAGCTCACATCTTCCGCGGTAATGGTCTGACGGGATCGCGGATCCTTTTACCCAGTTCTGTCACAATGTGGTGGTAAGTTAGCGTTGTCTGGACGGGTTGATCAGTTAATACCTGCGGGAACTTTTGCAATTGGGGGGAGGGATAGCTCAGTGGTTTGAGCATTGGCCTGCTAAACCCAGGGTTGTGAGTTCAATCTTTGTGGAGGCCATTTAGGGATTTGGGGCAAATATTTGTCAGGGATGGTACTTGATCTTGCTGTGAAGGCAGGGGACTGGACTCAACCTTTCAAGGTCCCTTCCAATTCTAGGAGATAGGCAATCTCCATTAATTTAAGCAGCCCCTCTTCCTGTGTTGTCATAAGGTCCAACTCCAGCTGTAAGGGCATCGGTTTCTTACCCCCGCTTCCCCACAGCCCCAATTCCACCTCTTTGCCTACAGTGCTAATCATGAGGCCCTCCCAGTCTCTCCACGCCTTCAAGAGGTTGACATGATAGATATTTGTGGACTTTCTTTTCCCTGGCATCCGTATCTTGTAGTCTACCTCCCCTACCTGGCGGACCACCTCAAAAGGCACTTGCCACCAGGCTAACAATTTAGAGTTCTGTTCTGGCAACAACAGGAGAACCCTATCCCCTGGTTGGAAAATTCTTATCCAGGTCCTCCTATTGTAGTACTGGGCTTGCCTTTCTTGGGCCTCTAGCAGATTCTTTCTGGAAAATTCGCCTAAGAGGTGCAATCGCTCCCTCAGATTGAGGATAAATTGGACTGAACCCCATACTCGGGTGGATTGCTCCTCCCAAGATTCCTTAATGATGTCTAAAATACCCCACGGCTGTCATCCATAGAGTAGTTCGAAGGGCGAGAACCCAGTCGAGGCTTGAGGTACCTCGCGGACTGCAAAGAGCAAGGCGGGTAAGGCCCGGTCCCACTCCCTGGAGTCTTCTTCCACGAACTTTTTAACATACCTTTCAGGGTGCGGTTGAACCTTTCGATCAACCCATCCATCTGTGGATGGTATATGGAGGTCCTTAATGTTTTTACTTGCAATAACCGGCACAGTTCTTTCATCAGTGCAGAAGTTACATTAGTCCCCTGGTCAGTCAGGATCTCGTGGGGGATTCCTACCCTTGAAAAGATTTGTATCAATTCTGCCACGATCGTCGGTGCTGTGGTATTCCGCAAGGGGATAGCCTCTGGATATCTGGTCGCGTAATCGATCAACACCATAATATATTGGTATCCTGTACGTGTCTTCTCGAGGGGTCCCACCAGATCCAACACGACCCATTCAAAGGGAACCTCCGCTACTGGCAACGTCACCATGGGGGCCCTAGGTACCCCTTTCGTCCCGGTCTTTTGGCATTCTGGGCACGAACTACAAAAATCCTTGACTGCCTGGTAAATGCCTGGCCAATAAAATCTTTGCAACAAACGGCGCACTGTCTTTTCGTACCCCAGATGTCCTGCCCAGGGGTTGGCATGGGCCAGCTCGAGGAGCCAGCGGTGATACCTTCGTGGTACTAACAACTGGTATACCACCCCCTTCCCATCCGTCCCTTCTGTGACCGGCCACTTTGTACCTCAAAATGAGGGCACCCCAGAACCCTGTGATCTGTACCTTCTCGTCCATTGTCCTGTTCTGCGCTCTCCCATGCTTGGCTCAGAAGTGGGTCCTCCCTCTGTTCCTGTACGAAATCCCCACTCCGCTCGTTGGGCAGCATCAACAGTTCTTGCTCGCCCTGCTGCGTGGGACCTACTGGTCGGGTCTGGGCCTCAGGGTGGGTTTGTTGTGCTTCCGATAGCTCTGTTTCTGCTTCGGTCCCTTCACCTGCCAGGGCCTCCTCCCCTCCCCCTCCGTCTCATCCTGGCCATTCCCTAATAGCCCGCTCGAACCCTTGCCAATCTCTCCCCAACAGCATGGGGTAGGCTAATCTCGGGGCGAGGGCCACATAACACCACCCTTCCTCCTTTCCTTCTCGGATCCGCACCCAGGTGGTAGGGTAGGATTCCACGTGCCCATGTACACATTGTACTAAGACGGGTGGGCCTCTGTGACGGACCGGGCCGTGTCTGGGCACAGCTGAGGGCATCCGCTCAGGGCGGATTGCTCAAATCCGGGGCTCCTTACAGTCCCCCTGACTGGTGACCTCTCCAAACAGGCCACAAACCAGTCTCACAGAGCACTTCAGCTGCCTGCCTGAAGCCTCCCGAGCAAAACCCCTCCTACACCCCAGCAATATCCATGCCCCAGATGGCCCCGGGCCTATACACAGGTGGGGGGTCCTAACACCCAATCCCACCTACCCCGAACAAGTCCTGTCCGGTTCCAAGAAACCAGCCACAGATCCCTGGTCAATTTACCCTCTGGACCTTACCCACAAATCACGCTGGGCCAATCCTTTAGAATCTATATCTAAAGGTTTATTATTACAAGAAAGAAAAGCCTGAGAGTAAGGTTATTAAAGTACAGTACGTTACATGCACCGAATCTCCCAGTTCTTGATGCAGGCTCTAGCAGAGATGTTACCGCTGCTGGTTTAAAAGTTCTTATTGCACATCCTACGATCAGGATGGGTTCACAGATCTTCCGGGCTCTTCAATCCCTGCCGTGCTGCCTCTGGGATGAAGTGCTGAGCTGAGAACAAAATGGCATCGACCACATGGCCTCTTTTATCCCCTTCCTGGCCTCTTCTTGTATGCAGCCAGTCACCTGGTCAGAGGCCAATCTCTATGTTCCCTGCTGGCTGCCCTCAGGTGACAAATCCCATTCTTTGGGTGTGTCCATAGCCTATTGAGAGTCATTGTTCCACAGGGCTTTGCTACTCAGCCTGTCCATAGCCATGCTTAACCACATTCACAGAAATATTCAGCTTCCACACAGATTACAGATTCCTACCTACACACACAGACATTATACACTCTCATAAATAGCGTACATAAGATCAACAAACAATAATCTCCCATTCAATACCCCACATGGCTCCCCCCACACCAATTTCTGGGGCCAACACCCCCACCTAGGGGTGCAGCAGCGATCTGGCTGCTTCCCTCCAATTCAGCAACGTGACAGCCTCTTGGGCCACCGCTCTCCCCTAGCTCCGTCCTTACTAATGTCTGTCCCCACCCTGAGTCTACAAGGGCCTTTACAGGTTTTCCCTCTATCTCTATGACCCTCAGGATCCTTCCCCTTTCTCCTGCCTCTGCCATTCGGTGCCCTGCCAACACCTGCCCGTAGGTGCAGTCCATGTAGGGGCAGTCCTTACAGAAATGCCCCTCCTGTCCGCATTGAAAACAGGCTCCCGGTGCCGTTCGGGCCTTAGGTGGGCACTGTCTCCTGAGGGGGTCTGGGCCATACCAGTGCTAAGCCATACCTCCTAGGCGTCTGCAGACCCCCTGTCACGTTACCGAATTTGAGGGAAGCAGCCAGATCACTGCTGCACCCATAGGTGGGGGTGTTGGCCCCAAAAATGGTATAAAAGGGGGCCATGTGAGGTGTTGAATAGAAGCTTACTGTCTGCTAATCCTATGTACACTACACACACAAGTATCAGAGGGGTCGCCGTGTTAGTCTGAATCTGCAAAAGCGACGAGGAGTCCTGTGGCACCTTATAGACTAACTGAAGTGTAGGAGCATAAGCTTTCGTGGGCAAAGACCCACTTCGTCAGATGCATGTAGTGGAAATTTCCAGAGGCAGGAATAAATATGCAGGCCAGGATCAGGCTGGAGATGACCAGGTGGATCCAATCAGGGAGGATGAGGCCCACTTCTAGCAGCTGATCTGGAGGTGTGAATTCCAAGAGAGCAGAAGCTGCTTTTGTAGTTAGCGAGCCATTCACAGTCTTTGTTTAATCCAGAGTTGATTGTGTCAAACTTAAAGATGAACTGTAGCTCAGCAGTTTCTCTTTGAAGTCTGGTCCTGAAGTTTTTTTGCTGCAGGATGGCTACTTTTAGATCTGCAATTGTGTGTCCAGGAAGATTGAAGTGTTCCCCTACAGGTTTTTGTATGTTGCCATTCCTAATATCAGATTTGTGTCCATTGATTCTTTTACGTAGGGACTGTCCTGTTTGGCCGATGTATATAGCAGTGGGGCATTGTTGGCACATGATGGCATATAACTTTGATAGGCGCTACACATACAAACCGTTAGTTCGAACTTAATTTGAACTGGCGGAGCACTTAATTTGAACTAGGTAAACCTCATTCGACGAGGACTAACGCCTAGTTCGAATTAAGCAGTTCGAATTAAGGGCGGTGTGGCCACTTAATTCGAAATAGTGGGAGGCTAACTCTCCCCAGCTTGCCCTGGTGGCCACTATGGGAACCACCAGGGAAACTCTTCTGCCCCCCTCCCGGCCATTTTGTTCTTAGCTCAGCACTTCATCCCAGAGGCAGCACTGCAGGGATTGAAGAGCCCGGAAGACCTGTGAACCCATCCTGACCCTAGGATGTGCAATAAGAACTTTTAAACCAGCAGCTGTAACATCTCTGCTAGAGCCTGCATCGAGGACTGGGAGATTCGGTGCATGTAACGTACTATTCTTTAACAACCTTACTCTCATGCGTTTCTTTATTGTAATAATAAACCTTTAGATGTTAGATTCTAAAGGATTGGCCCAGCGTGATTTGTGGGTAAGGTCCAGAGGGTAAATTGACCAGGGATCTGTGGCTGGTTTCTTGGGACCGGACAGAACTTGTTCGGGGTAGGTGGGATTGGGTGCTAGGATCCCCCACCTGTGTATAGGCCCGGGGCCATCTGGGGCACGGATATTGCTGGGGTGTCAGAGGGGTTTTGCTCAGGCAGCTTCAGGCAGGTTGCTGAAGCGCTCAGTGGGACTGGTTTGTGGCCTGTTTGGAGAGGTCACCAGTCTGGGGGCTGTAAGGAGCCCCGGATTTGAGCAATTCTCCCTGAACGGACGCCCTCAGCTGTGCCCAGAAACGGCCCGGTCTGTCACACGGGTGATGACAGCAGACCCAGTGCTGCCCCTCCCCGGGTAAAATATGTATAAGTTGTTCTAGGATCACCTTTTCGGCCACCTGGGCCCCTGTTTGTTGCTCTGGCTCTAACCATCGCCATCCTGCTTCTTTTAACCTCTGCGCCATGACCCACGGCCAGGCCCCCAGGGGATATCGTTCCTGCCTGAATCGCTGTCTATATGACTCAATACCCATTTGATCAAGAATAGCTTCCTTCACTTTATAATAATGTAGTGCATCTCGTGGGTCTAGACCCCGATTGGCCTAGCCCAGTTAGCCTGTCAGGTACAGGGCTAGTAACATCGCCCAATGTTGATCTGGCCACGGTGGCCACCCTCTCAAATTTTGTCAGGAATGCTTTGGGATCGTTCCCGGGACCCATTTTGGCTAAGCGGAGGAGTAACTGTGCTAAAGACCCACCCCCCCAGGGTCGGTGCCCGTCCCTGGCCCGGGGCCCCATATTGCTGTACCCACCATTCCTGTTGGGCCTGATATTGTTTGGCTAAATCCTTCATGAGTTGCTTTTGCTGCTCCTGGTACTACATGGCCAATTGTTGAATAAGCAGAGTCTGTTGTTGCTGGTGTTGCCTCTGGTTCTCTGCTAACCACTCCACCATCTTGGAGGTCTCCATTTTCAGCCTCCACCTATCCTGTACTTAGTTTCCCCCGTCTCTCTTTTTTTTTTTTTTTTTTAAAAAAACCCTACTTCCCTTGTGGCCTGACGCCCCTATTACCAGCTTATCTGTGTCTACCCTTCCTTCAGGGGTTTGGGTAACAATACCCACATTCTCCACCAACTGTACAAGAGCACCCCTCGTCCCCCACCCTGTGAGTTTCTCAGTTTGGCTCCTACACGAGGATGGGCAGAGTCAGGTCCCCGTAATGTCCCTTCTCCCGGCGTGCAAAATCAATATTGATGCTACTCCCCCTCCTTTCTCTCCATTCAGAGGGGCGGGGTAGGGAGGGCCCGGGCCTGCCCTCTCTCACGGGCCCCAGCCAGGGCCCTAAGGACAGGCTCTATTGGCATCCTATCCCGCTGCTGAGGTTAATACCCGAAACGCACCAGCCTGCCGGCAAATCCTACAATGCCCTGCCCTGGGCTGCTTCCTACCCCCCGCTAGTGTTGTTACTGCCGCGTCCTCAACACCCCCATCCGCCCCCTCTTCCTCCTTTTAAATTCCTACCTGGGTCGCTTTCTCATGACCTCACCCGTCAACCCAGGGCCGAGGACGTTGCTGTAGCCAGCGAGAGTAAGTCTAAGGTTCGACACTGAGTTCTCAAAGTACAAAATACACCACACCGGTATCTGTCAAGCACAAGTAGTTTATTTCCTGACAGTTAACAGCTGTGCCCCATAACTGGAAGAACAATATAACAAAGAAGCATCCCTTCCTGCAAGCTTGGAACCCCGGGTAGGCTTCCCTTTACCCTTATCTTATACTTGTTCTTGCTATACTGGCAACAATGCTTATCTTAAATGGCGTACGTTCCCAAAGACTTGCTTCTGGCTCATCAGATATAGGGAAGGGGGGGGGGGGGGGGAAATGCATGTCTCACCACCCCTAAACTAGTACGGACAAAGTTCTTCTGCAATTGACCACTACAGTCGCCTGATGTCAGACGTAGCCCAGCGTGCAGGGTTCCCCTTTGACCGGCCCCCCGGCGGTCAGCTGAGCTGTGGCCACAGAGCAGCACATGCAAGCGGCACGCACCTCCTGTCCAGCCCTGAGGAACGCGTGCGCAACCACAGGGGAAGTGTGGGGCGGATCGGCCCCATCTAAGCAGGGCAGCTCCGACCTGTCACAATTATTTACAAGCAATAAATCCCAGGAGCTCTGCAGCGGACTTCTATATGAGAGCAGGTGTTTAAGACAAGAAGCTGGGCTGGGGCAGCACCATGGGGCTCAGAAGTGGGCATGGCTGAGGATGTGGCAGTGAAGGGCTGTGAACCCCCTGGATTTCAAATTTTGCTGGAGGAGAGGGTCTGAGCCAGCCACCCAAGGGCATCTTCTCTCCTCCCCCTGCTGCCCCAAGCAGTCGAGCACCTCCCCTCTTTATCATATTTATTTACCCTCCTTGCTTCCATGTCACCCCCAGAGCAGAGTGAAGGGCTCATTTGCCAGTTCATTGGGGGTGTGTCTAGACTACAGGGTTTTGTTTGAAAAAAGTGGCCTTTTTTTGGGGAAAAAACTGTACTAGCATCTAGACTGCTGCCGCGTTCTGTCAACAGTAAATCAAAAGAATGCAGCAGTTTTGTTGACAGCGGTAAACCTCATTTTATGAGGAAAGAACGCCTTTTTTGACAGAGATCTGTCGAAAAAAGAGGTGTGGGGGGGGGAGGGGGGAGAGCCTGGTTTTTTTTTTTTTTTTTTTTTTTTTTTTTTTAAAGCCTCCAGGAAGAAGCCCTGCTGGACAGTCCATCCTTTACATGCTGAGCACCTCAACAGGCTACCTGGTGAGAGTACTCACTTTTAGTATGAGTGAGTTTGCCCGACTGTTTGAATTTTGTTTGTTGAATTCTGATTTCAGGTGACTGCAGTTTCAGCTGCTGTGGCAGTTAGGACTGAGTGCCTGACCCTTTGGTTCCCTCAATTGTTCTCTTGATTGCATCTGGTCAGCCTTCTCCTGTGTGACTCACGAGGGGGCAGGCCTGACCTAGGCAAGCAGGCTTTAAAAGCCAGAGGCAGAGCGACCAGGGGAGCAAAGCAGACAGGTGGCTGCAGACAGGGGAGTTTGAGGGGGAGTTTTTAACAGAGGGAGGCCTACTATGGTCAGGAAGACCCGCAACACCTGTGCCAGCACTGCTTCTGTCTCCTCCGCCTGCGCCTGTAGCCAGACAGAGCGCCTGAGCATGGATGCCTCTACCCAGATCCTGCTGTGATTTTGCAGAGACTGTGGCTTGCAATTCCCACTTACTAATATCCAGGCTGGGGAGATCACCCAATGCGAAAGGTGCCTGCTGGGGGAATCTCTCAGGCAGCAGGTGGGAGAGCTACAGGAGGAGGTGGCTAGGCTGAGGAGCATCCAAATCCACCAGCAATTCCTGGACAGTGTTCATGTGGAGACAGCTGAGGTGGCTGTCCCAGTACACAGGACTGCGGCCACACCCCTAGTGGAGGAGGAGACGGCTCAGGGTGGACACTGGCAGCTAGTTACTTCTGGCAGCAGGCACTGCTCCACCCCTACTCCCAACCCTCCCGCCGTGGTACTAGGAAACCGTTATGCTCTTCTTTATACAGGAGAAAAGGTATCACCCCCCAACACCGGAGGAGGAGAAGCCTTGTAGCCCCAAGGCTGGGAGGTCTGCTGCCACCACTGCGAAGAGGAAATGTAGGGTAGTGGTGGTCAGAAACTCTCTTCTGAGGGGGACGGAGGCGCCCATCTCTTGCCCTGACATTTCATCTCGGGAGGTACTGCCTGCCGGGGGCCCGTATCCGAGATGTTACAAAGGCATTGTCAAGGATTATCTGGCCCTCTGACTACTACCCCATGCTACTCATCCATGTGGTCACAAGTGATAGTGGGAGGTGTGACACTAAGCAGATCAAGAGTGACTACAGGGCTCTGGGAGTACGGGTGAAGGAGTTTAGGGTGCAGGTGGTATTCTCTTTGGTTCTTCCGGTCGAAGGTAGGGGCCCAGGCATCCTGGAGGTGAATACCTGGCTGCAAGGATGGTAGTGCCAGCGGGGCTTTGGCTTCCTCGACCATGGGATGCTATTCCAGGAAGAACTGCTGGGCAGAGACGGCATTCACCTTTCGAAGAGGGGGAAGACCCTATTTGGGCATAGACTGGCTAACCTAGTGAGGGGGGCTTTAAACTAGGGTCAACAGGGACATGTGAGCAAAGGCCACAGGTAAGTAGAGAACATGGAGACCTGGGAGATGGGTCGGAAATGGGAGGGAGTGTGGGCTATAATGGCAGAGAGAAAGGAGGGTCAGGGCAAAACTGGGAGGCAAGGTGAAATGAGTATTTATGGTAGATGCCGATATACAAATGCGAGAAGTATGGGTAATAAGCAGGGAGAACTGGAAGTGCTAATAAATAATTACAATTATGACATTGTTGGCATCATAGAGACTTGGTGGGATAGTACACAGGATTGGAATGTTTGTATGGAAGGGCACAGCTTGCTCAGGAAGGATAGACAGGGGAAAAAAGGGAGGAGGTGTTGCCTTATATTAAAAATGAACACACTTGGTATGTCTAGACTACATGGCTCTATTGACAGAGCCATGTAGATTTGTTGTTTTGGAAAAGGGAAATGAAGCCGCAATTTAAATGATCACTGCTTCATTTACATTTGCATGGGGGCTGCGCTGAGCCAACCAACAGCTGATCAGCGGGTTGTCGGTTCGCGCTCTAGGGTGGACGTTCCCCCTGTTGACATCAAAGCCCTTTGTCAGCAGCCCCGGTAAACCTCATTCCACGAGGAATAACGGGGCTGCTGACAAAGGGCTTTGATGTCGACAGGGGGAACGTCCAGACTAGCGCGTGAGCCGACCAACAGCTGATCAGCTGTTGGTCGGCTCAGCGCGGCCCCCATGCAAATGTAAATGAAGCCGCGATCATTTAAATAGTGGCTTCATTTCCCTTTGCCTACAACCCTAATCTACATGGCTCCGTCGACGGAGCCATGTAGTCTAGACGTAGGAGACGGACTTGTTGAGAGTCTCTGGGTTAGGCTAAAAGAGGTTAAAAACAAGGGTGATGTCATGCTAGGAGTCTATTACATACCACTTAAAAAAAGCCTCTTCGACCTGGTTAAACAACAAGATCATCCAAAGTCCAAGATTTCAGAAGGCTGAAAAAGCTACGGGGGGGGGAAGAGAGAGAGAAGAGGAGAAACACTGTTCTACATTTGATCCTAACAAATAGGGAGGAACTGGTTGAGAATTTGAAAGTGGAAGGCAGGTTGGGTGGGCGTGATCATGAAATCATAGAGTTCACAATCCTAAGGAAGGGTAGAAGGGAGAACAGCAAAATAGAGACAATGGACTTCGGGAAGGCGGATTTTGGTAAGCTCAGAGCTGATAGGTAAGGTCCCATGGGAATTGAGACTGAGGAGAGTTGGCAGTTTTTTCAAAGGGACATTATTAAGGGCCCAAAAGCAAGCTATTCTGCTGTGTCAAAGATAGAAAATATGGCAAAAGACCGCCTTGGCTTAACCACGAGATCTTGCATGATCTAAAAATAAAAAAGGAGTCATAAAAAATGGAAACTAGGACAAATTACAAAGGATGAATATAGGCAAACAGCACAGGAATGCAGGGGCAAGATTAGAAAGGCAAAGGCACAAAATGAGCTCAAACTAGCTATGGGAATAAAGGGAAACAAGACGACATTTTATAAATACATTAGAAGCAAAAAGACAACCAAGGACAGGGTAGGCCCACTGGTCAGTGAGGAAGGAGAAACAGTAACAGGAAACTTGGAAATGGCAGAGATGCTCAATGACTTTGTTGTTTCGGTCTTCACCAAGAAATCTTTAGGAATGCCAACAGTGAATGCTAGTGGGAAGGGGGTAGGTTTAGAAGATAAAAACAATAGAAGATAAAATGAAAGAACAAGTTAAGTCACCTAGAAAAAAAAAGTTAGATGCCTGCAAGTCACCAGGGCCTGATGAAATGCATCCTAGAATACTCAAGGAGCTGATAGAGGAGGTATCTGAGCCTCTAGCGATCATCTTTGGAAAATCATGGGAGACAGGAGAGATTCCAGAAGACTGGAAAAGGGCAAATCTAGTGCCCATTTATAAAAAGGGAAACAAGAACAACCCAGGAAACTACAGGCCAGTCAGTTTAACTTCTGTGCCAGGGAAGATAATGGAGCAAGTAATTTGGGAAATCATCTGTAAACACTTGGAAGGTGGCAAGGTGATAGGGAACAGCCAGCATGGATTTGTAAAGAACAAATCATGTCAAACCAATCCGATAGCTTTCTTTGATAGGATAACGAGTCTTGTGGATGTGGTATAGCTAGACTTGAGCAAGGCATTTGATATGGTCTTGCACGATATTCTTATCAATAAACTAGGCAAATACAACTTAATGGGGCTACTATAAGGTGGGTGCATAACTGGCTGGATAATCGTACTCAGAGAGTAGTTCTTAATGGTTCACAATCCTGCTGGAAAGGCATAACAAGTGGGGTTCTTCAGGGATCTGTTTTGGGACTGGCTCTGTTCAATATCTTCAACTATTTAGACAGATGCAGCCGCACAGGAGCCAGCAAACAAAGCTGTAAACGGGAGTTTGAGTGGGAGTTTGTATTGTGGGACTCATTTGGGGTTTGTTTTTGCCATGGGTGGGGTGTGTGTTTTGGTTTGTTTTTGTGTTTGCCGGACTAACAGTATTTAGGTGAGAAGGCTGATTAACACAGAGGCATGACCCAAGCAGTAGAGGACACAAGGAGGATTGGATGTGGTAGCTGCAGCATGTACATAATCCTGGAGGGGGTACCTGAAAGGAGTTTTGTTTGCATGAAGTGCCGCCTGATAGAGCTGATGGAAGAAAAGATCCGAGGATTGGAGATGCAGGTGGAAACTTTGGTTGAATTTAGAAGGCGGTGCGAGCAGATGATGGGGCAAAGGCATGAGGTGGCTGAAGGGGAAAGCTTAGACATGCAGATGGAAGCAGGATCAAGGGCCTCTAGGGGGGGACTTCTGGGCAAAGAAAATGAACAGTGGAAGCATGTGACTGAGAACCAGGCAGAGGAAAAGATGGGCCAGTGAAGGAGAAATAGAGCTTAAGAACAGGTATGCAGAGTTGGAGAATGAAGAAGGGGTACAGCAGGTGGCCACTGAAGGTGGAAGGGTAAGGAAGAAGAGAAGAGTGGTTAATCCCATAGATAAAGGGGAGGAGTCAATGGAGACAACACCAATAATGAGCACCAGGAAGATACAGGATGGGTTGAAGAGGATTACAAGGGAAAATAGGAATGGCAAGGACTTGCAGCCAGAGGAAACGAGAGATCAGAGAATCGCACTGTCACCAGGAAAAGGCAGGTCTACATGATTGGGGACTCCTTATTGAGAAGAATAGATAGGCCTGTAACCAGAGCTGATCCAGAGAATAGAAGGGTGTGCTGATCATCCTTCATGTAGGAACAAGTGATACGGCTAGATTCTCGCTGGAACGAATTAAGGGAGACTATGCCAGGCTGGGGAGGACGCTCAAGGAAATTGAGGCTCAGGTGATCTTTAGTGGGATTCTGCCTGTTCCTAGAGAAGGGCAACTAAGATGTGACAGGATCATGATGCTCAATAGATGGCTTAGGCAGTGGTGCTATAAGGAGGGCTTTGGGATGTATGCTCACTGGGAGGCATTTATGGACAGAGGACTGTTCTCTAGGGATGGACTTCACCTAAGTAGGGAGGGAAATAGACTCTAGGATGGAGGCTGGCTCAACTGATTAAGAGAGCTTTAAACTAGGAATTTGGGGGAGACGGTTGGGAGATGTCCAGGTAATCTCTACGCCAGATTTTAGCATTGAGAGGGAGGAAAACGAAGTAAGAAAGGATATAGCTGGGGGTAGGAGAATGAACATAAGGAGGAAGGGTAGAGTGGATACTAGTCTAATAGGTCACGTTGGAGGTTGCGAACAGGAACAGCTAACGGGGAGTTTGAAGAGGGAGGTTAGAAGGGGAGGTTAGAGGGCACTAGTGACTTCTGACATTCTTTAAAACATAACTCTTAGAATAATCTATACTCCAGAGGTTTAAAAAGAATCCCAGTTCATACTTAAACTTATTCATTAGAAAAATGGAGACAGAAGCCCAGGAGCAGAGTGGGGGCTATCCTGTTTATTGCATAACATGTATGATTACCTGCCCTGTGGGCGGGTGGCATATGTGTGCACTCGTTGCAAGGAGCTCCTGACCCTAAGAGACAGAGTTCGGGCTTTGGAGGCCAGGGTGGCTGAACTGGAGGAGCTAAGGGAGGTAGAGAGCTATGTTGATGAGACTTTCCGGGAGACTGTAGTACAGTCCCACCTCCAGGCTGAGAGCCCCAGTGCTCTTAAGGAGGATGAAAGTCTCAAGGGAACAGAGCATTCAATGGGAGCAGAGGGAAACCATCCCGTAGTTGGGACCCCCCTCCCAGAGGATGTTGCGGTATCCTCTCGCACTGAGGATACCTCTGAGCGGGAGGGAATGCCAGTTAGGAAGAGGCAGGGGTTAGTAGTGGGTGATTCGATCGTTAGAAACATAGATAGTTGGGTTTGTGATGACTGGGAGAACCGTATGGTCACTTGCCTGCCTGGTGCGAAGGTTGCGGATCTCTCGAGGCATCTAGATAGACTTATGTGTAGTGCTGGGGAGGAGCCGGTGGTCGTGGTACATGTAGGTACCAATGACATAGGGAAGGGTGGGAGAGATGTCCTGGAGGCCAAATTTAGGCTGCTAGGAAAGAGACGGAAATCCAGGACCTCCATGGTGGTGTTCTTGGAAATGCTTCCAGTTCCACGTGCAGGGCCAGGTAGGCAGGCAGAGCTTCAGAGTCTCAATGCGTGGATGAGACGATGGTGTAGGGAAGAGGGGTTTAGGTTTATTAGGAACTGGGGACACTTTTGGGAGAGGGGGAGCCTATACAGGAAGGATGGGCTCCACCTAAACCAGGGTGGAACCAGACTGCTGGCACTAAACATTAAAAAGGCCGTAGAGCAGTTTTTAAACTAAGAGATGGGGGAAAGCCGATTGGTGCGGAGATGCACGTAAATCAGAGAGAGATTTCTCTTAGAGGAGAATCCATTGATGGAGATTGTCTAAGCTGTAGTCAGAAAGAGAGGAGGGGAGAGGGCAACCCATGGGCCAGAGCAGACAAACAACCGCATACAAAGGAAACCAATGCATCAGGGAAGGGCAGACAAATAAGCAGTGGCAAATTTTTAAAGTGCTTCTACACAAATGCTAGGAGTCTGACTAATAAGATGGGTGAACTGGAGTACCTCATATTAAATGAGGAGATTGACGTAATAGGCATCACTGAAACCTGGTGGAATGAGGAAAATCTGTGGGACACAATCATAAAATATATCGAAAGGATAGAGCAGGCCGGGTGGGTGGCAGAGTGGCACTGTATGTGAAAGAATATTTTTATTTCATTTGATTCTACATTAAGTGAATCAACACGTTCCATAGTAATTCCATGCTCCAATAATAAGAAATTAGCAGTAGGGATATATTACCGACCACCTGACCAGGACAGCGATACTGACATTGAAATGCTGAGGGAGATTAGAGAGGCTACCAAAATAAAGAACTCTGTAATAATGGGGGATTTTAATTACCCCCAATTTGACTGGATACGTGTCACCTCAGGAAGAGAAGCAGAGATAAAATTTCTCAATGGCTTAAATGACTGCTTCTTGGAGCAGCTGGTGCAGAAACCCACAAGGGGAGAGGCAATTCTCGATTTAGTCCTGAGTGGAGCGCAGGATCAGGTCCAGGATATAACTGTTACAGGACCGCTTGGGAATAGTGACCATAATATAGTAACATTCAACATTCCTGTGGTGGGAAGAACACCTCAGCAGTCCAGCACCCTGGCATTTAATTTCAAAAAGGGGAATTACACAAAAATGAGGAGGTTAGTTAAACAGAAATTAAAAGGCACAGTGACTAGAGCCAAAGCCCTGCAAGCTGCATGGAAACTTTTTAAAGACACCATAACAGAAGCCCAACTTAAATGTATACCCCAAATTAAAAAACATAGCAAGAGACCTAAAAAAGAGTCACCGTGGCTTAACCACCATGTAAAAGAAGCAGTGCGGGACAAAAAGGTATCTTAAGTGAAGTCCAATCCTAGTGAGATAAATAGAAAGGAATATAAACACTGTCAAATCAAGTGTAAAAATGTAATAAGGAAAGCAAAAAGATTGAGGAACAGCTAGCCAAAAACTCAAAAAGAAACAAAATGTTTAAGTACATTAGAAGCAGGAAGCCTGCTAAAAAACCTGTGGGTCCCTGTCAGGGGATACGCCCCTGATGAGGGTTGCGGCCCCCTTCTACTGGCCCATGTCTTGGTCCAGGCCCTTCTCTCAGGGCCTATACAGTATCCAAGGCCTAGTTCTGGGGAAAAAGCTTCTCCTGGTCCGAGTGACTCCCCAGGTGTGGCAAGGGGTGGTAGGGGGACCCGGGCCCTCCCTCTCCACCGGGTCCCAGCCCAGGGCCCTGTGGGCAGTGGGCAGGGACTCTAGGTCCTGCCGGCTTGGTGGCGAGTCCAGCCGCTACACACCAAGCTGGATTAGGAAGCCACTGCCCTGGGCCGCTTCCTACCACCCTGGCACCGCCCCCCCCCCCCCCCCCAGTCTGTCCGGCAGTCCTTACCGGGGCTGGGGTTGGCAGGGTAGGTGTGCCCGTTACTCCGTGGGGTTGGGGTCGGCTTCACTCCTGGGGTCCAACGCTGGCCTTCAGTTGGGTCCGAGATGTCACAGGAACACTGGATTTGCGGCCTGGCTCGTCACCTCTAGTTGCTCTCCCATCTGCTGGGCCACTCCCTGCTTTATATACTGGCCCTGCTGGGAGCATGCCCAGCAGGGCTGTAAGGGCGGGGCTCTTTCAGCCAGCTGGGCCTGGGCTACTCCCAGCCCTTCAATGGGGCTTGTTCGCCCCATCACACACCCTCCCCACTTCAGCAGTTGGTTACAGTCTGACTTGACCTTACTTCCTCCTCGCCTACCTGGGAAAAGAAAGCTGCGTTCATGTGGGTCTTACCCGGGCGGTGAGCCACCTCAAAATCATATGGTTGTAGCGATAAATGCCACCACGTTATCCGGGGATTGGCGTCCTTCATACTGTGCAGCCATCTTAAAGGGGCATGGTCCATCACCAGTTGGAAGTGGCTACCTAATAGGTAGTAACAGAGGGCCTCTATGGCCCATTTCACCGCCAGAGCCTCCTTTTCGATTGGAGTACTTCTGCTCTCTCGGGAAGAGTTTTCAGCTCATATAGAGTACCGGGTGTTCTTTCCCCTCTGTTTCTTGAGCTAGTATAGCCCCTAATCCCCTCTGAGGAGTCTGTCTGGAGAATTAAGTTCTTAGCAAAGTCTGGGGGAAACAGCACTGGATCTTCTGTCAACCGCCTTTTGAGCGTTTGGAATGCCCCCTCGCATTCCTTCGACCACCGAACCTTTGTTGGCATGTCCTTCTGTGTTAGGTCCGATAGGGTGCTGCTAGGGCTGAAAAGTCGGGCACAAATCAACGATAGTAGCCCACTAGTCCCAGGAATTGACGGGCCTGTCTTTGTTGTTGGTCGTTTCCACTCTTGGAGGGCTTGGACCTTGTCCATTAAGGGCTTCAAAGTGCCTCCTCCCACTGTATCCCAGGTATGTCACCTCTCTCTGCCCTGAGTGGCATTTTCCAGGGTTCGCTGTGAGGTTTGCCTCCCCTAGGGTCTTCAGCACCGCCTCCAGATGTCGTAGGTGTTCCGGCCACGTGTGGCTGTAGACCACGATGTCGTCTATGTATGCTGTGGCATATAACTGGTGGGGGCACAAGAGTTAGTCTACTAGGCGATGGAAGGTGGCAGCAGAGGGCCACCTATGCCCATAGGCCCTCCTGTGAAGGACATAGTGACAAACTGATACAAGCCAAAGGGAGTGGGAAAGGCCATCGTCTCCTTGGAAGCTGGGGTCAGTGGGATCTGCCAGTACCCTTTTGTTAAGTCCAGCGTGGAGAGGTACCTTGCTTTCCCTAGCCGCTCTAGTAACTCATCCACGCTGGGCATGGGGTAGGCGTCGAATCTGGAGACGGAGTTGACCTTTTGGAAGTAGATACAAAATTGAAGCGATCCATCGGGTTTGGGACAAGCACTATGGGGCTATGCCACTCGCTTCATGATTCTTCGATTACTCCCATCTCTAGCATTGCTTGGATCTTTCTGTACAGGCTCCCACATTTTCCGGGGTAAGGGTCGGTGGGGGTTCTGGACTTTATGGCCGGGTAAGGTGCTTATATGATGACTCGCCATACTAGTCCAGCCAGGCTGGGTGGATAAGACGTGGGCATACTTCTGGAGCAAGTGGAGTAGCTCCTCTTTCTGGGTTGGGGTCAGTTCTCCTTCCAGGTTGACCCCGCCTCGGAACGACCGGTCGACAGCCACAGGTCCCAGGTCATCATTGGGTGGGCAGGGAGTAATCAAGAGTCCTTCCTCTGATTTCCACTTTTTCAGCAGCTTCACGTGATAGATCTGCAATCCTCTCCTCCTCCCCATCAATCGCACCTCATAGTCTACGGGCCCCACCCTGCACACCACCTCGAATGGGCCTTGCCATTTGGTGAGTAGCTTTGACTCTTGGGATGGTAGAAGTAGGAGCACCTGCTCCCCAGGTTCAAACGCCCGAAGTTTTGGCCTTCTACTGTAGTAGAAGGCCTGGGTTTCCTGGGCCTGTAGGAGGTTGGCTCGTGCGAACTCTAACTTCTGTAGGCGTTCCCTTAGCTGTAGCACATAGTTGACAGTACCCAGCACCCGGGACTCCTGGGTCTCCCAGTCTTCCCTTAGGAGGTCGAGTATTCCTTGGGGTTGCTGTCCATATAGAAGGCGAAAAGCCCGTCGAGGCTTGTGGCACTTCTCACATGGCAAAGAGTAAAGCCGGGAGAAGTTTGTCCCGGCCCCGGGGGTCCTCGTCTACCAACTTACGGAGCATTGATTTCAATGTCTGGTTGAACCGCTCCACCAAGCGGTCAGTTTGCGGGTGGTACACGGATGTTTGCAGGGCTCAGATATTTAACAGCCTGCAGAGCTCTGCCATTAATCTGGATGCTACATCTGTGCCCTGGTCGGTCAATATCTCCTTCGGTATTCCTACCCTGGAGAACACCTTCAGGAGTTCTGCAGCTATAGTAGTGGCCATTGTATTTCTCAATGGGATAGCCTCGGGGTACCTAGTTGCATAATCCACGATAACCAGGATGTATTGGCATCCCGAACTGGCCTTCTTGAGGGGTCCCACCAGGTCCATCCCGATGTGCTCGAAGGGGACTCCAACCACTACTAAAGGGGCTTTGGGGACCCCCTTTGGGTTGGCATGTTGGCATTCAGGGCAGGATTTGCAGAACTCGCGTACCTCCCGATGGATCCTGGGCCAGAAAAGCCTCTGGGCCACCCGTTGTAGGGTTCTCTCCCGCCCCAGGTGTCCAGCCCAGGGGTTGGCATGGCCTAGGCGCAACACCCCTTCCTATATCTAGCAGGCACTAGGAGCTGTGCCAGTTCCTCCTCAGTCTGTGGGTCACACACTACCCGGTAGAGTCAATCATGGCGTACCTCAAACCTGGGTCCCTCTGGCCTCCAGGCACCCCCCTGCTCCTTGCCCTCTGCCTCCTGGACCTGCTCCCAGGCACAGCTCAAGGTTGGGTCCTCTCTCTGGTTGTATAGGAAGTCTCCTCTGCCGCCCAGCCACTCTGACTCGTCAGTCTCTGCCCTCGGTTGTGGGGTTCTTGTGGGGCCTGGGGACTCTGCTTTGCCACCCGGTGTTTTGTTGGGTTCCGGGTTGTCTCCCTGGTCCGCCATCGTCTTGTCATTCTCCATTGTCAGTTGTGGGGTGGTTGCTGGGCCTGGGGTCTCAGTTGCGCTGCCTGGTGTTTTTTCTGGTTCCGGATTGTCTCCCTGGGCCAGCACCGTCTTGCCTCGGAGTCTCCTCCCCACGTCTGACAGTTCCTCCTGGGCCCATGCTTGGAGTAACCTGCAGAGACTGGGCCAATCTTGCCCCAATATCACGGGGTACGCCAGCTGGGGGGCCAATCCCACCCGGCAAATCTTCTCCTCCCAGGTATCAGCTATTCGCACCCAGGCTGTTGGGTATGACTATGTCCCCATGTACACACTGCAGCAGGATGGGTCCCCTGGCAGGCTCAGGGTCTGCCACCAAGCTTGCCTGGACGAGCGTCTGACTACACCCCCAAATCCACTATGGCCTTAACCCGGGCACCTTCTACTCGCACCTCCACCACGACCTTGGCCGGCCCAGTTTCCTGAGCCCGGTGCCCCTTGGTCTGTACCTGGTTGTAGTTACATTCCACTATGGCCCCTGGCTCCTGTTGCTGTCCCTGTGGGGCTCGGTACCGTCTGCTCAGCTGTTGGAACAGCTGTTGGTGCTCCAGTTGCTGGGCAGTCCACTTCTGCAGCATTTCCCACATCTGTCGTAGTTGCTCTCACCGCCTGTCGGCCATCGCCGCCAGCAAGATTGCAGGTTCCATCCCGCTGTTTTTGGATCCTTATTTACCCTAATTATTCCCTTCCTGTCCCCTCGGTTCAGGGGTGATCAAAAGGCCCACGTTATCCACCAAGTTGTGAGGGGGTACGCCCCTGACGGGGGTTGCGGCCCCTTTCTACTGGCCTGTGTCTTGGTCCAGGCCCCTCTCTCAGGGACTATATGGTACCCAAGGCCTAGTTCTGGGGAAAAAGCCTCTCCTGGCCTGAGTGACTCCCCAGGTGCGGCAAGGGGTGGTAGGGGGACCCGGGCCCTCCCTCTCCACCGGGTCCCGGCCCAGGGCCCTGTGGGCAGGGACTTTAGGCCCTGCTGACTTGGTGGGGAATCCAGCCACCACGCACCAAGCTGGATTAGAAAACCTCTGCCCTGGGCCTCTTCCTGGCACCCCTCGCCCCCAGTCTGTCTGTGCAGCAGTCCTTACCGGGGCTGGGGTTGGCAGGGTAGGTGTGCCCGTTACTCCGCGGGGTTGGGGTCGGCTTCACTCCTGGGGTCCAACGCTGGCCTTCAGTTGGGTCCGAGATGTCACAGGAACACTGGATTTGCAGCCTGGCGCCTCCTCACCTCTAGTTGCTCTCCCTTTTGCTGGGCCACTCCCTGCTTTATATACTGGCCCTGCTGGGAGCATGCCCGGCAGGGCTGTAAGGGCAGGGCTCTTTCAGCCAGCTGGGCCTAGGCTACTCCCAGCCCTTCAATGGGGCTTGTTCGACCCATCACAGTCCCCTAGATGACCGAGCTATATCGTCCTTGATTGCTCCTTTTAAAGTCATCGCGGAGAAACTAAATGATTTCTTTGCTTCAGTCTTCACGGCTGAGGATGTTGGGGAGATTCCCAAATCTGCACCGTCCTTTGTGGGTGATGAATCTGAGGAACTGTCCCGAATTGAAGTGTCATTAGGAGGTGGTTTTGGAACAAGTAGAAAAACTTAATGTTAACAAGTCACCAGGACCGGATGGCATTCATCCAAGGATTCTAAAAACTCAAATGGGAAATTGCTGAGCTATTATCTGTGGTTTGTAACCTATCCTTTAAATCGGCTTCCGTACCTAATGACTGGAAGGTAGCCAACGTGACACCAATATTTAAAAAGGGCTCTAGAGGCGATCCTGGCAATTACAGACCGGTAAGTCTAACATCAGTACCGGGCAAATTAGTCGCAACAACAGTAAAGAATAAAATTGTGAAGCATGTAGAAGAACATAATTTGTTGGACAAAAGTCAACATGGCTTCTGTAAAGGGAAATCCTGTCGTACTAATCTATTAGGGTATGTCTACATTACAAAGTTAATTCGAACTAACTTTGATAGGCGCTACACAGGCAAACCGCTAGTTCGAACTTAATTCGAACTAGCGGAGCGCTTAATTCGAACTAGGTAAACCTCATTCTACGAGGACTAACGCCTAGTTCGAGTTAAATAGTTTGAATTAAGGGCTGTGTAGCCACTTAATTCGAACTAGTGGGAGGCTAGCTCTCCCCAGGTTTCCCTGGTGGCCACTCTGGGCACCACCAAGGAAACTCTTCCGCCCCCCACCCGGCCCCAGAGACTTAAAGGGGCACAGGCTGGCTATGGTGCCCGTAGGCCCTCCTGTGAAGGGCATAGTAGTCCTCCGCAGCACCACCTACAGCACCCAGCCAGAAGACCCTGCACAGCACGAACCAGCCACCCGCTGCCACCCAGACCTCCGTCTCTTCCCGGGACCAGGCTGGTGGCTCCCAGGAGCCTGCCCGGGGCTGCAAGAGGTGGGTGCCCGCCTGGTCTAGTGCGGAGATCATGGATCTCATCCACGACCTCCGCACTAGGCACAGGAAAGTGGCCGTCTAGGGCAGGAGAGCTGCCAGCCTGGCCACCCAGGAGCAGGTGTGCATGAAAATCAAGGTGGTCCAGTGAGACCCCAACCTGAGCCCTGAGCTTAGAACGGCTGTACTGGTCAGACCAAAGGTCCATCTAGCCCAGTAGCCTGTCTGCTGACAGTGGCCAACACTAGGGACCCTGGAGGGGATGGATTGAAGACAATGACCAAGCCATTTGTCTCATGCCATCCATCTCCAGCCTTCCACAGAGGCCAGGGACACCACTCCTACCCCCTGGCTAATACCACTCCATGGACCCAACCTCCATGACTTGATCTCACTTCCCTTTAAACTCTGTTCTAGTTGTAGCCTTCACAGCCTCCTGCAGCAAGGAGTTCCACAGGTTGACTCTTTGCTTTGTGAAGAACAACTGTTAGTTTGAAGCCTGCTACCCATTCATGTCATTTGGTGTCCTTTAGTCCTTCTTTATGGGAACTAATGAAGAACTTTTCTGTATGCACCCTCTCCACCCCACTCATGCTTTTATAGACCTCTATCCTGTCCCCCCTCAGTCTCCTCTTTTCTAAGCTGAGAACTCAGTCTGTTTAGCCACTCTTCATATGGGACCTGTTCCAAACCCCTGATCATTTTAGTTGCCCTCCCCTCTCCCACCTCCTTTTCCCAGTCTCCTCAAGTTGTTCAATAAAGAGAGTTTCTATTTTTGAACACACGTGTCCTTTATTTTGTAAATCAGGAAGGGGGGCTAGGGAGGGGTAAGTGGAAGGTGGTGAGGGAGGAATGGGGTATGAGCCCCCGATGGGGAGGACTAAGGTGGCTCTGCAGGCTGCTCGGGGTGGAAGCTCTCCTGAAGCCCCTTGATTGACACCCCCCCCCCCGAATGGCAGCCTGCGGCAAGTGCAGCCGGGCTGATGGCCGAGTGCTGTGATGTGCCGAGTGTGGGCACTCAGGGCACTCCAAGCCAGGACTGCTTTGCAAGCGGGGCACCCCTGAGAACTGTCTGTCCGGGGTGGGGGTCGGGTCCCTTTAAGCGCAGCCCTCGGCTAGCCTGGGACAGCAGCTCCATGCTGTAAGTCCTAATCTGATGCCCTGCCGGCACTGCTTCCGGCCAGCTGTAACCTTGGTTCAGGGTCCACTCAGTGTGGACATGCTAGATTGAATTAGCGTTTTGCTAATTCGAACTAGTTTTTAAGTCTAGATGCACTAACTCAAAGTAAGTTAGTTCAAATTAGTGCTGTAGTGTAGACATACCTTCAAAGAACTCTAAGGGTGTTAACATACGGACAAGGGGGAATCCAGTAGCTATAGTATACTTGGATTTTCAGAAAGCCTTTGACAAGGTCCCTCACCAAAGGCTCTTGTGTAAATTACATGGCCATGGGATAAGAGGGAAGGTCCTTTCTTGGACTGAGAACTGGTTAAGAGACAGGAAACAAAGGGTAGGAATAAATGGTAAATTTTCAGAATGCAGAGGGGGTAACTAGGGGTGTCCAAGGGTCAGTCCTGGGACCAATCCTTTTCAACTTATTCATAAATGATCTGGAGAAAGGGGTGAGCAGTGAGGTAGTAAAGTTTGCAGATGATACCAAACTGTTTAGGATAGTCAAGACAGAAGCAGACTGTGAGGGACTCCAAGAAGATCTCACCAAACTGAGTGATTGGGCAACAAAATGGCAAATGAAATTTCATGTGGATAAGTGTAAAGTAATGCACATCGGGAAAAATAACCCCAACTATACGTACAGTATGATGGGGGCTAATTTGGCTACAAAAAAAGTCAGGAAAGATCTTGAGTTATGGTGGACAGTTCTCTGAAAACTTCCACGCAGTGTGCAGCAGCAGTCAAAAAGTCAAATAGGATGCTAGGAATTATTAAGAAAGGGATAGAAAATAAGACCCAGAATATCTTACTGCCCCTGTATAAAACTATGGTACGCCCATATCTTGACTACTCTGTACAGATGGTCTTCTCACCTCAAAAAAGATATTTTGGCCTTGGAAAGGGTTCAGAAAAGGGCAACTAAAATGATTAGGGGTTTGGAACGGGTCCCATCTGAGGAGAGGTTAAAGTGACTGGGACTTTTCAGTTTAGAAAAGAGGAGAGTGAGGGGGGATATGATAGAGGTCTATAAAATCATGAGTGGTGTGGAGAGGGCCGATAAAGTTATTTATTAGTTCTCTAAATAGAGGAACGAGAGGACACCAAATGAAATTAATGGGTAGCAAGTTTAAAACTAATAAAAGTTCATACAGCGTGTAGTCAACCTGTGGAACTCCTTGCCACAGGAAGCTGTGAAGGCTAGAACTAGAACAGAGTTTAAAGAGAAGCTAGATAATTTCATGGAGGTTAGGTCCATAAAAGGCTATTAGCCAGGGGATAAAATGGTGTCCTTGGCCTCTGTCTGTCAGAGGCCGGAGAGGGATGGCAGGAGACAAGTCGCTTGATCACTGTCTTTGGTCCACCGCCTCTGGGGCACCTGGTGCTGGCCACTGTCGGCAGACAGGATACTGGGCTAGATGGACCTTTGGTCTGACCCAGTACGGCCGTTCTTATATAGAGGCAATATGATATTTTCTGTATCATCATCTATTCCTTGCCTAATGATTCCCAATATTCTGTTAGTTCCCTGAAAACATCTGCTCAATGTGCAGTGGCAGTCCAAAAACTAAAAAAAAGCCTCTACAATGATTCCAAGATCTTTGTGTGGTAAGAGCTATTTTAGATCCCATCATTTGTGTGTACTGTTGGGATAATTTTTCCATGTGCAATATTTTGCATTTCTCAACACTGAATTCCATCTATCGTGTTGTGAGTTCCCTTTGTAACTCTTTGCAGTCCACTTTGGACTTAACTATTTTGAGTAGTTTTGCAGTATCTGCCAGTTTTGCCACCTCACTGTTTTATCTTTTTCAAAAACATTTAAAGCCTTAACAGTACTGGTCGAAATGCAGATTCCAGCAGCACAGTGCTCATTACTACTCCTTTCCTCACCTCCCTAGCTTTTAAGTACCTGGAAGTGTCTTTATGATGATCTAAGGATCCCTTAATTACTGGAATGACCAGTCTTGTTATTCTTGATCACCTGCCTCCCTCTTTTTATAACAAACTCCCTGCCCCAAGGCAAAGCTGCAGGCAGCTCAAATGCTGCTGCAGTTGAAGTCTGCTTAAAGCTGCATGCCCTGGCTCCAAAGGCAGCTCTTAGTTATGAAATCTAGGGATTCAAACTTGGTACCTAACCCCCCCCCCAAATGGCACCCATGCACATGCAGCTGTGCTTTAGTAAATCAGGGTATGTCTACACTTGCTCCCTATTTCGAAATAGGGATGCAAATGCAGACATTCAAAAAATTGCCAATTAAGCTGGGATTTAAATATCCCGTGCTTCATTTGCATGGTTGCGTTATGGTGCTATTTCAAATTAGCAGATGCTGCGTAGATGTGGTTATTTAGAAAGAAAAGTCTTTCAAAATAAACCTCATTGTAAGAGGAATAAGGGTTCTCTCGAAATAACTGCATCTACACAGCATCTGTGAATTCAAAATAGCGCCAACTTGAAATAGCGCCATAATGCAATTATGCAAATGAAGCACAGGATATTTAAATCCCAGCTTTATTTGCAGTTTTGAATGTCTGCATTTGCAACCCTATTTTGAAATAGGGTGCAAGTGTAGACATACCCTCAGAATGCTGGCTTGCACAACTGTCAGTGGGGTGCTGAAAGTAGTGAGTAACTAAGCACTTCCGGAAGTGGTAGTGGAGTAAAAAGTACAACATTTTCTAAAAGAACTACTTGAGTAAGAGTCCAAGTATGACAAAAATAAATTACTTAACTACAGATACTGGAAAAAATGTACTTGAGTAGTGTAACGAAGTATTTCTACTTAGTTATTTTCCACCTCTGGACTGTACGATATGTTGCCATGTGCTCAGCTGAGCCCTGATGCACTGCAGTTGTGTGGTGATGTGCAGGGGGTGCCCAGGTCTTGCTACTGTGCAGGGCAATATGGAGCAACACAGAAAGAGCTCTTTCAGCCCCAAACACTGCAACCTTGCACAACGCCCCCTGCCTTTCCCCTGGCTGCACATGGGGTGGTGCCTGTTCCTCAGGAGAGATGGGTGCATAGAATCATAGAATAATAGGACTGAAAGGGACCTCGAGAGGTCATCGAGTCCAGCCCCCCGCCCTCAAGGCAGGATCAAGCTCCGTCTACACCATCCCTGACAGATGTCTATCTAACCTGTTCTTAAATATCTCCAGAGAGGGAGATTCCACCACCTCCCTTGGCAATTTATTCCAATATTTGACCACCCTGACAGTTAGGAATTTTTTCCTAATGTCCAATCTAAACCTCCCCTGCTGCACTTTCAGCCCATTACTCCTTGTCCTGTCCTCAGAAACCAAGAGGAACAAATTTTCGCCTTCCTCCTTGTGACACCCTTTTAGATATTTGAAAACCGCTATCATGTCCCCCCTTAATCTTCTTTTTTTCCAAACTAAACAAGCCCAGTTCATGAAGCCTGGCTTCATAGGTCATGTTCTCTAGACCTTTAATCATTCTTGTCACTCTTCTCTGTACCCTTTCCAATTTCTCCACATCTTTCTTGAAATGTGGCGCCCAGAACTGGACACAGTACTCCAGCTGAGGCCTAACTAGTGCAGAGTAGAGCGGCAGAATGACTTCACGAGTTTTGCTTACAACACACCTGTTGATACAACCTAGAATCATATTTGCTTTTTTTGCAACAGCATCACACTGTTGACTCATATTCAACTTGTGGTCCACTATGACCCCTAGATCCCTTTCCGCCATGCTCCTTCCTAGACAGTCGCTTCCCATCTTGTATGTATGGAACTGATTGTTCCTTCCTAAGTGGAGCACTCTGCATTTCTCCTTATTAAACCTCATCCTGTTTACCTCTGACCATTTCTCTAACTTGCTAAGGTCATTTTGAATTATGTCCCTATCCTCCAAAGAAGTTGCAACCCCACCCAGTTTGGTATCATCTGCAAACTTAATAAGAGTACTCTCTATCCCAATATCTACATCATTGATGAAGATATTGAATAGTACGGGTCCCAAAACAGACCCTTGAGGAACTCCACTTGTTATCCCTTTCCAGCAGGATTTAGAACCGTTAACAACAACTCTCTGACTACGGTTATCCAGCCAATTATGCACCCACCTTATCGTGGCCCTATCTAAGTTATATTTGCCTAGTTTATCAATAAGAATATCATGCGAGACCGTATCAAATGCCTTACTAAAGTCTAGGTATATGACATCCACCGCTTCTCCCTTATCCACAAGGCTCGTTATCTTATCAAAGAAAGCTATCAGATTAGTTTGGCATGACTTGTTCTTCACAAACCCATGCTGGCTATTCCCTATCACTTTATTACTTTCCAAGTGTTTGCATACGATTTCCTTAATTACCTGCTCCATTATCTTCCCTGGGACAGACGTTAAACTGACCGGTCTATAATTTCCTGGGTTGTTCTTATTCCCCTTTTTATAGATGGGCACAATATTTGCCCTTTTCCAGTCTTCTGGAATCTCCCCTGTCTGCCATGATTTTTCAAAGATCATAGCTAAAGGCTCAGATACCTCCTCTATCAGCTCCTTGAGTATCCTGGGATGCATTTCATCAGGACCTGGTGACTTGCTGACATCTAACTTTCCTAAGTGATTTTTAACTTGTTCTTTGTGTATCCTATCTTCTAAACTTACCCTCTCTCTGCTTGTATTCACTACGTTAGGCACACCTCCAGACTTCTCGGTGAAGACCGAAACAAAGAAGTCATTGAGCATCTCTGCCATTTCCAAGTTCCCTGTTACTGCTTCTCCCTCCTCGCTAAGCAGTGGGCCTACCCTGTCCTTGGTCTTCCTCTTGCTTTTAATGTATTTATAAAAGGTCTTCTTGTTTCCCTTTATGCCTGTAGCTAGTTTGATCTCATTTTGTGCCTTTGCCTTTCTAATCTTGCCCCTGCATTCCCGTGTTGCTTGCCTATATTCATCCTTTGTTAGTTGTCCTAGTTTCCATTTTTTATATGACTCCTTTTTTATTTTGAGATCATGCAAGATCTCCTTGTTAAGCCAAGCTGGTCTTTTGCCATATTTTCTATCTTTCCTACACAGCGGAATTGTTTGCTTTTGGGCCCTTAACAACGTCCCTTTGAAATACTTCCAACTCTCCTCAGTTGTTTTTCCCTTCAGTCTTGCTTCCCATGGGACCTTACCTACAAGTTCTCTGAGCTTATCAAAATCTGCCTTCCTGAAATCCATAACCTCAATTGTGCTGGTCTCCCTTCTACCTTTCCTTAAGATCATGAACTCTATTATTTCGTGATCACTGTCCCCTATACTGTCTTCCACTTTCAAGTTCTCAACTAGTTCCTCCCTATTTGTTAAAACCAAATCCAGAACAGCTTCTCCTCTGGTAGCTTTTTCAACCTTCTGAAACAGAAAGTTGTCTCCAATGCAGTCCAGAAACTTATTGGATAGCCTGTGCCTCGCTGTGTTAGTTTCCCAACATATGTCTGGATAGTTGAAGTCCCCCATCACCACCAAATCTTGGGCTTTGGATAGTTTTGTTAATTGTTTAAAAAAGGCCTCATCCATCTCTTCCACCTGGCTAGGTGGCCTGTAGTAGACTCCTAGCATGATATCACCCTCGTTTTTTACCCCTTTTAGCTTAACCCAGAGACTGTCTACACAGCTATCTCCTACGTTCATCTCCACTTCAGTCCAAGTGTGTACATTTTTAATATACAAGGCAACCCCTCCTCCCTTTTTTCCCCTGTCTGTCCTTCCTGAGCAAGCCGTACCCTTCCATACCAATATTCCAATCGTGCGTCCCATCCCGCCAGGTTTCTGTAATACCAATGATATCATAGTTGTATTTATTGGTTAGCAATTCCAGTTCTTCCTGCTTATTACCCATACTTCTCGCATTTGTATATAGGCATCTAAGATACTGATTTGATCTTGCCTCCCTGTTGTGCCCTGACCCTTCTTTCTCCTTGCCATTATAGGCCGTAGTCCCCCCCATTTCCAACCCATCTCCCAGTCCCGCACATTCAGCACTTACCTGTGGGCTTTGCTCACCTGCCCCCGACAAACCTAGTTTAAAGCCCTCCTCACAAGGTTAGCCAGTCTGTGTCCAAACAAGGCCTTCCCGCTCCTGGAAAGGTGAACTCCATCTCCGCCAAGCAGTCCTTCCTGGAAGAGCACCCCGTGATCAAGGAAGCCGAATCCCTCTTGGCGACACCATCGTCGCAGCCAGGCATTCACCTCCAGGATGCACCTCTCTCTGCCCGGGCCCCTACCTTTGACAGGAAGGATAGAAGAGAATACCACCTGCGCTCCAAACTCCCTCACCCGTACTCCCAAAGCCCTGTAGTCACACTTGATCCGCTCAGTGTCACACCTGGCAGTATCATTTGTGCCCACGTGGATGAGTAGCATGGGGTAGTAGTCAGAGGGCCGGATAATCCTCGACAATGCCTCCGTAACATCTCGGATACGGGCCCCTGGCAGACAGCATACCTCTCGAGATGAGCTGTCAGGGCGACAGATGGGTGCCTCCGTTCCCCTCAGAAGAGAGTCTCCAACCACCACTACTCTACGTTTCCTCCTCGCAGTGGTGGCAGGAGACTGCTCAACCTTGGTGGTGCAAGGCCTGGTCTCCTCCACTGTGGGGGGTGACTCCTTGTCTCCTGCTGAAAGTAAAGAGTAACCGTTATGTAACAACACAGTGGGAGGGTTAGGAGCAGGGGTGGAACACTGCCTGCTGCCGGAAGTAACCAGCTGCCAGTGCTCACCCTGCACCACTGCCTCCTCCATAAGTGGCTGGTCAACAGTCCCACATCCTAGGACAGTGACCTCCGTGGACTCCACAGGAATACTGTCCAGGAATTCCTCATGGCTTCGAATGCTCCTCAGCCTGGCCACCTCCTCCTGTAGCTCTCCCACCTGCTGCCTGAGAGATTCTACCAGCAGGCACCTTTCACAACGGTTGTCTCCCCCAGCCTGGAGATCACTCAGTGGGAATTGCAAGCCACAAATACAGCAAGACCACACCAGGACCTGGGTAGAGGCATCCATGCTCAGGTTCTCTGTCTGGATACAGGCACAGGTGGAGGAGACAGGAGAAGTACTGGCACAAGCGCTACGGGTCTTCATCACCATCAGTCACTCCCTCTTCAACGCCCCTGTCTGCAGTCCCCTGTCCGCTTCGCTCCCCTGGTCGCACTGCTCTGGCTTTTTAAAGCCTGCTTGCCTAGGTCAGGCCTGCCCCCTTCTGAGTCACACAGGGGAAGGCTGAGCCTGAGACTAATCAGAGGCAATCAAGGGAACAATGGCAGGCTCTCAGTCCCAACTGCCACAGAAGCTGAAACTGAAACTGCTAGCACTCCCTGGAATCAGACTCAATTCACACTTCAAACTGTAAAATTCAAACAGTCAGGCACACACACACACACACACACACACCACAGCTTGTACTCTCACCGGGTAGCCTCTTCGGCAGTGGGGTCGCTTTGCTCTCCCTCTTCAACTCCCCTGTCTGCAGTCCTCTGATCTCAAACAAAGAAGGGAGAGAGAAACCCCTCTTTCCCATTTTGAAATTCCTATCTGCATTTTTATTGGCTGACTGCCCCAACCCTCCTGGCTGACACCTTTGCTAGGTACCTGAGTTAACCCCTTGAACTCCTCCTGTTCATGACACCCCCTTTCTCACGTTGCATATGTTATGTCTATCATATTTCTAGCAGCTGATTTGGCAAGCAGTACCATAGAAAGAGTGTTTTATAAGTTACTATCAATTAATTGAACTCAAAAAATAGGAAGTCAGACAACTGTATAATAATTATTCTATGCCAAGGACTTGGGGAAATATATCCAGTTCCCCTTTTCTCCCTGTCTTATTGATAGCTGATTCTATTCTGAAGAACATAAGTTGCACTGGGTTCATTCCAATGCAGAATGAACTCTTGGAATTTGCCCCAATGTGATTAACTTGCAAGTACCCTACCCCCAGCCTGCTCCTGCACCCCACCTCCTGCCCAGACCTCATACCATCACCCTCTCCTGCATGCCACCTCCCACCTAGATCCTACACCCCATCCCTATCCCACTCACTGACAGCTCTGTCCCACACACTGAACCCCTCATTTTGGCCCCACCCCAGAGCCTAGGGGGTCCACAAAATCCACTAACCCCAGAAGAGTTAATCCATCTGTTAGGGGTGCAAGCCCCCCACTGTGCCTCAGTACCCCCTGACTGTCCTCATATAGCCCCTCTCAGGACAAGTTACAGTCTGTACGGGTTGCTCATTGTCATATGTCACAACAGCTCTGCCTACCTAGTCAGCCTCATGATCAGCCCGCAAACCAGTCTTTGTTTCCAGCCCCTAGCCAGGGGAGTCTTGGCTGGCCTACTTCCAGCCTTTGCTGGCTCTCCCCAGCTTGTCTCCCTCCAAGGAGCTCCTGCTTCCTCTGCAGTCAGCCCTCCTAAGTAAACTGTGATCCTCCTTTTATAGCTGACAGCTGGGCTCCCTAAGCCACCCGGGCTCTCATTAGCCTAACAGCTTCCGCTGGCTTCTACAAGCCAATTGTGCTGCCCTAGATAGTTGCCAGCTGGGCTCTCCCTGGCCCAAACAGCTTCAGCTGGCCTCTCTGTTTCCAGTCCCAGCTCCGGGCCTGAGTCCTGGTCTTAAAGGGCCAGTGCAGGGCAGGCGCCCTGTCACACCAGCCCATGGGAAGCCTTGAACCTCAGTCCTCCCCCTCACCCCATGGGGCTGGAGCATCAGAAGAGTGAGATGTCTCAGTTGGGGGCCACATCAGTGAGGGTTGGGGGTATTTGGAGGGGTTTTTGCTTCTCACTTGTGTTGTCTCCGACTGATTTTTCTGTGGGTCAGTTGCCCCCAACCCAAAAAAGTTTCCCGCCCCTGCCATAAGTAAAGAAAACATCGAAACCTTTTGTGTTGGACATAAATTAATATTTTACTTTATTGAAAATGAAGTTTGATAAATTAACACGAGAAAGTTAAAGTGCTTAATCTGATTAATAATTTAATTTCTTACTGGTTACATTAAACCCTTCTCCCTAGCTGCAGCACTAGCAAAATGGCTCCAGCATAATTATGTAATTAACAGTGAGTTTCCATTAGCAGCTAGTGGTCCACGAAAAAGTTTGCATTGAGCCAGGTGGGCCACGGGCCAAAACGTTTGAGCTCTAGTGTGTTAAATGCTTTTTTCCTGGGAGCACTAGTTTAATAAAGTTACTTGATTTTTCACCTCAGTGCACAGCTGTGTTAACACTCTAATTAATATACATATCAGGGTTATTGCAATTTCCTTTTTAACCACCCTCCAATATGTCTTTGCCAAGAAACAGCAACACAATTCATAACCGTAAGTCCAGCATCTCTGTGCTACAGCTACAGCTGTTTGATTAAGGCTTGCCCAGCAATGCCTAGTAAACAATATTTATCACTGCCATTATTCAATTACTTAAAAGAAATCAGCTTTTGAATTGGGCTGTGAAGCAAGAAACTCCCTTTGTGTCTTAGGTGTTTATCTCATATACCATTAAGTGGAACAGCATTAGTGTTATAATGTCACTTTAATTACTTAGTGGAACAAACTCCCACAGGAAGGCCCACCCTAGACCTCACCACCTGTGTGCCAAGTGCCAGGCACACCACTTTGACTGGCCTCCCCCAGTGTAACACCGTTTTGCCTGGACACCTGAACAAAACACCAACCCTCCCAAAGCAAACTGCTCCATGGCACCCGTCAAAACAAACCCTTCAACACACTCCTCCCCTGTGGAGAGGGCAGGAGAGGATGCCCCATGCCCAACCCATGTGACTGCATACCTGCAAAGCATGGAGGCAAAAGTAGGATAAGGAAAGCCATGGAACAGAGTCCAGTTGGTTCCCTGTCCCAGGAGATTGGTAGATGGATTGCAGGGGAAGACTTTTGTGCGCCTTTACCTCCACCCCCACCCACTGCCCCCAGGAGATGGAGGAAGGTTGGGTGGTCAGAGGAAAACTGAGGCCCTGGGTGACTCCTGCCCCCTCTCAAGGATGCTGCTGAAGAATATATATTCTGATAGCCCCTCCCCCCATCTTGTGCGGCTTGGCACACTTGAATCACCAGCTGCCTCTGCAAAGGGAAACCAAGGCACCGGAAAATGCACCTTGAACAAATACAGTCGTTAATAATTTATTTTTCTCTCTGAGAATGATGGGAAATGGTTGTGTTTCTTGGGGTACGTCTAGACTACAGGCTTTTGTCGACAGAGGCTTTGTCAACAGATACGGTCGACAAAGCCTCTGTCGACAAAGAGTGTCTAGACTACAGCCAGTTCTGTCGACAAAGCAAGCCGCTTTTTCGACAGAGAGTCTAGACACTCTCTTTTGAAAAAACAGTGTGGGTGCAATAGCGCCTTTTGTCGACAGAACTCTGTCGACAAAAGGCATTATTCCTCGTGGAATGAGGTTTACCGCCGTTGACACAACTGCCGCGTTCTGTCGACAGAACTCGGCGGCAGTGTAGACGCAGGTATAGTTTTGTCGACAAAAGTCCACTTTTGTTGACAAAACCCTGTAATCTAGACACACCCTTGCAGTGTCCAGTGAAGGGGCCTAGCAAAACAAGGGGGTAAATGCAGTGCAGTTGTAGCCATGTCAGTCCCGGGATACTGGAGAGTCAAGCTTGGTGACTAATGTCCTAGCCAAAGCTTGTGTCTCCCACCAGCAGCCGTTGGTGCAATAAGATACTACTGCATCCGGCTTGTTTCTGTACTGCAAAGCAGCCATATGACATTCCTTTATTGCACTTTATCCATCTAGAATTTCTTCAACTTGCCTTTTCTGCAAGTCACAGTCTCACGCCACCTAGCAGACTAGCAAGAAATCACAATATCCCTTCTGCTGAGAATGCCCCCATCTATGAAATGAGGTGACAGTTGTTGGGAGAAGTTCCTTAGGACTGTCTGAGGCCCACATCTTCTAGCTCCCTAGCTACGAATGCATGTTGAAACCTAAGAAGCTGCAGTGCAGGAGTGGGGGGAGGAAAGGCAACATAGCAGTTCAATTCTGAGCGCAGAATGCACTCTGTGTCTGTCTCCGGTCAGCAGTCCTGTGACAGTGGCATGCCACTCATCCCCCACCCTGCTGAGCTCACTCCTGAGTTCCATGGACAGCTTTGAGTTCTCATCATAAATTCTCCAGGTTCTAGCCTGCACCCTTATAATGGATAAGAGGAGTTCTAGCCAGCACTCGGTGACTAAGGGGTTAAACTCAGGCAGCTAGCAGGGGTGTTGGCCGGGAGCCAGAAGAACCAATGGGAATACGGTGCTGAAATGTGAATTGTATAAGATACCTTGCCTGCTCTCTTTGGGTGTGTCTAAACTACATGGCTCCATCGATGGAGCCATGTAGATTAGGCTGATCGGCAAAGGGAAATGAAGCCGCGATTTAAATAATCACGGCTTCATTTAAATTTACATGGCTGCTGTGCTGAGCCGACAAACAGCTGATCAGCTGTTTGTCGGCTCAGCGTGGCATCCATGTAAATTTAAATGAAGCCGCGATTATTTAAATTGTGGCTTCATTTCCCTTTGCCGAACAAACAAATCTACATGGCTCCGTTGACGGAGCCATGTAGTTTAGACATACCCTTTGTGTGGGGAAGTTAAGCCAGGAGTTGAGAGACACAGAATGATTTAAACCCAGACAGGACTACCATGCCTCCAAGGAATTCCGGGCATGGAAGTGGACTGAACCAGGAAGGATCATAGGTATATAAAGGGGAAAAAAGTGTATCTAGTCATGATCAGGGTATTTTTCTTTATTTTTGTGGTTTGGTTTGAACTGCTCTGTGTGAATCTATGCCTCCCCTTCCCCATTCACTGTCTAAGAATTGTTCCCAGAGATTTTCTCTGTGTGATTTGTTTTACTTAGCTGCTCTGTAACACCTAGCAACCAAGTATGCTTTATCACATATATCTTTTGTTTTGTAATAAAAATCACCCTTTTAAGGCAATGATTTGATTCTTGTGTCCTGGGAAGGAACAGGGGGTCTGTGTGTGCATGTCTGCTTGCCTAGACCGAGAGGTCAGCTACCAGAGACTGCAGTTTGTTTTTCTCTTCTCTTGTTTTTCAAGCTCTCTTGTGGTAAAAGAGCTTGGGGTAGTCCTGGGGGAGAATTCAGGTGTTCCCCCTGTTTTTTAGGGTAAATCACTTGAAGGGGGCAGCTACCCCCCGAAGTCAGTAAATCTGTGACCCTGGGGAGTTTTTGTAAGCAGAGCCTGTATAGGCAAGGTATTTTTAAGGTGTCTTGTGGGCCTCCAACTTCTGCACTCAGAGTACCAGAGTGGGGATCAGCCCTGACAGCTCTGATGTGGAGTCTCCCTGCAAAATGAAATGGGCAATATTAAAATGGCTGCAGTTCTATTGCGCCCATCAGCTGTGTCGCTGCCAGTGCTGCCTTTACTAATGAAAGCAAGCCCATGCCCAGAGCCCCTCAGCAGAGGTCTCCCCAGGCATTAATTCCATGCCACATGGCTGGGGAGGGCAAGCACTCTGGCTTTAACTAGCCACTTGAAAGTAGTAAATAGAGGCATGAAGAGGTTGAATGTCCTGCCCAAGCAGACAGAATGAGTCACTAAGGGGGATCTTGGAGCGGGTCCTGGAGGTCAGAGCCCTGTATGTGCACCCAGGGCAGCTGAGAAGAGGGTCTGCCTTGCAAGCCAGACTCCTCACGTCTCCATCCGACTGCAGGTGGAGAGGGCTCCGAGGCCACATCTGGGGCCTGTGAAATGAGCACAGCACACAGGGACCTTTCATGGGCACAAGCAGGGCTTGGGATGCCTAGGCCATGCATGGCCCTTCCACACAGGTCCTGCCCGGGTGTGGCAATGCCTTGTCTTTCAGCCTCCTGCTCCTTGGGAGCTGCCAGCTATGCCACCCATGAAAAATCAGCAAAGCAGACGAGTGCTCCCGGGGGGCCACATGTGAGGGCCTAGCCTGAGCCTAGGCTCCAAGAGGAAGAGGCCTGTGTTCCTCAGCAGGCTGACAGCTCTGCCCTGGCTCCCCTGAGAGCCTGGGCTGCAGCCAGAGAGCAAGGGAACAGCAGGGTGGTGCTCTGTGTTATATTGTTTGGAGCTACAGAGTTTAGAAAGAAATTGCTTGAAACACAGAGAGCTGCAGTGGTTGCAAGTTTCCATTTTATTGCATAACACAGAACTAACCAGAACCAGCCCAAACGGGCTGGGCTGACCCCTAATGACCTAACCCAGTTACTCTAACAACAAGATCTATCACTATGACAACCCAATACACATCATTCTGCCCACTTTGCGCAAAGCCTCAGGCAACCCCAGACAGAGGAGCCTATCCTCATCAGACCAGGCTACATTTGCTTCCAGCAGGGCCCTCCTTCTGCTCCCATTGGAAAGGGGGAGACAGCTACAGGGCTGCCCGGTTCCCAACAGTCCACGAGCCCGTCCCCCCAGCCTCCTGCACATGCTTGATGGGTGGAGCAATAGAGACAGCTCCTGCTGCCCCCTCTACAGCAGCACTCCTTACCACACTAGGGCTATTCTGTGCTGCACTACCAACCTTTCACCTTTGCCTGGTGACACATGGTGCCATGCAACTGGGAGAGGGAGGCAGCGGGGCAGGGCCACAGCATGGAGTGGCTGGGGTAGAGCAACATCAGTTGGATGCATGTTCCCACAGCAAGTCTGTGTGGGTGGGGCAGAGTGGGTAAATCTGTCAGACTCCCAGGGTGTCCCTTGCCCTGTGAGCCTGTCCCAGCTTCTCCCCTGCCCCCTCCATGCTCCCAAGGAAGCCCCAGAGCAGCGCAGGCCCTGGCAGGTGGGAAGGAACCCTCTCCTCTATCCTGCAGGGCCTGTGGGCCTAGGAAGACACAGACCATGCAGTTATGTGGGGGAGGCCAGACACATCTTCAGGCTGCAGGCAGGAGCTCCCAGCTGCTTCAGGGGGGCTGTGAGCCAGACTGGTGGGGGCACAACAAACCAGGAATCCAGTCAGCATGTTGGGGGGGGGGGGATCAGCAGGTATGAAACCGCTGCTGGGCTAATTACTGCTAAGCTGCCAGGCAGGCAAGCAGAGTGAATAGTGCCATTCACAAAGGGAATGTGGAGGCCAGGCCGGGCCTTTGTCCTCCTGTTGCGCATTCCACAGCCTGAGACCGGCAGGTAGCATGGCCTGGTGCATTCCTCCTGCTCTGCAAAGGCAGGGCTGCTGGGGCAGAGCTCCCCCAGGCCCCATCTTGAGAGGTGCCAGGTTCCTGTGGGCAGCAGTTGCACTGACCATGCACCCTAATATCGGGGCCCAGGGTGGGTTCTCAGTAGCTCCCAGGATTTAGCCCAATACATGTCAGTGAGAATTCAGAGTGAGGCTGGGGAAGGCCCTCTGGGCTTGCCCTAGAGCAGTGGTTCTCAAACTTTTTGGTCTGTGCTCCCCCGCCCCCCCAAGCTCAATGCAAACAGTTCCACAGACCACTAGTTGCTAATGGAAACTCACTGTTAATTACATAATTACACCCGAGCCATATTGCTAGTACTGCAGCTAGTTTAATGTAACCAGCAAGAAAGGAAATATTAAATTATTAATCAGATTAAGCACCTTAACTTTCTCATGTTTGTTTATCAAACTTCATTTTAAATAAAGTAAAATATTAATTTATGTCCAACACAAAAGGTTTCGATGTTTTCTTTATTAATGGCAGGGGCGGGGAAACTGTTTTTGGCTTGGGGGCAACTGACCCACAGAAAAATCAGTCGGAGACAACACAAGTGAGAAGCAAAAACCCCTCCAAATACCCCCAACCCTCACTGATGTGGCCCCCAACTGAGACATCTCACTCTTCTGATGCTCCAGCCCCATGGGGTGAGGGGGAGGACTGAGGTTCAAGGCTTCCCATGGGCTGGATTAACTCTTCTGGGGTTCTGGGGTTAGTGGATTTTGTGGACTCCTCTAGGCTCTGGGGTGGGGCCAAAATGAGGGGTTCAGTGTGTGGGACAGAGCTGTCAGTGAGTGGGATAGGGATGGGGTGCAGGATCTGGGTGGGAGGTGGAGTGCAGGAGCAGGCTGGGAGTAGGGTGTCTGGCCAGGGGAAGGGTGTAGGAAAAAGGGAGAGTGCAGGAGCAGGGTGGGGGTAGTTCTCTGGCCAGTGGGGAGGGTGCAGGAGCAGGGTGGGGTGCAGTGTCTTGGCAGGAGGCAGTGCAGGGGCTGGGTATGAGGGGCTGGGGGGGCATTTATTTGCTTTCATGCCCATGCCACTCCCAGGCATCGTATCCCAGCACAGCCTCCTGCTGCTCTCATTGGCCAGATTCTGGCCAATGGGAGCGATGGGGAAAGCCTCCAGGCAGCGCTGCTCTTTCCCCATCCGAGGGACAGGGAGGGGGAAGGGGAGTGGCAGCACGTGGATCCTCTTCTTCCCCACGAGCGAGATCCAGCAGGGAGGCTCGGGGCTACCCCGCAGAGGGAAGCCAGCACTGGCCCTCCAACCTCACAGGGTGTGGGGTGGGCATGAGGCTGGAGTGCTAGCATGGGCTCCCTGCTGCAAGGAGAGGGAGGGAAGGAGGGTGGAGTCGGGGGCTGAGCTCGAGTCTTGGACCACCTGGAAGTGGTCCATGGACCACTAGTGGTCTGCAGACTGGAGTTTGAGAACCACTGGAATAGAGGCTTGTGCATTTGAGCTCAGATAACAGCAGTGAGACTGGGAAAAAGCAAGAAGAGACTAGAGTTAGTAAGAGCATAGGCCAAAGGCAGGGGCTGGAGACTTGTCAGTCTATTATCTGCACAATAGCAAAGCCAGAGTAGGGGCTCTCAAACTTCTGTACTGTCACACAGCAAGCCTCTGAATGCGACCCAAAATATTTCACTGTATTATAAATGCTGGAGGTGAAGCAGGGTTTAGGGTGGAGGCTGAGACCCCCATTTGAGTCTCCCTGGCCTAGAGACCCCATCAGGTCTCAGCATGCTGAGTGCACCCCCACATGGAGTTCCAGGGCAATCCCTGCCTGGAAGAACTTGTGGTTTTGGTGTGCAGCATTTGAGGGTTTTCCATGTACTCTAAAACTGTGGTCGCCAACCTTTTTAACCACAAGATGACTTTTTCAATGTAAGTGCAATGTAAGATCTACCTCAACCCAAATACCCTTTCCCCCCTTCCTTCCCACCCCTTCTTTGAAGCCCTGCCCCTGCTCCACCCCTTCTCTGAGGCTTCACCCTGCTCACTCCATCCCCCTTCCTCCCCCATCCTCACTCACTTGCACCAGGCTGGAGTAGGCAGACTCCGGTCTTGAGCCAAGCCCAAGAGTGTGGCAGGGGATCTTGGGTGGGTGATTGGGGTCCAGGAGGGGTTTCAGGGTGCAAGCTGTGGGAAGGAGTTTGGGTACAGGTGGACTCTCATCTGTGGTGGGAGGTTGGGTGCAGGAGGAGGTTCAGGACTGGTACAAGGGTCCTGGATGCAGGCTCTGGCTGGGCACCACTTAACTGAGATGGCTTCCGGGTGGAGGAGCAGTGGGGTTAAGGCAGCTTACTCCTGCCCTGGCCCTGCACCACTCCTGCAAGCAGCTGGCATGGACAGCAGTGGCTCCATGGCGCCATGTGCTGCCCCTCATCCACAAGCACTGAGCCCACAGCTTCTACTGGCCATGGTTCTCCGTTATTGATCAATGGGAGCTGCAGGAGCGGTGTCTGCAGGCAAGGACAGCATGTGGAGACCCCCTGCTCTGCCTTTCTCAGGGGCTGCAGGGACACACCAGCCACTTCCAGGAGCATCAATGACCACAGGGATAATTACTCCAGACATGACAGGTTCAGCATTTAATTAATAATTAAATTTGAGCGTAAAAGAGAAATGAAAATTACAAAATGCACACACCAGTCAAAAATCAAAACTAACCCACTTTGCAAGCAATAAAAGAAGTAACAACCCCCCACGTATGTGTTAGGTTAGGAGATGAGAGGGAAGGACAGAATGGCTACGTCTACACTGGCATCCCTTCCGGAAAAGGGATGCTAATGTAGCACATTGGAATAGCAAAATCCATGGGGTATTTAAATATCCCCCGCGGCATTTGCATTAACATGGCTGCCGCTTTTGTCTGACTTGGAGATAAGCTGGAGAAAAGCGCCAGTCTAGACGCGATTCTCCGGAAAATAAGCCCTTTTCCGGAGGATCTCTTATTCCTACTGATGGGGTCTCTAGGCGCTACACTTCGAACTAACATTGTAGTGTAGACATACCCTAAGTGGGGAGGAATGGGGCTGAGAGGCTCAGAGCTGGGGCTGAAAGTGGCGCATGGTGAAGCTGGAAGTTCCACCTCGGGTCCGGGGACCTCAGCAACCTCAGAGGTGGGGGTCAGGGAGAACAGGGGAAGAGGCTGGGGGGGGGGGGTCAGGCCTGGCAGGGGGTGGCATGGCAGGGGGATAGCTTCAGGCATGGGGGGGCAGGGACAGGAGCCGGGTAGGCCATCATCTGCCGGATGCTGGCACACATGTTGCTGCCCTGCTGCACCAGCTCGGTCCACATCTAGGTCCACATTGAGGATCTTCTGGGCCAGTGTCTGCTGCAGGTCCCAGAGGACGGACACATGCTCCCTCATTAGGCCCTCCTGGACCCTCCAACACCTCTGGCCCCCCTGGAGTCGGGTGGCTGGTTCTCCTGGTCGTGGTCGGCCCACAGTCACGGCTGGTCCAGCTGGGTAGAATAAAGAGAGGTGGTCAGTCATCTCTGGAGACACTTTCCCAGAGGCCTTGCCCTCATCAGCGAGCTGACAGCAACAGTCCTCGGGCCAGAGGACAGTGATGTCCCAGGAGCAAAGCCACGTGTGGCCTACACAGTGGGCCCTGCCTCACAGGGGCCCAGAGGTCCCCAGGTGACCACACTTCCCACCCCACATCCCACGGACAAGTAGGCAAGGGAAGTGTCTGGACACACTTGAAGCCCATGGCTGGGAGAGGGGACTTGCGTAGCCTGGCCTTCCATGGGGGCCACACACACCCGCGCCTGGCAGCACTGTCTCCGGGAGCGGGTGGTGCCTTGCACAGGCAGGCGTGCCCATGTGCGGCACTCCAGAGTCTGTGTGTGGGCATCCGTGTGCCCTTCTCCCTCGCCTCCTTCCAGCAGTGGCTGGTGGTGGGAGGGTATTCCCCCCTCCCCCGGGGGGGTGGGGTCAGAAGTGTGTCTGGCTTCCCCAGAGCCTGAGAGTAGGATCCCAGAGGTCCTCTGGGGCTCCCTCCAGGGGCCGCGTGGCACAGACTGGCACTGCATGTGCATCCACGTGCATGGAGTGCTGCACAATGTCCAGGCCAAGAAGGGCAAGTGACGATCGCACCACAGCCTCTCAGCACCTGCCACCCTTGTCCTGTGTGTGTGGAAAAACTAAGAGCACTCAGCTGCTGATCCCCCCCTAGCCTTGGAGGATGCCTGGGACACATCCGGACCCTGGGGTAACGGCTCCAATGTGAGCATCATCACGGTGCTGGCTGTCTCCCCCTCCTCCTCCTGGGCTGGGACAACCAGCTGGGCGACCATGGGCATCTTCAGCCCCCATTCCACAACCAGGGGTAGGGAAGGGGCTGCACTGACTCCCAGGATGCGGTGAAGTTCTTCATAGCAGGGGCAGGAGTGGGGTCCTGCCCCAGAGCGAGAGCTGCAAAGCCCTGCCAGAGCTCTTTCACTTTGCTCCGCACCTGCTCCGGACTGCGGTGGTAGCCCCTTGTGGCCAGGCTGTTGGCCATTCGGCCATATATGTCGGTGTTGTGCCATCTGAAGCGGAGAGCCTGGAGGTTCTCCTCCTTGCCCCACACCTTGAGGAGGGCTAGGATCTCCACCCCAGACGAGGATGGCGCGTGCCTTTTCCTGCCCCTGGCAGGCTCCTGGGAGCCCTGTGCATGCTCCCTGGGAGGGCCAGTAGGTTCTTAGGGGGGCTTGTGGCTAGGACATCAGTGCCTGCAACTGTGTCACTGCGCGGCTGCCAGTTCGTTGCAGCTCCCAGGGCCGACTTCCTGCCACAAGCCCTGTCCTGGGTGGCTGTGGTTTTAAGAGCTGCCAGGAGACAGGAACTATAGAGTTGTGGTGAGTGTGGACAGAGTGGCCAGCAGGGCACCTGTATTATTTCTTGGAGACCTCTTTTTTTGGCAAAACTCCCTCTTCCGTGTCCACACACGTCTTTTTCAGAAAAAGTGTTATTCCTCGTAGAATGAGGTTTACCGCCATGGGAAAAAGCCCTCCATTATTTCAACTTTTTGTCGAAATAATGCCATTGCAGTGTGAAAGCAAGTATTGTTTTTCCGGAATAACAGCCATTATTCCGGAAAAATGCTGCAGTGTAGATGTACTTAGAGTTTGGGTGCAGGAGGGGGTTGTGACCCGTGTCAGGGGATTAGGGTGTAGGGGCTGGGAGGGAGTATGTGTGTAGGAGAGGATTCTGACCTGGGGAAGGGATGTAGGAGGGGTTACAGGGTCTAGGAGAGAGTTGTGACCTGCAGCAGGGGGGTGCAGAGGGTTTGGATGGTGACCTGGTGGAGGGAGGTGGGGTGCAGGAGGGGCAGGGGTGCCAGAGGCAGGTTCTGGTGGGGAGGTACTTAACTAAGCATCTCCTGGCTGGCAGCCCTGCAGCACCCCCAAGGCAGGCTGGTCCCTCCATGTGGCTCAGCTCTGGGGCAAGAGGCTGGTGTTGCCCCCTTTCCCTAGGCCAATCTCTCAGCTCCTATTGGCTGGTTGTTTCCAGCCAATATGAGCTGAGGATTGGGCTAGAGGCAGGGAGATCACACAGAGCCTCCCCCTCCCTCCAGAGCAGAGAGGCACACGGAGCAGCCCTGTGCTTAGATCAGTGGCTGCTGTGTGCCTAAGGGTCCCGTCAGGGTGCTTGTGGGCCAGACCCAGTGGCTTGGCAGGCCGTATCTGGCCCGTGAGAGGGATCTTGCCCACCCCTTATCTACACCATCCCTGACAGATGTCTATCAAACCTGCTATTAAATATCTCCAGAGATGGAGATTCCACAACCTCCCTGGGCAATTTATTCCAGTGTTTAACCACCCGGACAGTTAGGAACTTTTTCCTAATGTCCAACCTAAACCTCCCTTGCTGCAGTTTAAGCCCATTGCTTCTTGTCCTGTCCTCAGAGGTTAAGGAGAACAATTTTTCACCCTCCTCCTTGTAAGCCCCTGCACCCAGGGGCTGCAAACAGGAAGTTTTGAGAGGGAGTTCTCCAGGGGAAGGAGAAGCTAATACAGGACCCTTGAGGGAAGTGGCTGCCTGCAGTGTGTCTTTGGGGGTTTCTTGCTGTGTGCTGAGCTTGTGTTTGTCTGTCTGTTCCCCCCCCCCCCCCCAAGGAGTGTGTGCTGTGGCTGGCAGTTGAAAGCTGGGAGCTTCTAATCGACGTTTAAAATCTAGAAGCCTCTGCTCACTGGTTGAGCCTTGATCAGGAGGCGGGACTATCAGGAAGTCCAGGGCTTCATAAAGCAGTGAGTCAGTAACCAGGGAGCTTTTCGAACAGGAGCTGAAAATAGGGAGTTTTCAGAGGGAGGTTGGAAGGGGAGGGGGAAGGGGGTGAGGTACACGTGCCCTTCTTTAAAACCTTTACACTAAAATATAATCAAAACTTCCAGAGCTCAGGTGGGCCTTCAGGGGTTAATTGCATCACAGTCAAGGCTTTGAGCCGGGCCTAGCCTCAGCCTTATAAAAAGGCAGCAAGAGCAAATGCAGAGAGCAGCGAACAAGGCAGCAGCCAACAGGGGAGGTAGCCTGGGAAACATCCCAAGGGAGCTCAGGAGGTATTTAAAAACATCTGAGGAAGCTTTCAGAAGGAAAGCAGGTATGGATAGTGCTAGGTCTGATGTTACCTGCACAGCATGTGCCATGTTTGTCTTACTCCCCAAAGACAGAAGGGATTTCATCTGCACTAAGTGCAAGCTGGTCACCATTTTGGAAGAAAAAATTAGAGGAGTGGAGGCCCAAGTATCAACCCTACGTTCCATCAGAGAGGATGAAGACTTACTCGATAGAAGGCAGCGTTTAATCCTGCAGCCACAGCAGGCTGAAGAGCCAGCGAGGGCAGTACAGGACAGGGAAGAGAACTGGCAGCATGTAACCTATAGAAGAAGAAGTGCAACTCCGGTATCCCCCATTCCTGTAGAGGTAAATAACCGCTTTCAGGCTCTCTCCACAGGCACTGCAGTGGAGAATGCTTTGGCAAGGACCTCTCAAGGAAGAAATCAGAAAGGAGCACCATCCACCAGAAGGCATGGGATGCGTAGTCCTAGGGATGGGGGTTCCATGACCACCACCCCCAAAAGAAGACGACGGGTGATGGTGGTCGGGGACTCCCTCCTAAGAGGGACTGAGTCATCCATCTGCCGTCCGGACCTGGAATCTCGAGAGGTGTGCTCCTTACCAGGAGCTCGCATTCAGGATGTGACCGAGAGTCTTCCAAAACTGATCAAACCTTTGGATCGCTACCCCTTCCTGCTTCTCCATGTAGGAACTAATGATATGGAAGGAATGACCTCGAGCGAGTGGTGTTCTTGCCCATCTTTCCTGTTGAAGGAAGAGGTCCAGGTAGGGATCGTCGAATTGAGGAAGTAAATGCGTGGTTGCGCAGGTGGTGTTGCAGAGAGGGCTTTGGTTTCTTCGACCATGGGACTCTGTTCCAGGCACAAGGAATGTTAGGAAGAGACGGGATCCACCTAACCAAGAGAGGAAAGAGCATCTTCGCGGGCAGGCTTGCAAACCTAGTGAGGAGGGCTTTAAACTAGGTTTGTTGGGGAACGGTGACCAAAGCCCTGAGGTAAGCAGGGAAGTCGGATACCAAGAAGAAACACGAGGAGGAACGAGCAACAAAGGAGGACCCCTGATTCGAAAAAAGGAGGTAGGGAAATCAACTATCTAAGGTGTTTGTACATGAATGCAAGAAGCCTGGGAAACAGGAAGAATTAGAAGCCCTGGCCCAGTCAAAGAACTATGATTTGATTGGAATAACGGAGACTTGGTGGGATGACTCGCATGACTGGAGCACTGTCATGGAAGGGTATAAACTGCTCAGGAAGAACAGGCAGGGGAGAAAAGGAGGAGTTGCACTGGATGTAAGAGAGCAGTAGGATTGCTCGGAGCTGCAGTATAGACTCGGAGAAAAGCCTGTTGAGAGTCTATGGGTGAAGTTTAGAGGTGGATGGAACAGGGGTGATGTTGTGGTTGGTGTCTGCTATAGACCACCGGATCAGGTGGATGAGGCTTTCTTTGGACAACTGAGAGAAGCTTCCAGATCACAGGCCCTGGTTCTTGTGGGTGACTTTAATCACCCTGACATCTGTTGGGAGACCAATACAACAGTACACAGACAATCCAGGAAGTTTTTGGAGAATGTTGGGGATAACTTCTTGGTACAAGTGCTGAAGGATCCGACCAGGGGCCGTGTGCAGCTTGACCTGCTGCTCACAAACAGGGAGGAACTAGTAGGGGAAGTAGAGGTGGGTGCCAACCTGGGAAGCAGTAATCATGAGATGGTAGATTTCAGGATCCTGACCAAAGGAAGAAAGGAGAGTAGCAAAATACGCACCCTGGACTTCAGAAAAGCAGACTTTGACTCAGAGACCTGATGGGCAGAATCCCCTGGGATGCTAACATGAAAGGGAAAGGAGTCCAGGACAGCTGGCAGTATTTTAAAGAAGCCTTATTGAAGGCACAGGAAGAAACCATCCCGATGCGCAGTAAGTAAAGCAGACAAGGTAGGAGACCAGATTGGCTTACCGGGGAAATCCTTGGTGAGCTTAAACACAAAAAGGAAGCTTACAAGAAGTGGAAACTTGGACAGATGACTAGGGAGGAGTGTCACGCCTTACCCGCGTGGGTCAAGACCTGGTTGTCCAAAATGCTTTGGGATGATACACCGGCCGCTGCCGGTAGGGTGGGGTCCGGGCCCTCCCTCACTCCCAGACCCCGGCCCAGGGCCCTAACACTGGGAGTTTGGCTCCCAGTGGAAGCAGGTGGGGTCTTGCCCCTAAACTCGCCTGCTCACGGGCTTCGCGACCCTCCCTGGGCCTCGCGACCCCGCCGGCGGCGTGCTCAACTCTCCCCCTTCCACCCCGGCGTAAGCAGCCCAAGCTCCCAGCCCCATGGTTCCTCCGTTCCCCCGGTACCTGCTTCCCTGTTCCCCTCCTGCTTTCCTCCTCCCTCTCCCCGGCCTGTCTGGCTTCTTTTATCCTCCCCTCAGCCGTTTTCCCCCCACTTCCGGGTGCTCGGCAGCCATTTTGCTCGTCGCACCGGTGACGTCAGATGACATCATCCCCGGGCGCCGCTGCGTGCCATCTTCCCCGCCCTCGGGCCGGCCAGCCGCAGCCTTCCCCCTCCCCCACCCTTCCCGGGTGTAGTCTGGAGGTGGGTTCCCCTGGGCCGCTGGCGCCGAACCCGCGGCTCCTGCAGCCGCGGACGATCCTTCCGCCCACAGCTGGTGACGGGATTGCTCCATCCAGTCACACACCTCTCCCCTTTTGGTAGTCCTTAAACTTTCCACCTCCCCGTGCCCTTCCTCGGGTATATGTGAGAGGCAGTCAGCGTTTTGGTTGTCTCTGCCCGGTCGGTGCAAGACTTCAAAATGGTATGGTTGTAGACTCAGGTACCAGCGCATTATCCATGCGTTCGTGTCCTTCATAGTCTGGATCCACTTCAAAGGTGCATAGTCAGTCACCAGCGTGAAGTGGTTCCCTACAAGGAAATAACGTAAGGAATCGACCGCCCATTTGATAGCTAATGCCTCCTTCTCTATTGTCACGTAGTTTCTCTCACAGGGAAATAACTTCCTGCTCAGATGGGGCAGATTTGGCGCAGGGAGAAGGGGGGGAGTCGAACACCCGGTCGCCTGAGTCCCACCTCCAATGCATCAGTCTGCAACACAAAGGGTCTCTCAAAATCCAGTTGGCGCAACACCGGGCTCGTTACTAGGCACTCTCTCAGTGCCTCAAATGTGCATACCGCCAGTGGGTTCCACACCACCCGCTGGGGTTGCTCCTTTTTGGTGAGGTCCGTTAGTGGGGCCGCTAACGAGGCGAAATGAGCTATAAACCGCCTATAATATCCGGCTAACCCCAAGAACTGCCGTACCTGTCTCTTTGTATTGGGACGTGGGTAGTCTCGAATTGCTCGTACCTTGTCTAGCAGTGGCCGTAGTTGTCCGTTCCCCACTGTGTATCCCAGGTAGGACACCTCCTGTTTACCAAATTGGCACTTCTTCGGGTTGGCTGTTAATCCGGCTTGCCGGAGTGCGTGTAATATTGTTTCGAGGTGTTGTAGGTGCTCTTCCCATGATGCGCTGAAGATTATTATGTTGTCGATGTAGGCGACCGCGTAGCCCCGATGTTTACTGAGGATCCGGTCCATTAGCCGCTGAAAGGTGGCGGCCGCCCCATGGAGACCAAACGGCATGGTAACAAACTGGAATAGGCCGAAGGGGGTCACAAAGGCCGTCTTTTCCTTGGCGTCTGGCGTCAGTGGGATCTGCCAATAGCCTTTCGTTAGGTCGATTGTCAATAAATACTTGGCGCGCCCGAGCTGTTCCGAGGCATCGGGTACGCGTCGAATTTGGATATGGCATTCACCTTCCTAAAATCAATGCAGAACCGCACCGACCCATCTTTCTTGGGAACCAGCACAATGGGGCTGTGCCAGTCGCTCCGGGATTCTTCCACTACCCCCCACCGGATCATATCGTGGAGTTCCCGTCGTATCGTGTCCCACATCTTTCAGGGTATCTGCCGTACAGGATCCCGCACCTTCTGCCCCGGAATGGTGATGATCGTGTGACCTGTGAGGGTCGTCCTCCCTGGCTTGCTCGTTAATCTGTCGGCGGCCTGCTTCAACACCCCCCGGAGCTGGTCCTGTTGGGTTGTATTTAGGGTCTCCCCCACCTGGCTCACTGTCCAGGTAACCTCCTCTTCTCCCCAGGGTCCGAACTCTATCTCGGTGCTTAATACCTCCGGGTATGTCTACACTACAACGTTAATTCAAACTAACTTAGTTCGAATTAGTTAATTCGAACTAAGCTAATTCGAACTAACAGATCCAGACTAAAAAACTAGTTCGACTTAGCGTTTTGCTATTTCGAACTAGCATGTCCACATTAAGTGGACCCTGAACAGGGCTTAAGGATGGCCGGAAGCAGTGCCGGCAGGGCATCAGAGGAGGACTTAGAGCGTGGAGATGCTTTCTCAGGCTAGCCGAGGGCTGTGCTTAAAGGGTCCCGACCCCCACCCCAGACAGACAGTTCTCAGGGGTGCCCCGCTTGCAAAGCAGTCCTGGCTTGGATTGCCCGGAGTACCCACACTGGGCACATCACAGCACTCGGCCATCAGCCCGGCTGCACTTGCCGCAGGCTGCCATCTGGGGAGAGGGGGCAATTGGGGGGCTGCAGGAGAGCTTCCACCCCCAGAAGCCCGCAGAGCCAGCCCAGTCCTCCCCATCGGGGGCTCATACCCCATTCCTCCCTCACCTCCTGCCACTTACCCTTCCCTAGCCCCTCTTCTTGATGTACAAAATAAGGATAACGTGTCTTCCAAAATGGAATCTGTTTTTATTGAACAAAACTGGGGGAGACTGGGAAAAGGAGGTGGGAGAGGGGAAGAGAGAGGCTGGGAGAGGGGAGGGCAACTAAAATGATCAGGGGTTGGGAACAGGTCCCATATGAAGAGAGGCTAAAGAGACTGGGACTGTTCAGCTTAGAAAAGAGGAGACGGAGCGGGGACAGGATAGAGGTCTCTAAAAGCATGAGTGGGGTGGAGAGGGTGCATACAGAAAAGTTCTTCATGAGTTCCCATAATAGAAGGACTAGAGGACACCAAAGGAAAGGAATGGGTAGCAGGCTTCAAACTAGTAACAGAAAGTTGTTCTTCACAAAGCAAAGAGTCAACCTGTGGAACTCCTTGCTGCAGGAGGCTGTGAAGGCTACAACTAGAACAGAGTTTAAAGGGAAGTGAGATCAAGTCATGGAGGCTGGGTCCATGGAGTGGTATTAGCCAGGGGGTAGGAGTGGTGTCCCTGCCCAAGGTTTGTGGAAGGCTGGAGAGGGATGGCACGAGACAAATGGCTTGGTCACTGTCTTCGGTCCATCCCCTCCAGGGTCCCTAGGGTTGGCTGCTGTCGGCAGACAGGCTACTGGGCTAGATGGACCTTTGGTCTGACCCAGGACGGCCATTGTAAGCTCAGGGCTCAGGGTCGGGGGTCTCACTGGACCCCCTTGATTCTCTTGCACACCTTCTCCTGGGTGGCCAGGCTGGCAGCTCTCCTGCCCTAGACGGCCACTTTCCTGTGCCTAGTGCGGAGGTCGTGGATGAGGTCCACGATGTCTGCACTAGCCCAGGTGGGTGCCCGCCTCTTGCGGTCCCGGGCAAGCTCCCGGGAGCCACCAGCCTGGTCCCGGGAAGAGGGGGAGGGCTGGGGGGCATCGGGTGGCTGGCTCGATCCGTGCCAGGTGCAGGGTCTGCTAGCTGGGTGCTGGCAGGCTTGCACCTGGCACAGGCACCGTAGCCAACCCGTGCCCCTTTAAGGGGTCCGGGGCCGGGAGGGGGGCAGAAGAGTTTCCCTGGTGTTGGCCAGAGTGGCCACCAGGGCAAGCTGGGGAGGGCTAGTCTCCCACTAGTTCGAATTAAGGGGCTACACACCCCTTAATTCGAACTAGCTAGTTCGAACTAGGCTTAGTCCTCGTAAAATGAGGTTTTCCTAGTTTGAACTAAGCGCTCTGCTAGTTCAAATTAAGTTCGAACTAGCGGAGCTCTAGTGTAGCGCCTATGAAAGTTAGTTCGAACTAACGTCCGTTAGTTCGAACTAACTTTGTAATGTAGACATACCCTCCTTCCGGGGCGCTTCCCGAGGCACCCAGCGCTTCAACAAGTTTACATGATAAATTTGACTTTTCCATCTTTTACCATCGACCTGCACCTCGTAATCTACCTCTCCCACTTGTTTTATCACCCGGAAAGGGCCCTGCCATCGGGCCATCAATTTAGACTCCCCTGCGGGCAGCATGACCAGTACCGGGTCGCCCAGACTAAACTTCCTCAGCTGGGTCCCTCTGTTATACTGTCGTGCTTGCGTCTCTTGGGCCCGTTGCAAATTCTCCCATGCCCATTGTCCTACAACCTGCATCCGGTTCCTCAGTTTGATCACGTACTGGGCGGCCCCTAATGCCGTGGAAGTCTGCTCTTCCCACCTTTCTCTAACCAAGTCTAATATTCTGCGAGGGCGTCTCCCGTATAATAATTTGAACGGGGAGTACCCGACCGAGGCTTGCGGCACCTCGCGAATAGCAAAGAGCGGGGGCGGGGGAGCAACTTGTCCCAGTCCCGGGGGTCATCTTGCACTAACCTGCGTAACATAGCCTTCAAAGTCTGATTAAATTGCTCCACTAACCTGTCCGTCTGTGGGTGGTAGACCGAGGTCCGTATCTTAATCCGGAGCCATCGGCATAGCTCGACCATCAAATGCGATACCAAGTTCGGACCTTGGTCAGTTAGGATCTCCTTCGGGAGGCCGACCGGGGAGAACATTTTCATTAATTCATCGGCTATCGTGGTGGCCGTGGTTTTACGAAGGGGTATTGCCTCGGGGTACTGGGTGGCGTAGTCCACTACTACCAGGATGTATTGGTGCCCTCTTCGTGTCCGCTCTAGGGGCCCCGCAAGGTCTAAGCCCACCCGTTCAAAGGGCTCCTCCACCAACGGAAGGGGCACTAAGGCGGCTCGGGGAACCTTCATCCTTGATGCCAGTTGGCACTGGGGACAGGAGGCACAAAAGTTCTTAATGTCCTGGTATATCCCTGGCCAGTAGAACCGCTGCAGTACTCGTTGCTGGGTTTTCTCTATGCCTAAGTGCCCCGCCCACGGGTTGTCGTGCGCCAACTCCATCACCCTCCAGCGGTAAGCCTTGGGTACAACCAGTTGGGCCTCTTCCCCTTGTTGTTCATCCCCCCCCTCCGCACACGGTATAGCCTGTCTTCCCAGATTTCAAAACATGGCCCTTGTTCGGGTGGCCGGTCCTCCCCAACACTCCCCTCTGTCCATACCTGAGCGCTTTCCCCATGCGTGCTGGAGCGTCGGGTCCTCCCGTTGTAGTACCCTAAAGTCCCCCACGTCCAGCTCTAGGGCCGTAAGGGGCGCCTGCCGCTCCGCCTCTCCGTCGCCGTGCAGTGATCGGTCGGGTCCTTTGCCCTTCTGGGCTACACAGACGGGTTTGATCCGTCCCTCCGGAGCCTCCGTTTTTTCCTGTAGGAGCTGTCGAAACCCTGGCCAGTCTCTCCCCAATAAGACGGGGTACGGCAGCCGGTCCACTATCGCCAGCCGTAGGCATCCCCCCTGTTGCCCATCATGTATAACTACCTGCGTAGTCGGGTAGGCGCGCGTGTCCCCATGTACGCACCGAATCCATACTGGGCAACCACGCCGCACCCACGGCATTAGAGAGGCTGCGTGCACCAAGGTCTGTCCGCATCCCGAGTCTAATACCGCCTCGACCCATCTCCCATTTAACTGCACCCTCCGCGTTATTCAGTCATGGCTTACCTCCTGCCTCGGGGTTTTTTTCAAGACTGGCTGCCCGAAGGTACAATCCATCATTGGGCAGTCTCTCCGGAAGTGGCCCTCCTGCCCGCATTGGTAACAGGTCACATTCTTCCCCTCCGTGCCGTGCCACACGGGGGCCAGTCTCCGGTCGGCCCCTCAGCTAGGAGCAATCCTTGGGCCTAACCCTGCTTCCACCCGGGGTTCTCTTCCCCGTGTGGTTGGGGTACCATGTCCGGATGAGCTAACCCCTGTCCCCACCTTTACCTTCTTCTCAGGTTATTCTGCGGCCATAAAATGCTCTATCAGCATGACCGCCTCCTCGAGGGTCCCTGGAAGGACGGCGTACCCATCGCTGGCCTTCGGGGGGTAGCACCTGTAGGTACTGCTCAAGGATCACCAGGTCAGCTACCTGTGTCGCCGTCATAGTAGCCGGTTCCAGCCACCGCATACCGGCCTCTTTGACCCGCTGGGCCACTGCCCTGGGCCGCTCCCCCGCCCCATACTTGGAAGCGCAGAACTTTTGCCAATACGTTTCGGGTGAGATCCCTAGCTGGTCTAAGATGGCTTCTTTAACTTTATAGTAGCATAACGCATCACGATCTGACATGCTACAGTAGGCCAGCTGTGCCGGTTCCGAGAGGTAAGGGGCCAATATCGTGGCCCAATGTTCTTGGGGCCATCGGGCGGCCATAGCCACCCTTTCGAAAGTCACTAAGAACGCTTCAGCGTAGTCTTCCAACCCCAGTTCGGCCAATCTGATCGGGAGGCGGGCATTCAATGCCCCTTCCTCGTCCCCCCCCACGGGACCCGTACCTTGCCCTCGGGCCTCCGCACTGGAGGGGCCTGCCTCCTTCCATTCGTGTAGCAGCTAACGTTGTTGCTTCTGGAACTCCGCCGAGATTTGCTGCAGCACCTCTCTCTGTTGCTGCTGGAGCTGCCACAGGTTGTCCACCAGCCATTCGAGTAGCTTATTTGCCTCCATTGTACCTAGCTCCTAGGCGACAAATATTAACTCCTCCTTTCCCTGCCCTCGTTACAGGGCTCGGGACACTACCCACGTTCTCCACCACGTGTCACGCCTTACCCGCGTGGGTCAAGACCTGGTTGTCCAAAATGCTTTGGGATGATACGCCGGCCGCTGCCGGTAGGGTGGGGTCCGGGCCCTCCCTCACTCCCGGACCCCGGCCCAGGGCCCTAACACTGGGAGTTTGGCTCCCAGTGGAAGCAGGTGGGGTCTTGCCCCTAAACTCGCCTGCTCACGGGCTTCGCGACCCTCCCTGGGCCTCGCGACCCCGCCGGCGGCGTGCTCAACTCTCCCCCTTCCACCCCGGCGTAAGCAGCCCAAGCTCCCAGCCCCATGGTTCCTCCGTTCCCCCGGTACCTGCTTCCCTGTTCCTCTCCTGCTTTCCTCCTCCCTCTCCCCGGCCTGTCTGGCTTCTTTTATCCTCCCCTCAGCCGTTTTCCCCCCACTTCCGGGTGCTAGGCGGCCATTTTGCTCGTTGCGCCGGTGACGACAGATGACATCATCCCCGGGCGCCGCTGCGTGCCATCTTCCCCGCCCTCGGGCCGGCCAGCCGCAGCCTTCCCCGTCCCCCACCTGGGTGTAGTCTGGAGGTGGGTTCCCCTGGGCCGCTGGCGCCGAACCCGCGGCTGGTGACAGGGTTGCTCCACCCCGTCACAAGGAGTATAAATAAATTGTGTGAGAATGCAGGGGGGTTATCAGGAAGGCAAAAGCACAGTTGGAATTGCAGCTAGCAAGGGACGTGAAGGGGAACAAGAAAGGTTTCTACAGGCATGTTAGCAAGAAGAGGGTGATCAGAGAGGGTGTGGGGCCCCTACTGGATGAGGGAGGTAACCTAGTGACAGATGATGTGGGGAAAGCTGAAGTACTCAATGCTTTCTTTGCCTCTGTCTTCACAGACAAGGTCAGCTCCCAGACTAATGCACTAGGCAATGCCGCATGGGAAGGAGGTGCACAGCTCTTTGTGGGGCAAGAACAAGTTAGGAACTATTTAGAAAAGCTAAACGTACACAAATCCATGGGTCCGGATTTAATGCATCCGAGGGTTCTGAGGGAGTTCGCAAATGCCATTGAGAAGCCTTTGGTCATTATCTTTGAAAACTCGTGGAGATCGGGAGAGATCCCAGATGATTGGAAAAAGGCAAATGTAGTGCCCATCTTTAAAAAGGGGAAGGACAATCCAGGGAACTATAGACAGGTCAGCCTTACCTCTGTCCCTGGAACAATCATGGAGGGGATCCTCAAGGAATCCATTTTAAAGCACTTGGAAGAGGGGAAAGTGATCAGGAATAGTCAACTTGGATTCACGAAGTGCCAGTAATGCCTGACCAATCGGATTAGGTTCTATGATGGGGTAACTGACTCTGTGGACATGGAACAGTCAGTGGATGTGATATACCTTGACTTTAGCAAAGCTTTTGATACGGTCTCCCACAATATTCTTGCCAGCAAGTTAAGGGAATATGGACAGTAAAATGGATAGAAAGCTGGATAGACCGTGGAGCCCAACGGGTAGTGATCAACGGCTCGATGTCAGGTTGGCGGTCGGTTTTTAGCGGAGTGCCCCAAGGATCAGTTTTAGGACCTGTTTTGTTCAATGTCTTTATTAATGACCTGGATGAGGGGATGGATTGCACCCTCAGCAAGTTTGCGGATGACACGGGGAGAGGTAGATACGCTGGAGGGCAGGGAGAGGGTCCAGAGTGACCTAGACAGATTAGAGGATTGGGCCAAAAGAAATCTGATGAGGTTCAACAAGGACAAGTGTAGAGTCCTGCACTTGGGATGGAAGAATCCCAAACATTGTTACAGGCTGGGGACTGAATGGCTCAATAGCAGTTCTGCAGAAAAGGACCTGGGGATTACAGTTGATGAGAAGCTGGATATGAGTCAACAGTGTGCCCTTGTAGCCAAGAAGGCTAATGGCATATTAGGGTGCATTAGGAGGAGCATTGCCAGCAGATCTAGAGAAGTGATTATTCCCCTTTATTCGGCTCTGGTGAGGCCACATCTGGAGTATTGTGTCCAGTTCTGGTCCCCCCACTATAGAAAGGATGTGGACGCATTGGAGAGGGTCCAGCTGAGGGCAACCAAAATGATTAGGGGGCTGGGGCGCATGACCTATGAGGAGAGGCTGAGGGAGTTGGGTCTGTTTAGTCTGCAGAAGCGAAGAGTGAGGGGGGATTTGATAGCAGCCTTCAACTTCCTGAAGGGAGGTTCCAAAGAGGATGGAGAGAGGCTGTTCTCAGTAGTGACAGGTGGCAGAACAAGGAGCAATGGTCTCAAGTTGTGGTGGGAGAGGTCCAGGTTGGATATTAGGAAAAAACTATTTCCCTAGGAGGGTGGTGAAGCACTGGGATGGGTTCTCTAGGGAAGTAGTGGAGTCTCCATCCCTAGAGGTGTTTAAGTCTCGGCTTGACAAAGCCCTGGCTGGGTTGATTTAGTTGGGATTGGTCCTGCCTAGGGCAGGGGGCTGGACTTGACCTTCTGAGGTCTCTTCCAGTTCTATGATTCTAACCTCGCACTGGGCCTGCAAGGGTTAACCAGGATTAAGTGGCTGAGAGAGTCCCTCCCCCACAGCCCTGCTGGGCATGCTCCAGGTGGAGGACAGATAGAAAGGCCACTGGAGCAGCTCAGTCTGGGCTGACTGGCACTGGAGAAGGAGGTGCAGCCAGAGTTCTGGAGGAAGAGCAGCAGGCAGAACAAACCGCAGAGGCCAGTCAATGAGGAACAGCCGGAGAAGGCCCCAGTCTGGCGGGAAGAAGGCTGCTGGGGTGAGTCTGATAGGAAGTTGCCCAGGGCAAAGTGTTAGATCCCTGAGAGCTTGGCATTGTTTTGGGCAGATTCCCTGCTGAGCTAGTGGTGGGTCACCCCACCACTGACAGGGCCCTGGGCTGGGAGATGGTGGGCCTAGGTCTCTCTACCTAATCCCCATTAACCCTGAGGGGTGGGGTGCTACAACTGATTAGTGACTCAGGCTGCTAGGCCATGCTGCCCTATGTGAAGGAACATTGATATTGACTTTGTGACTGCAGCTGCTAGGTCTTACTGCCCTGATAGCAAGGAGTGTTGCTATGGAATCTGACTGCTAGGTCTCACTGCCCTGCAGGAAGGTAGTGATTACTGACTCTGGCCACTAGGCTGCACTGTCTCAAGGACAGGGTTTTGTTATAGGCCCTGAGCCAAAGGCACGGAGATGCACACGAGGTGGAGCACTCTGAGGCTACGTCTAGACTGCATCCCTCTGTCGACAGAGGGATGCAAATCAAGCACGTTGAAATTGCTAATGAAGCCGGGATTTAAATATCCCGCATGTCATTAGCATAAACATGGCCGCCGCTTTTTTCAAAACAGTTTTTTCGAAAAAATGGCAGTCTAGATGTGGCTCTGTCGAAAATAAACCCTTTTTCGACAGATCCTGTATTCCTCAAAAAATTAGGTTAACAGGATCTGTCGAAAAAGGGTTTATTTTCGACAGAGCCACGTCTAGACTGCTGGTTTTTTTAGAAAAAAAAAACAGTTTCGGAAAAAAGTGGCGGCCATGTTTATGCTAATGAGGCATGGGATAGTTAAATCCTGGCTTCATTAGCAATTTCAACGTGCCTAATCTTCATCTCTCCGTCAACAGAGGGGTGTAGTCTAGACACACCCTGAGGGACCTTAAAGGCCTAACGCCCTGCCCCTGAGGGGGCTGGGCATACATATCCTGTGATAACTGGGGGAGAACGTGGGCAAGTAATACGATCCTTCCCCTGATATAAAGGGGAAGTGTGGAGTGATGGAATTGCATTACTGAGGGTACGTCTACACTACAACGTTAATTCGAACTAACTTAGTTCGAATTAGTTAATTTGAACTAAGCTAATTCGAACTAACGGATCTAGACTAAAAAACTAGTTCAAATTAGCGTTTTGCTAATTTGAACTAGCATGTCCACATTGAGTGGACCCTGAACTGGGCTTAAGGATGGCCGGAAGCAGTGCCGGCAGGGCATCAGAGGAGGACTTAGAGCGTGGAGCTGCTGCCTCAGGCTAGCCCAGGGCTGCGCTTAAAGGGACCCGACCCCCACCCTGGACAGACAGTTCTCAGGGGTGCCCTGCTTGCAAAGCAGTCCTGGCTTGGAGTGCCCGGACTACCCACTGTCACGTTGCTGAATTGGAGGGAAGCAGCCAAATCGCTGCTGCACCCCTAGGTGGGGGTGTTGGCCCCAGAAATTGGTGTGGGGGGAGCCATGTGGGGTATTGAATGGGAGATTATTGTTTGTTAATCTTATGTACGCTATTTATGTGAGTGTATAATGTCTGTGTGTGTAGGTAGGAATCTGTAATCTGTGTGGAAGCTGAATATTTCTGTGAATGTGGTTAAGCATTGCTATGGACAGGCTGAGTAGCAAAGCCCTGTGGAACAATGACTCTCAATAGGCTATGGACACACCCAAAGAATGGGATTTGTCACCTGAGGGCAGCCAGCAGGAAACATAGAGTTTGGCCTCTGACCAGGTGACTTGCTGCATACAAGAAGAGGCCAGGAAGGGAATAAAAGGGGCCATGTGGTCGAGGCCATTTTGTTCTCAGCTCAGCACTTCATCCCAGAGGCAGCACTGCAGGGATTGAAGAGCCCGGAAGACCTGTGAACCCATCCTGATCGTAGGATGTGCAATAAGGACTTGTAACCAGCAGCTGCAACATCTCTGCTAGAGCCTGCATCGAGGACTGGGAGATTCGGTGCATGTAACGTACTGTACTTTAATAACCTCACTCTCAAGCTTTTCTTTCTTGTAATAATAAACCTTTAGATATAGATTCTAAAGGATTGGCCCAGCGTGATTTGTGGTAAGGTCCAGAGGGTAAATTGACCAGGGATCTGTGGCTGGTTTCTTGGAACCGGACAGAACTTGTTCGGGGTAGGTGGGATTGGGTGCTAGGACCCCCCACCTGTGTATAGGCCCAGGGCCATCTGGGGCACGGATATTGCTGGGGTGTCGGAGGGGTTTTGCTCGGGAGGCTTCAGGCAGGCAGCTGAAGCGCTCTGTGAGACTGGTTTGTGGCCTGTTTGGAGAGGTCGCCAGTCAGGGGGGGCTGTAAGGAGCCCCGGATTTGAGCAATTCGCCCTGAGCGGACGCCCTAAGCTGTGCCCAGACACGGCCCGGTCCGTCACACCCACACTGGGCACATCACAGCACTCGGCCATCAGAACGGCTGCACTTGCCGCAGGCTGCCATCTGGGGAGAGGGGGCAATTGGGGGGCTGCAGGAGAGCTTCCACCCCCAGAAGCCCACAGAGCCAGCCCAGTCCTCCCCATCGGGGGCTCGTGCCCCATTCCTCCCTCACCTCCTTCCACTTACCCTTCCCTAGCCCCTCTTCTTGATGTACAAAATAAAGGACACGTGTGTTCAAAAATAGAAACTCTGTTTATTTAACAAAACTCGGGGAAACTGGGAAAAGGAGGTGGGAGAGGGGAAGAGAGAGGCTGGGAGAGGGGAGGGGGAAAACTGGGAGGAGGGAGCTGAAAGGGGGAAGCAAGGGAAAGGAGGGGGTGGGGAAACTGAAGGATCAGGGGTGGGGTTCTCGCCGGGCCAACCGCCTCCCAGCACGGCAAGGGAGGGGGCCTCGGCGTCCCCGGGGGGATGGGGTGGAGGGTGCGGAGGTTGAGGTGGGGGGTGTGGACATTGAGGAAGAGGTTGTGGGGGTTGAGGAGGAAGAGGTGGGAGGGGGGGCAGGAGTGGGAGGAGGGACAGCAGTTGGGGGGCCAGCAGGCGCAGGACCAGCACGGGGCACCATGCTCTGCAGCAGGAGCTGCAGGTTGGTGCTCAGCCCTCGGAGCTCAGCCAGCAGCTCGTGGCGGAGCTGCAGGTCTTCCTGCATCCACGCCTGTAGTGTGCGGTGCAGGGCTCGCAGGGCCCCCAGGTGCTGGTCCCAGTATTCCTGCCACGTGGTGGCGGTCCGGAGCAGGCCGCGGGTGCGGGAGCATGTCCTGGGCGGGGTGGTTCGCCCTGCACGAGCAGCTGGTGCAGCTGTAGAGAAAGAAGAGAAGTGGTCAGTTCTCCCTGGGGACGCAGAGGATGATGCCCAGCCCCCTCCCCCACCCCGCAACGTGAGGGTGACCATGTCCTGCACCGTCACAGCCGCTGTGCTTGTACAGAGGCCATGGTCAGGATGTCTGGCTCTCCCCGGGACTGGGAGCTGCCCCAAGACCGCACCCATGCCCCTGTGCCATGTATAGTGTGGCCGGGGCGGTGGGGGGAAAGGGGAGATGTCCCCTGCCTCCGTGTAGAGGGGACATGTGAAGGGAAATCATCCTGCTGGGTCCTGCCCCGGGGTCGGGAGCATGTCACGTCTCTTTGCACAAGCATGTGCCTATTGGGCCATGGCCCCTGGGTGTCACGCAGCTGGAGCCACCTGCCCAAGGGTGGCATGGCATGTGCTCGCACGTGCACAGGTGTCTGCGTGATCCGTGGAAGGCATGGCCCACGCGCGCAGTCTCTGGTCTCCCTCCCACCTCCCCCCCCCCCCGAACTACTTAATTCAAACTACTTACCCGGTACGGTCTCCCTGGACGACCCTGCTGGAACAGCTGGCGGTGGCCCCTCCGGTGCGCCCAGGTCAGGGCCCTCTGGTCCCGGCTCGATGTCCCCTGGGCTGGCACGGACCGCCCTGCCCCCCAAGAGTTGGTGGAGGGCAGTGAAGTAGAGGCAGGTGGCAGCCCCTGCAGCGGCGCCGCCCCTTGTGGCCCTGGCGTACCCCTGCCGCAGCTGTTTCACCTTAATGCGCACCTGCTCCTGGGTGCGCCTGTGTCCCCTGCTGGCCATGGCGGCTGCTATGCGGCCATAGACGGCCGCATTCCTCCTCCTAGTGCGGAGATCATGGACGTTGGGGGCCTGCCCCCAAACCTCAATGAGATCCATGACCTCCGCACTAGACCAGGAGGCCGCGCGCCGTCTACGGCCCCTGGCTGGCCCCTGGGTGCTGGGGAACTGGGCAGGGGACGTCTCACTGCCACTGGCTGCCTGGCTCATCATGCAGCCACTGGCTCAGGGGCAGAGACTGCTGGCAGGGCTGGCTGACTCTAGTGCTGTCTGGCCAGAGTCTACCCCTTTAAGGGCCCGGGGCTGGGGGAGAGGAGAGGAGTTTTCCTGGTTGTGCCCAGAGAGGCCACCAGGGGGAACCTGGGAAGGGCTAGCCTCCCACTAGTTTGAATTAAGGGGCTACACAGCCCTTAGTTCAAACTAGCTAGTTCGAACTAGGCTTAGTCCTCGTAAAATGAGGTTTACCTAGTTCGAACTAAGCGCTCCGTTAGTTCAAATTAAGTTCGAACTAGCGGAGCGCTAGTGTAGCGCCTAGGAAAGTTAGGTCGAACTAACGTCCGTTAGTTCGAACTAACTTTGTAGTGTAGACATACCCTGAGAGACTGGAAAAAAAATCCTGTTGACAAGGTGGAGCCCAGCAAGTTTTTTTGAATGGTTGCTGGATAACCAGCAGAAGCAGGCCACCCAGCAGCAGCAGGCCCAACTGCTCCAACAGATGGTGACCCAGCAACAACTGCAGGTGACCCAAGAACAGGGGCAGCAGCAACAGCTACTGGGGGAACTGGCTGCCCAGCAGCAGGCCCAACAAGATCAATTGATCCAGTGGATGACGGCGTTGTGGAGGGCGGCACCACCCCCTCTTCCTAGCCCAGCTGCAGATGGGGCCAGGGGTGGCCTGTCAGGGTTACTCATACACCTCACGAAGTTGGGACCCCATGATGACCCTGAAGCCTACCTAGTTACATTTGAGCGGGTTGTCAACACCGCTGGATGGCCGCCTGAGTACTGGCCCACAGTACTGGCACCTTACTTGACAGGCCCAGCCCATATGTCCTACTGGAACCTGGACCCCCCGGGAGGCACTGGAATGCCCGTGGGTTAAGGCAGCCATGCTAGATCAAGCCGGGGTCAGCCCCAAGACATACTGCCAGCAGCTGCACCAGAAACAGTATCTGCTGAGAGCCAGACCAAGAGCAGTGGCCCAACAGACCCAGGCTCACTGTTGGTGGTGGCTGGAACCAGATCAATGGATGGCAGCCCAGGTAGCAGAGGTGGTGGCCCTGGTACAGTTTGTTCAGATCCTGCCTAAGGGTGGGAAAGAGTGGGTGCAACGGCACCACCCGGAGACCCTCGCTGAAGCAGTCTCCTTGGCTGAGCTTTACATGGTGGCAGAGGAGCCAGCAAAGCTGGACCAGAAACCGGGGAGTCCGAGAGCGAGGAGCAAGCAGTGGGACTGAGGGATCTAAAATGCGGACAGAAGGGTGCTTCACTCCCACACCAGGCCACCTTAGTAATCCAGGGTGACCCCGCCAAAGGAGCACATTGGGGGCACCCCTGCACAAGGAGGGGTAGACCTGCCAAGGAGTGGGGAACTCCCCACCAGAAGACTCCACCTATGGGGCAAAGTCTGGGCCACTGCTATGAGTGTGACCAGGAGGGACATTTCCGGAGGACTGCTGCTATGGGCAGGTGTTGCTGGCAGGATCACAGGCCAGAAAAAGACACAGCCAAGATAGTGATTCCCATCAGACTTAATGGAATGCCCACCAAGGAGCTGGTGGACTCCAGGTGCAGCCAAACCCTTATTCGAGAGGGACTGACCCCATTGCCAGACAAACATGGCAACTCAGTGCAGTTACAATGCATCCACAGGGACTTGACGTTGTATCCTATGACCTGGGTGACTCTGGAAACCAGACAGCAAGAAGAATGATGCCAGGTCATGGTGGCTCTAGTCGGTTTGCCTGTCCGGAGGGGTTCCTCCTCCTCCGGCTCCGTGGGTGCCCCTTCCCTCCCACTCCACTCCTGAGAAGGAGGAGAGGCAGCAGGGTGCAGGAGCTGCTCTCTCCCTTCTCCCCCCCTTGTTCCTGCTCCTGTTCCTGCCTCTGCACCGGCCGGATCCCTCTCCACCCAGCTGCCTGCCTGCTGAGGCCTGCTCCCCCAGACGCCGCTCCAGCTGCTGCTCCTTACCACCACCACTGCTACCACCACTACCAGCTGCTGCTGCTGCCTGAGGGGAGGGGGGGGCCTGCCGGCTGCCCTCCCTCTCCCCTCCACCACTCCGGAGGAGAAGGACCCCACCAGCACCCACCACCCAGAGGCCTGCCCCACCTGGCTGTTGCCCGCCTGCTGCTGCTGCTGCACCACCTGCACCCCGCCGAGGAGGACAAGGACTGCCAGTCGGACTGTGGAGGGGGTTTGTTTGTTAAGACTGAGCCTTTTATCTGCTCCTGGGGTGGTGGTGGACAGAGACACCAAGAGGGGGGCTGGGGGAGAGGCGCAGAGCCCTCCCCCTAGTCCAGCTGCCCCCCCCCCATACCACCACCCCCCACCAACCCTTGCACCACCAGGACTCGCCCCTCGGTGGGGCTGGCTGTTCCCCCCGTTTGTATCACCTGGGACTGTCTTGCTGCAGCAGTGGGCGAGGACTGAGCCTCCCACAAGCTCTTGTGGGTGTGCTCCCCCCCCTTGGACTTGGCCCCCCCTACCTTAGTAGTGTCTGGTTGGGGGCCCCCCTCACCCTTGGTTTCCTCGCCCTATTCCCCTTTGTAGCAGCCTTGCCCACCCCACTCTGTTAGCCAGTTCTGTTCTCTCCTCCCTCCCTCCGTTTGCTGACCAGCCCCGCCCAGCTTCAGTTTGTTCTACCCGCCCCGCCCACATTTGGCCGGTGCTCTGTTTCCCAGCCCTTGCTTGCCTTGCCCCGCCTTGTTCACCCAATACCCCTGCCCCCAGCCTCCCAGTAGTCCTGTAGCCCCACCCAGAGTTCCGGTCCCCGCCCCGAGTGCTTGTGCGCCCCCCGCTTTTTAGTTAGTCCCCCCCCTGCACATCCCCCCCCTCAACAGCCCCATAGTCCCCTTTGTACCCCAGTGCAGCCGGCCCCCACCCTGCACCCACTACCTTGCTTCCTGTCTGCCCTGCTAGCACCCTCCTCCTCTGCTCCCAGCCTTGCAGGGAGGAGTGACTGCTGGTCTTTCAGGCTCCCTAGTCTATTACCCCTGGTAGGACCCTCCCTCCCAGAAATGGGCTGGCTGGCAGGTGGAGTGGGGGCACGGGGTGCATTTTAGCCACCTCGGCGTTCGCTCGGCCGGGGTGGCCACCCTGTTCTCCCCTGCCCTACGGCCCGAGGTGCTGGGGACCGCCGAGGTTGTCCCGGGCCGCCTGCTGCATGACCGGGACTGCGCGGAGGGGCAGACGTTGAACCTCGTCGACGTCTACGCCCCGAACGCGGGCCCGGACCAGGTTACCTTTTACCGGCAGGCGGCCACCTCCCTCGGCACTCTGGATCCTCGCGAGTGCCCGGTCCTGGGCGGGGATTTCAACACCACCCTCGATGACCGGGACCGTGTAGGACTCACGAACTGCCAGGCCACGGCAGACGTCCTTAGGGAGATCGTGGACCATCACTTCCTGGTGGACGTCTGGCGGGACCACCACCCGGACGACAGTACCACCTTCACTTACGTCCGGGTGGGGAACGAGCGGTCGAGCCACTCCCAGTTGGATCGCATTTACCTTTGCCCACTCCTCCAGCATCCGGCCAGCCCCGTTCACGGACCACCATCTGGTGGCCGTGAAAGCCTCTCTGACTTCGGAGACGCTGGGGCCGGCCTATTGGCATTTTAACAATAGCTTGCTGGAGGACGTGGGCTTCGTGGCGTCCTTCCGGGAGTTCTGGCAGGCCTGGCGGGGGCAGCGGCCCGCCTTTCCCTCGGCGCGGCGATGGTGGGACGTGGGGAAGGTGTGCGCCCGGCTCTTCTGCCGTGACTACTCCCGGAGCGCCAGCCGGAGGAGGGATGCGGCGATAGAGCAGTTGGAGCGGGAGGTCTTGAAGCTTGAGAGGCGCCTCAGATCCGCCCCCGAGGATCCACCCCTCCGTGAGGCGTACCGGGAGAAGTGGGAGGAGCTCCGGGCCCTGGAAGATCACAGGGCCCGGGGCGCTTTTGTTCGATCTCGCATCCACCTCCTTCGGGAGATGGATCGCGGCTCCCGCTTCTTCTAGGCCCTGGAGAAAAGGAGGGGGGCTAAAAAGCACGTCACCTGCCTTTTGGCGGAGGACGGCACCCCCCTCACGGACCCGGCGGAGATGCGTGGAAGGGCCAGGGCCTTCTACGCCAGTTTGTTCTTCCCGGATCCGACCGAAGCCGACGCCTGCAGGGCGCTCTGTACCGAGCTCCCGACGGTCGGCGCGGGCGACCGAGACCGGCTGGAGCTGCCTCTCACTCTGGCCGAGTTCTCGGAAGCCCTCTGTCTCATGCCCAACAATAAAACCCCGGGCATGGACATGCTGACCGTGGAGTTCTACCGCGTGTTCTGGGATGTCCTCGGCCTAGACCTCGTCACCGTCTGGGCCGAGTCCTTGGAGAGCGGGGTCCTCCCTCTGGCATGCAGGCAAGCGGTGCTCGCCTTACTGCCGAAGAAGGGGGACCTCCGCGACCTACGGAATTGGCGTCCCGTCTCGCTCCTCAGCACGGACTACAAGGTCGTAGCAAAAGCCATCTCGCTGCGACTGCGGTCCGTGCTGGCGGACGTGATCCATCCCGACCAGACCTACACCATCCCGGGCCGTAGTATATTTGACAACTTGTATCTGGTCCGGGATCTCTTAGAGCTCGGGTGTAGGGACGGCTTGTCATTCGCCCTCCTGTCCCTGGACCAGGAGAAGGCGTTCGACAGGATGGACCACGGGTATCTCCTGGGCACCCTGCAGGCCTTCGGCTTCGGGCCCCGGTTTGTGGGTTTTCTCCGGGTGCTGTACGCCCTCGCGGAGTGTTTGGTCAGGCTCAACTGGACCCTGACCGAGCCGGTCAGCTTCGGGCGGGGGGTACGTCAGGGGTGTCCGCTGTCGGGCCAGCTGTACGCTCTGGCGATCGAGCCCTTCCTCTGTCTCCTCCGTAGGAGGTTGACGGGGTTGGTGCTTCGGGAGCCGGAGCTGCGGCTGGTCCTGTCGGCGTACGCCGATGACGTGCTCCTCGTGGTCCAGGACCCGGGCGACCTGGTGCATGTGGAGGCTTGCCAAGCCGTCTACTCGGCAGCCTCCTCCGCCCGGGTCAACTGGGTCAAGAGCTCTGGCCTGGTGGTCGGGGAAGGGACCTCCTCCAGACCTGGAAGCTGTTCTCGGCGACCAGGTCAGTTGTGGCCTCCAAGGGAGCAGACCTCCTCGTGGAGACCCTGCTCCACAGTCCAGCCTTGTGTGTGCAGGTGGCGGAGTCTCCCTCGGTGCGCCGGAGGCTGATCCTGGCAGACACCACCATGGTTGGAGACCTCCTGGACTACGACAGGGGGGACTGGGTGGATCCCCGAGCGCTCACTCGGCGCATGGGGCTCTCCACCCCCCGAACCCCCCTGCGCCTACTCCAGGAGGTGAAGGCGGCCTTGCCGCGGCCCGCTCTCGACTTCCTGCAGAGGTCCCTGCGAGAGGGTACGCCCTGCTCCTCCCGTCCTGCAAACCCTCCGTCCCTTATTATCGGGCCCCTGTTCCGCGGCCCCCCCCCCGGCCTCCCCTTCCTTGGACCCCCAGCCGGCTGCAAAATCTGCAGCAGGTCTGTTTTCAAACCGCGCCAAGACAACATCTGTACACACTGCATTTCCCCACCCTCGTGTCCTGCCCCGATACCAAGTGGTGGGACTATAGAGGGTGGGGAACCCCAATGGGCCAGCGTCTACTCCGATCTAATCCCACGGCCCATCGGGGGCATCAGTTGGCAGCTCCTTCACGGGGCCGTGAGCACGGGCGTGTACTTGGCGCGGTTCACCCCAATCCCGGACACCTGCCCCTTTTGCGGCGTGAGGGAGAACCTGGCGCACACTTACCTTGAATGCGCCAGGTTGCAGCCCCTATTCCGGCTCCTCCAGAACCTCTTATTGAGGTTCTGGCTGCACTTCTCCTCTCACCTTCTCCTGTACGCACACCCTATCCGTGGCCCCACAAAGTCGCGAGACCTCCACGTCAACCTACTCCTGGCCCTAGCAAAGGCCGCCATCTATAACACCAGGAGTAAGATGTTAGACGAGGGGGTTCTCTGCGACTGTGGGGACTATTTCCGTTCCTCCCTTGTATCACGTATCCGGGCAGAGGTCCTCTGGGCAGTGTCCACTGGCTCCTTCGATAGCTTTGAGGAGCAGTGGGCGCTGTCCGGGGTTCTCTGCTTGGTGTCCCCATCCGGTTCCCTAGTTATAAACCTTTAGCCCACACTCCTTGCCCCTTTTGTCATTATTTGTCCCCAGTAATTAATTGGACACGGGTCCAGTCGTCCCTCCCGCAAGGCTGGGGGAGGGGCTTTTAGAAAGTGGGCGGGCTTTGCCCGCCCTCTCTCCCGTGTTTTCAAATAGAGCCCCACTACAGTGGCCCAGAAGTTAGCCTGCCCAGTGGCATGATTGTCCTGACTTCACAGACCTCCTGTGAGGTGAGAATGCTCAGGCCAGGAGAATTAAGGGGATTTGACCCACCTGGACAGCGCTGACACGTCAGGACCTGTCGGATGTCCTGGGCGAAGGACCCTCGGGGGGGCCCCTGGGACAGTGAGAGTATGTCTAGACAGAGGCATGTAGATTAGGCTACCTGGCATAAGGGATCGGTTTGCAAAGGCTTCCCCAGCCTACTGATGCGCGTCTAGACTACCGCGCTGTGCCGGATCAGCTGATCGTCGGCACAGCACGGCAGCCATGTTTATTTTAGTGATTTTATTTAAATCTCCGCTTCTTTGCCTATGCCTGGTAGCCTAAATCTACATGCCTCTGTTGCCAGAGGCATGTAGTCTAGACATACCCTGTGATCTGTACCCAGATGAGCGGAGGCACCAGTTGACCCAAGACAGGTAGGGATGCACGTGGTCATGAATAGGAGCTTCTAAGGAGAGTGTGACGGGGTGTACCAACCCCACACTGGCCCGGGAGGGGTTAACCAAGCCAGATGGGCTGAGAAGGCCCCACCCCCACAGCCCTGCTGGGCATGCTCCAACTGCAGGCCTAGTATAAAAACCAGAGGAGCAGCTCAGTCAGGGCTGACCACAGCAGGGGAAGGCGCTCCTGCCCAAACACAGCAGCAGCGACCATGGCAAATGGACAACCAGGAAAGCAACTAACCTGGAGGACGCAGGTGGGGAACACGTTGGCCAGCAGCCGGGGTCGGAAGTAGCCCAGGGTGGGGAGCTGGAGGCCTCCGGGTGAGCTCAGTGTATTTCGGGCAGATTCCCCACAGAGCCCGTGGTAGGATACATGCACCACTGACAGGGCCCTGGGCTGGGGCCTGGTAGAGAGGGAGGGCCCGGGCCCCTCTAACCCCACCTCCCTTGATCCCCAGAGGGGGGTGAACCTATTGTGATAGAGCAGTGGTCACCCACCAGTAGATATGGATCTACCGGTAGATCTTGGAGCCTCTGACAGGTGATCCTGACTGGTTTGGCTGGGAAGCTATCAAGTGCAGCACTTCAGTTGTGCCTCCCCCCACTGTCCTGCTGCTCCTGCCCTCTGCCTTGGAGCTGCCCCCTGGAGCCTCCTGCTTGCTGTGCAGGGTGTCCCTCCTCCCCCCACTTCTGTACCCTATGTCCACACAGAGAGAAGGCGATGGAGGGAGCTTGGCAATGCAAGTCTGTCACACACACACTGGGGGTATGTCTACACTACCACCCTAGTTCGAACTAGCGGGGTAATGTAGGCAACCGGAGTTGCAAATGAAGCCCGGGATTTGAATTTCCCGGGCTTCATTTGCATGTTGCCGGGCACCGCCATTTTTAAATGTCCGCTAGTGCGGACTCCGTGCCCCGCGGCTACACGCGGCACGAACTAGGTAGTTCGGACTAGGCTTCCTATTCCGAACTACCGTTGCTCCTCGTGGAAAAGCCGGAAAAAAGTGGCGGACATCTTTATTTATATCACGCGGGGGATATTTAAATCCCCCGCGGATTTCCCTATTACGAAGTTTAAAATTAGCATCCCCCTTTCGGAAAAGGGGCCAGTGTAGACGTAGCCTCAGGGTTTGTTTTCCTTTTGGGAGAGGGGGAGCCTATACAGGAAGGATGGGCTCCACCTAAACCAGGGTGGAACCAGACTGCTGGCACTAAACATTAATAAGGCCGTAGAGCAGTTTTTAAACTAAGAGATGGGGGAAAGCCGATTGGTGCGGAGATGCATGTAAATCGGAGAGAGACTTCTCTTAGAGGAGAATCCGTTGATAGAGATTCTCTAAGCTGTAGTCAGAAAGAGAGGAGGGGAGAGGACAAACCATGGGCCAGAGCAGACAAACAACCGCATACAAAGGAATCCAATGCATCAGGGAAGGGCAGACAAATAAGCAGTGGCAAATTTTTAAAGTGCTTGTACACAAATGCTAGAAGTCTGACTAATAAGATGGGAGAACTAGAGTACCTCGTATTAAAGGAGGAGATTGACATAATAGGCATCACTGAAACCTGGTGGAATGAGGAAAATCTGTGGGACACAATCATGCCGGGATATAAAATATATCGAAAGGATAGAGCAGGCCGGGTGGGTGGCGGAGTGGCACTGTATGTGAAAGCTAATGTAGAATCAAATGAAATAAAAATATTAAGTGAATCAACATGTTCCATAGAATTGCTATGGATAGAAATTCCATGCTCCAATAATAAGAAATTAGCAGTAGGGATATATTACCGACCACCTGACCAGGACAGTGATACTGACATAGAAATGCTGAGGGAGATTAGAGAGGCTACCAAAATAGAGAACTCTATAATAATGGGGGATTTTAATTACCCCCATATTGACTGGATACATGTCACCTCAGGAAGAGAAGTGGAGATAAAATTTCTCAATGGCTTAAATGACTGCTTGGAGCAGCTAGTGCAGGAACCCACAAGGGGAGAGGCAATTCTCGATTTAGTCCTGAGTGGAGTGCAGGATCAGGTCCAGGATATAACTGTTACAGGACCGCTTGGGAATAGTGACCATAATATAATAACATTCAACATTCCTGTGGTGGGAAGAACACCTCAGCAGTCCAGTACCCTGGCATTTAATTTCAAAAAGGGGAATTACACAAAAATGAGGAGGTTAGTTAAACAGAAATTAAAAGGCACAGTGACTAGAGCCAAATCCCTGAAAGCTGCATGGAAACTTTTTAAAGACACCATAATAGAGGCCCAACTTAAATGTATACCCCAAATTAAAAAACATAGCAAGAGACCTAAAAAAGAGTCACTGTGGCTTAACCACCATGTACAAGAAGCAGTGAGGGACAAAAAGGTATCTTTTAAGAAGTGGAAGTCCAATCGTAGTGAGATAAATAGAAAGGAACATAAACACTGTCAAATCAAGTGTAAACATTTAATAAGAAAAGCAAAAAAAGATTTTGAGGAACAGCTAGCCAAAAACTCAAAAAGAAATAACAAGATGTTTTTTAAGTACATTAGAAGCAGGAAGCCTGCTAAAAAGCCTGTGGGTCCCCTAGATGATCGAGCTGTAAAAGGAGCAATCAAGGACGATAAAGCCATTGCGGAGAAACTAAATGATTTCTTTGCTTCAGTCTTCACGGCTGAGGACGTTGGGGAGCTTCCCGAATCTGCACCGTCCTTTGTGGGTGATGAATCTGAGGAACTGTCCCGGATTGAAGTGTCATTAGAGGAGGTTTTGGAACAAATAGAAAAACTTAATGTTAACAAATCTCCGGGACCGGATGGCATTCATCCAAGGGTTCTCAAAGAACTCAAATGGGAAATTGCTGAGCTATTATCTGTGGTTTGTAACCTATCCTTTAAATCGGCTTCCGTACCTAATGACTGGAAGGTAGCCAACGTGACACCAATATTTAAAAAGGGCTGTAGAGGCGATCCTGGCAATTACAGACCGGTAAGTCTAACTTCAGTACTGGGCAAATTAGTGGAAACAATAGTAAAGAATAAAATTGTGAAGCATGTAGAAGAACATAATTTGTTGGACAAAAGTCAACATGGTTTCTGTAAAGGGAAATCCTGTCTTACTAATCTATTAGAGTTCTTTGAAGGGGTTAACAAACATGCGGACAAGGGGGATCCAGTAGATATAGTATACTTGGATTTTCAGAAAGCCTTTGACAAGGTCCCTCACCAAAGGCTCTTGTGTAAATTACATGGCCATGGGATAAGAGGGAAGGTCCTTTCTTGGATTGAGAACTGGTTAAAAGACAGGAAACAAAGGGTAGGAATAAATGGTAAATTTTCAGATTGGAGAGGGGTAACTAGTGGTGTACCCCAAGGGTCAGTCCTGGGACCAATCCTTTTCAACTTATTCATAAATGATCTGGAGAAAGGGGTAAGCAGTGAGGTAGTAAAGTTTGCAGATGATACCAAACTGTTTAGGATAGTCAAGACAGAAGCAGACTGTGAGGGACTCCAAGAAGATCTCACCAAACTGAGTGATTGGGCAACAAAATGGTAAATGAAATTTAATGTGGATAAGTGTAAAGTAATGCACACTGGGAAAAATAACCCCAACTATACGTACAGTATGATGGGGGATAATTTGGCTACAACAAATCAGGAAAGAGATCTTGGAGTTATCGTGGACAGTTCTCTGAAAACTTCCACGCAGTGTGCAGCGGCGGTCAAAAAGGCAAATAGGATGCTAGGAATTATTAGGAAAGGGATAGAAAATAAGACCCAGAATATCTTACTGCCCCTGTATAAAACTATGGTACGCCCACATCTTGAATACTGTGTACAGATGTGGTCTCCTCATCTCAAAAAAGATATTTTGGCCTTGGAAAGGGTTCAGAAAAGGGCAACTAAAATGATTAGGGGTTTGGAACGGGTCCCATATGAGGCGAGGCTAAAGAGACTGGGACTTTTCAGTTTAGAAAAGAGGAGACTGAGGGGGGATATGATAGAGGTATATAAAATCATGAGTGGTGTGGAGAGGGCTGATAAAGAAAAGTTATTTATTAGTTCCCATAATAGAAGAACTAGAGGACACCAAATGAAATTAATGGGTAGCAGCTTTAAAACTAATAAAAGGAAGTTCTTCTTCACACAGCGTGTTGTCAACCTGTGGAACTCCTTGCCAGAGGAGGCTGTGAAGGCTAGGACTATAATAGAGTTTAAAGAGAAGCTGGATAAATTCATGGAGGTTAGGTCCATAAAAGGCTATTAGCCAGGGGATAAAATGGTGTCCTTGGCCTCTGTTTGTCAGAGGCTGGAGAGGGATGGCAGGAGACAAATCGCTTGATCATTGTCTTCGGTCCACCCTCTCTGGGGCACCTGGTGTTGGCCACTGTCGGTAGACAGGATACTGGGCTAGATGGACCTTTGGTCTGACCCAGTACGGCCGTTCTTATGTTCTTATGTTCTTGTTTGGAAATCATGTCTGAGCTGGTTAATTTTTTTTTCTCTTTTGTAACTAAGGATTACAACTCAGGGATTTCCCTTGAGTCTATTTCACTACATGGCTTTTAACACCCAGTCATTTACTATGCTTGCAACAGTAGTCTTGTTTTGATAAGTGTTTTCCTTTTTGATTTGATTAACCAGTATTGGTTGATTGTTGTGTCCTGAAGCTTAAGTGCCTAAGGGTGTGTCTAGACTACACCTCTTTGTCGACAGATGTAGATTAGGCACATCGAAATTGCTAATGAAGCTGGGATTTAAAAATCCCATGCCTCATTAATATAAACATAGCTGCTGCTTTTTTCCTAAATGGAATTTTTTAGAAAAAAATGGCAGTCTAGACGTGGATCTGTCAAAAGGGTTTATTTTCGACAGATCCACGTCTAGACTACCGGGTTTTTTTTTCAAAAAAACTGTTTTGAAAAGTGGCTGCCATGTTTATGCTAATGAGGATATTTAAATCCCAGCTTCATTAGTAATTTCATCGTGCTTGATTTGCATCCCTCTGTTGATAGAGGGATGCAGTCTAGACGTAGCCTCAGAGTGCTCCACCCCGTGTGCATCTCCGTGCCTTTGGCTCAGGGCCTATAACAAAACCCTGTCTGAGGGATGCAGTCTAGATGTAGCCTAAAATACCCAGGAGGAGCAGAGCCCCATTGTTCTCTGCGGATTCCCTCTGTTTTCTCAACTCCAAGCAAAATGGAGCTTGGGGCAGGGTGGAGAGCTTTGCCTTAGGGAGGGGATTCCTAAGTGATCTCTTCCCCGGAAAAGGGTTTATTTTTTTTTTAAACTTTACTTGGGTGGTTTCAACGACCAATTGCATTTTTTCGGTCTCAGGGAAACTGAAACTGGACAGCTTTGTCTGAGGAGATACAGAGACAGGTTCTTACAGAGTTTATTCTGCTAAGCGGCCCCCATATCTGCACTCAAAGTGCCATGTTGGGGAATTGAGCTGTGACAGTCCTCAAAGGGGATTTCCTTGAGCAACAGAGCAGTGACCCTACTCTCAGCTGAGCCTGGGAGCAAGTAGCAGAACTGTGCCCAAGAGGCAATCCTCCATACCACCAGCCCCAGGGACCCTGGTTGAGATCTGCTAAGATCTTCGTTATTGGCAGCTCCAAGACCCCCAAACCAAGGCAGACATTCACTAGCTGCTAGTTCCATGGAGGTTCCGCCAGGGGTTACTATGCTTATTGCCTGCAGTGCCCTGGGCTGGACACTTGGGAAGAGAGATGACACTGCAAAGAGTAGCATAGTGGGTTTTTTGGCCAGGAATACACCAGGACGTCTGTGACTATTGTGCGTTGTGCCCCAAATGCCAGAAGACCAACACCGAAAGAGTCCCACAGGCACCTCTGGTACCTCTACCGGTGGTGCTGACCCCTTTTCAATAGATAGGCTTAGACCTGGTCGGACCCTTGGAGAGGAGCAGTAGTGGGCACAAATACATCCTGGTCATAGTGGACTATGCCACACATTACCCCAAAGTGGTCCCTCTACAAGCTGCTACAGCCCACACCATCACCAATGAGCTCCTGAAGGTGTTTGCCAGGGTTGGATTACCAAGGGAGATATTGACAGACCAGGGAACTAACATGACCTCAAGGCTCATGGCAGACCTATGCTACCTGCTGAACATCCACACCCTCAAAAACTCCATTTACCATCCTCAGATGGATGGGCTAGTCCAGCAGTTTAATAGAACCCTCAAGTCAATACTGAGGATCCCCAACTCTGGGACAAGTTGCTGCCTGCCCTGCTCTTCACCGTGAGGGAAGTACCCCAGGACTCAACCAGCTTCTTGCCCTTCGAGCTGCTCTATGGGTGACGACCCAGGGGGTTTTAGTCCTCGTGAGACAGACCTGGGAAGAGCAGAAGACCCATGCCCATGGTTCAGTCCACTACATTCTACAACTCAGGGAGTGACTCCAGGAGTTAGGCCAGTTAGCCTGTGAGAACTTGCAGCGAGCCCAGGAAGCCCAAGTCAATCAGTACAACAAGGGTAAGTGCAAACCTTCAGTCCGGGAGACTGTGTGTTATTGTTACTACCCTCATCTGAATCAAAATTACTGGCAAAGTGGCAAGTCCCTTTTGAGTTGAGCAGAAGAGTGGGGCCTGTTGATTACGAGGTGCGGCTGCAGGGGCGTTGGAAAGGTACATGGATATACCGTGTAAACCTCCTAAAAGCCTGGTAGGAACGAGAGGCTATGATTGCCCCCAAACCCCCAGAGTTGGAGCTGGGGCTGCAAGCCAAAGGATCCCCAGAGCACAAACCCATACCCATCGGGCAGGATCTCAAACAACTACATGTGCGAGTCACCAAGTTTCCACACATCCTGTCAGCCAGACCAGGGAGGACAAAGCTGATGAGTCATCACCTTGCCACCATCCCAGGCCAGAAAGTGAGAGAGAACCATCACCCCCTCCCCAGGAAAATGTGGGACACTGTACGGGAGGAATTGGGTCAGATATTAGCCCTAGGGGTAGTGGAGTCACTAAGTGAATGGAGGAACCTGATCGTGTTGGTCCCCAAACCAGACAGGACAGTCAGATTTCATGTGGACTTTTGTAAGGTGAACACTATCTCGAGGTTTGATGCCTACCTTATGCCCCAGGTAGATGAGCTGCTAGAATGGTTGGGACATGCAGAGTTCGTCTCCACCCTAGACCTCACAAAGGGGTATTGGCAAATTTAGCTAACCCCTTTGGTGAAGGAGAAGATGGCGTTCCCTACACCCTTCGGACTGCACCAGTTCACAATGATGCCATTCGGTTTGCATGGGGCCACAGCCACCTTCCAGTGGCTCATGAACCAGGTGCTGAGTCCACACAATGGCTGCGTCTAGATTGTCAAGATTTTCCAGAAATGCTTTTCATGGAAAAGTTTTCCGTTAAAAGCATTTTCGGAACAGAGCGCCAAGATTGGCACAGATGCTTTTGCGCAAAAGCACTTTTTGCGGAAAAGCGTCCGTGCCAATCTAGACGCGCTTTTCCGCAAAAAAGCCCCGATCGCCATTTTCGCAATCGGGCTTTTTTGCGGAAAACAATACTGTGCTGTCTACACTGGCCCTTGAAATCTGCCTGAATGGGAGCAGCATAGTATTTCCGCAAGAAGCACTGATTTCTTACAGTAGGAAGTCAGTGCTTTTGCGGAAATTCAAGCGGACAGTGTAGACAGCTGGCAAGTTTTTCTGAAAAAGCAGCTGATTTTCCGGAAAAACTGGCCAGTCTAGACACAGCCAATGAGTATGCTGCAGCTTACATCAATGACCAAGTGCCACTTGGGCCAGCGTGAGGTGACCTATTTGAGTTATATAGTCGGCAAAGGGAAGCTGCGACCATTAGTGGGTAAGGTGCAGGTCCTACGAGCGTACCCCACCCCCACAACAAAGAAGCAATTCCTGGGACTGGCAGGGTATTTAAATCCCCAATTCATTTGCAATAGCCATGTGCATAATCTACATCCCTCTGTTGGCAGAGGGGTGTAGTTTAGACACACCCTTAGTCTGATTATTTAATATTTCCTTTCTTACTGGTTACATTAAACCCTTCTCCCTAGCTGCAGCACTAGCAAATGGCTCTGGCATAATTATGTAATCAAGAGCCTGCTTCCATTAGCAGCTGGTGGTCCATGGAAACATTTGCATTGAGCCAGGTGGGCCACAGGCCAAAAAGTTTGAGAACCACTGCTCTAGACAGATGTCAGCAATGCAACAAGGAAAGGGGTGGGAAAGGTTCCTAGTGCCCCAGACCCCCTGCTTTCTCAGGGACATCAGAGTATGCCCACCTGATATTAGTGAGCAGTTCCTGCTTGTTGCCCCAGAGGGCAATAAAATAAAAAAAAGAGTGCTGTAGGAACAGCCAGACCCACTAGTGTCTTGACAGATGATCCCATTGGTGTGTACATAATGGTACATTTTCTTTCCCTCAACACTCAGGATTCCAGCCAGCCATCACTCCCTTTCCCAAATGACTCCCTCCCAGTACAGCCAGCCGCACCAGGCACCCTCTGCTTCACAAAGAGTGTGTCAGTGTGAGAGATGAAAGGTCACACTGATGGGCAGCGCTGGGGCATCTGGGAACACACAAAGGGAGCGTGCGGGTCTCAGTGTGGTCACTTTGTGCACTTGCATTATAGAAACCTGCTGGAATAACGATGAGGTGTACAAAAACAGGCAGCCCAGTAGGCTGTAGTGAGTAGCAAAGCATGACGCCTCCAATAGCCAGAATGGCTGCGTCTAGACTGGCCGGTTTTTCTGGAAAAATCAGCCGCTTTTCCGGAAAAACTTGCCAGCTGTCTACACTGGCCACTTGAATTCCTACTGTAAGAAATCAGTGTTTCTTGCAGAAATACTATTCTGCTCCCGTTAAGGCAAAAATCTCTTTTGTGCAAAGCTTTTGCGCACAAGGGCCAGTGTAGACAGCTCAGATTTGTTTTCCGCAAAAAAGCCCCAATCGCGAAAATGGCAATCGGGGCTTTTTTGCGGAAAAGCACGTCTAGATTTTGCGGAAAAGCATCCGTGCCAATCTAGACGCTCTGTTCCGAAAATGCTTTTAACGGAAAACTTTTCCGTTAAAAGCATTTCCGGAAAATCATGCCAATCTAGACGCAGCCAATTTGTTTAGCTCTACTAAAAACTATGATTATCTGCAGTCCTGTAGCCAACAGGTCAGTGGTACGTCAGAACTGGCATGATAGAGGCAGTGGGTGAAAGAAGAGGGATCCATGGATGAACAGCCTTCAGAAAGGTGAAAATTATGGACTCTGGGAAATATTCGGTAATGGTTAATAAGCCTGTCACTACAGAGTGCTGGGTCATTTGCTGCCACCCCTAGTTGTGGTTTTATTAACCTGAGATGGCTAAGAGCCTCTTCAAAAACAAGACTTTGTGCCTGAATCCTTTTTACTCTTGGTTTTCCAGCTCAGAAGACCCTTCCTGCCCAGTCCGATGTGCACGACCCAATCATTTTCGTGCTTGATTTGCATGTTCCCGGCCCATCCCCACTTTTGAAACTTACAAGCCAGAACTAACTGCCCACATCTAGGAAATGGGCGTTCAAAATAAAGCCTTATTCCGAACTACCTGTTAAACCTCATTGCAGGAGGAACAACGGGTAGTTTGGAATAAGGCTTTATTTCGAACGCCCGTTACCCTGCCGCGTGTAGACGCGGGCAGTTAGTTCGGGCTTGTAAGTTTCAAAAATGGCGACCGGCCGGGAACATGCAAATCAAGCACGGGATATTTAAATCCCAGGCTTGATTTGCAATTCCAAATGCCTACATTTGCAGCCTTAGTTCGAATTAGGCTGCAAGTGTAGACATACCCTTAGAGCTGCTTTAACATATCTTTGGGGGGGGGGGGGGGGGTATGTGACGGGGTGAGCCTCCCCCACACTAGACCGGAAGGAGTTAACTCAACTCTGAGGGTAAGGGAGGCCACCCCCCCTGTAGCCTGCTGGGCATGCTCCAGCTATGCTGGGATAAAAGAGGGCTACACAGGGCAGTTGGGGCAGACAGCCAGAGGGGAACCCTGCAGCAGCCGTAGCCTCGGTGACAGCCCCAGCTCGGGAAGACTGCTATGAGGCCCCAACTCGCCGAGCCAGGCACCGAGACCAGAACTCCTCCCAGGGACAGTAGGAAGGAGCCCAGGGTGGGGGATTGACCTCGGAGAGCTCAGCGCGCTTCGGGTGGAATCCTTGCTGATCAGACAATGTGCGCGATCGCTGCCAACAGAGCCCTGGGCTGGGACCTGGGGGAGAGGGAGGGCCCAGGCCCCCCTACCATCCCCACCCCACAGCAACCCAGCTCCCAGGCTTGTCAGGAGGCCTACCAGTGAACCAGGCCTTCAAGGTAGTCCATACCCTGAGGGAGGGGAGCTGTGTTTGTGACTAGGCTGCAGAGGCCGTCTTTATCCTAATAGGGGGTGAACTGGACTAGTGACTAGGTCTGAGGGGCAGTATTGATCCTAATAGGGGGTGAATCCAGTTTGGGAACGAAGCTAGAGAGGCTGAGCTAGCCCTGACGTTAGGGGCTGTACTTTATGGGGAACAACTAGGGGTGCCCCGGGCACTAGGAGACCCCATGACAGGGTACAGATAATGAAGAGACTTCTGTCACAGTTGGGAGCGGAGGATGGGGCTGGGTGGTTCCAGCTTGCAGTAGCAGGTTACTGAAAAGCAACCCCCCCCCACAAATCTTCTACAGCTCCTTGGACTCCCCTCCCTGGAGCAAGGGTGCCTTGTAGTAAGGGTGTTAAATTGATTAGTTGAGTAGCCCCACTGGGGCTCTTGTACATTTCAAAGGAGAAATGCAGAACTCCACATGCAGCCTGGGGCCAGCGGGAAGTCCCACTGAGGCAGCATTTCAAAGGGACAGCGGCGCACAGCTGAGCCGGGATTAGCTGAAAGGGGTAGTGCCACACAGTGGCAGCACCACACATCTGATCCAGGGCTCAGCTGTGCAGTGTTGCAGCTTTGAAGTACCCCCTCTTCCTCCCTCCCCCCCCCCCGCTTTGCTGCCTCTGATAGAGGCAGCAAGGGGGGAGGGGAAATCAACTAGTTGACTGACTATCCAATAAGCATTTGCTTATCAGATAGTCGACTAGTCCTTAACATCCCTACCTTGTAGTACATAGGAATGAGCTTCTTAGCCCAAAGGGCAGCTAAAGTGGCTGCATCAAAAAGACAAAAGATCCCTCTCTTCCTAGCTGACCCTCTTGTCTCTGGTTTTGCTGCAAACTGAGTCTAGGAAGGTGGCAAAGAAGAACATGGAACTAATGGGCAAGAGGGACCCTTAATATTTTTAAGCTGGCACAAAAGAACACAACTGGGGAGGGGACTGGCAATGGGCCAGAGGTAAGTTAGTACTATATAGCACAACAATCACTTTTCAAAGTCCACTCCCTATCTTGCCACACAAAAGCAACTGGAATTCTGCTCCCAGCACACCCCATCCCCAGGTCAGACTGACAGTTACAATTAGAAAAGCAGACAGTGAAAACAATCCTAGTGCCCTGCTGCAAATGAGAGTCTGAGGAAAACACGTAGGGGACTCTCAGGCACGGACTCTCTCCCTGCAAGCTGTGCTTACACACAGGTAAGAGAACACAGGAAACATCTGATGGAGATGAATAAAGATGGATTACTTTGATGCTGCAATCTGCATATACCTCTATTATATAACTGGATGCAGTGTTGTTTATTAATAGCATTGTATAAAAATGGGATGGGCACATTGGGAGGGTGGGCACTTTGCATGTTAGAACAAAACATTGGCTCGCCCATCATCCTGAACTGTTCTCATATTTTGGCTGTCTCCTTATTGAACCTTTCCATCCTTACTATGAGGAAGACAACAAAAAGCCTGCGAATACCTGTGTGCTAGAAGGCTAAAGAGAGAAACTGTTTCTTAATCAAGTGGTGAAGCTTGCCTCAAAGAGGGCTGTCCTGTAATCCAATTAAGCTCATACACAAGCTGCATCTCCTAAAACCTTTACATTTAGCTCTCAGGTTTAGCTGTACTTGTACCAGACCTGTCGCTGGTTATCACTGAGCTTTTGGGAAATCCAGTTCCAAACATCATGTCTTGTCATGATCACTATATACTGAATTCAGGGGACTGTAGTAGATGACTATTGAGGTCCCTGCCAGTCTTACACTTCTATGAATCTAACCAAGATGCTGGAGCCCATTCTAGTGCCCCAGTTTTCCCTTTGCAGCCCATTTCTACATATAATGCTCTTGCCTCATTTTTTGTCCATACAGGATAGGATTTAAAAATTATAGACACAGTGCCTGTGCACTGTAACAGACTGTAAGCACTAGACGTGAACAGGGCGGGCACTGGCCATGTCCCAGCACAAGAAGGGGCTCTGTGTGGCATTACCCATCAGAACAATGACCTCTGAACAGTGTATCTGAAAATGGTCTTAGCTGTGAAGACCAGGAGGATGCAAACTTATGGCTTTGTTTCTCACTGGTGACCCATAATGGTAAATATGGGTTTGCTCTGCTCTTTTACTGGTTTGGCCCTGGTACATATTAATTCTAAACCAAAGACTTTTCCCTGCGTAGCAGCCTGAGGGGACACATCTATATATAGGCATGAAGAGACCTCCTCCCATTATCATCTCACCCAGCTCAGAGCAGACATCTGGGACAGGAGCTTACGGAAGAGGTCTGCAGAAATCTTAAAAGGATCCATCTGAGTTCTTGCTCCACTAGGGAATCTCAGCAGTCAGAGTGGGCTCTGTTCCATGTACTGAACACTGAGTCAGCTGGGGAGCCGGGGGAGCACGTGGAAAGGCTCTGCAGGTCCAACATAAAAGGAAACTAGGACTGAAGACCAAGGGATGGCAGAGCTACCAAGAATACACTCAGTGCTTGGCTGCACACAGACGTTGCACTTGTTTAACTTAACTATTTTTAAACAGATGCAAATCCTTGTGTGTACTCTTATTTCCATTTGGGAATGGCTCTTTACAGTTTAGCTTGCAGTGATCCCTCAGGGTGCATCTACACTGTACCCATAGCTTCAAATAAACTATGCAATTTGAGCTACGCAAATTGCATAGCTTATTTCGAGTCAATTTTGAAATAGCTTATTTCGAAATTTGGCATGGTCTACACAGCACTTATTTCAAAATAAATTGCTATTCCAAAACATCGCTTACTCCTCATGTAATGAGTGTTGCAGGGACGTTGGAAGAGCGAGCCCATTATATTTCGAAATAACAGGAGCGCTCAAAAGATGTGGAATAGCTAAAGTATGTATCCCACTGAAATAAGAGTGTCCTAAACCGAAATGGAGCCAGACTGTTGGCACTTAGCATTAAAAAGGTTGTAGAGCAGTTTTTAAACTAAGGGCTGGGAGAAAGCACACGGGTGTGGAGGAGCACATGGATCCGACAGAGACATCTCTTAGGGGACAGTCTATTAATAGAGATGCTCTATGTTCTAGTCAGGAGGAGAGGATGGAAGTATGGGTCGGATCAGATGAGACCCAATCAGATGAAAAAGTCTAACATCAGGAAATGGCAGACAGAGAAATAGTGACAAATGTTTAAAGTGCTTATACACAAATGCTAGATGTTTAAATAATAAGATGGGTGAACTAGAGTGCCTCATATTAAAAGGAGGAAATTGATATAATAGGCATCACGGAAACTTGGTGGAATGAGGAAAAATCAATGGGACACAGTCATACCAGAGTACAAAATATATCAGAAGGACAGAACAGGTCATACTGGTGGGAGAGTGGCAGTATATGTGAAAGACAATGTAGAATCAAATGAAGTAAAAATCTTAAATGAATCAACATGTTCCGTAGAATCTCTATGGATAGAAATTCCCTGCTCCAATAAGAATATAACAGTAGGGATCTATTATCGACCACCTGACCAGGACAGTGATTGTGACTATGAAATGCTAAGGGAAATTAGAGAGGCTATCAAAATAAAAGACTCAGTAAAAGTGGGGGATTTCAGCTATCCCCATATTAACTGGGTACACGTCACCTCAGGACGAGATGCAGAGAGGTATCCCGGAAAAAGCTCTGCCGCATCCAGGGAACATGTCCGCTTTTTTGGAACAGTTTTCAAAAAAGCGGACATGTTTTCAGCATCCTTGTATTCCTCTTGGAGAGAGGAATAAGTGATGCTCCGAAAGAGGAGTTTTTTTCCGAAATTTGGCCCCGTGTAGATGTTGATTCCCATTTCTCAGCAGGCTTTTCTGAATACAAAATTACTATAAATCCTGGAGACTGAATCACTTGCTCATAGAGTAGCTAGCATGGGAGGCAATTTTTTGGCGCAATTCATAATTTTCAGTCTCTGTTACAGAAGATAGCAGTGTGTGCAACATCAACTAGTAATTTCTATTCTGTATTACAAAAAAATTGAAAGGAAAAGAAAGCACAGAAAGGCACTGCTTTACAGCAAGTTGGAAATTCTAGTCTCTATTTCAAAAAAGCCAATTCAGTACACCCCAATGTGTCAAACAGCAACTCTGACAGACATCGAGGTATAAGAGCCAGAGTACAGAGAGACAAACTTAGATGCTGTGAAACAAGTTTCTGCAGAACTGCAAAAGTTCGGGTTTGCTATTTTGCAGTGAGAAATTTGCAATCCTAGCAAGATTATTCCGTGTAGTAGCAGGATGCCTTCCTCAGAGTGAATCACGGAGCTAAATTCTCTTCTCGGTATAGCAAGAAGACTGGGTAAGAAAATTTCTCAGCTGATTGTTGGCATTGTGTGGATAGGCCACGCCAGGGGTTCCCAAACTTTGACATGGGGACCAGTAAATCCATTCACGAGCTTTTGGAGGACCAGTAACATTCATTTGCATATTCATTAACCAAATGATGAATATTGAATTAAGTTGTTTCTGGTCCTCCAAAGCCCCCAGTGCCAGCTTTAGCAAGGCTTTTGATATGGTCACCCACAATATTCTTGCCAGCAAGTTAAGGGAATATGGATTGGATAAATGGAATGTAAGATGGATAGAAAGCTGGCTACACCAGGGTTTCCCAAACTTTTTACTTTAGTTGGAACCCTTTTTTTCCAGTACTGTTTTTTGCAGCCCAAAAATATAAACACATATAAAAAAAAGTATTAAAAATGAATAAATTTTCAGTGTTTCACCCAGCTGCATCCTCTGCCCAGCCTGGGCCAGGGCATGGGCACTCCAGGAGGTGGGAGCAGGAGCAGATCGGGGGTAGGGTATCTGGCTAGGAGGGAGGGTGCAAGGAGGGGTAGGGTTGCCAGGTGTCCGGCTTTGTACCGGACAGTCCGGTATTTGAGGATTCTGTCCAGGAAACAAATTGAGAAAATACCGGACATATAAGATGTCTGGTATTTTCTAATTAGGTAAGTTTTATTATACTTAGGTGTATCAGTCCGTAGCTGCGAACTGCCTGGCTGGTAGATGTGCTGACGCTGTGTGAGTGTGTCTAACAGCCAGGCAGTTCGCAACTACTCGAGGGAGGGTACTGGGGGGGGGGGAGGGGAGGGCAAAATGCTTCCTGCAGCTGGTTCTCCCGTCGTCCTCCTCCTCCCGATCTCCCCCGTCCAGCCTGTCCCTCCCCGCCCTGCCCCATCCCCTGGCCAGCCCCACGACCCCCATCCAGCCCTGCTTCCAGAGGCTGGTTCTCCAGTCCTCCTCCCCCCCCGATCTCCCCTGGCCATCCCTGCTTCTGCCGGCCAGTCGTGCGCTCCCCCCCCCCCATCTCCGCTGGACAGCCTTGCTGCCCCCAACCCTGCTTCCCAGCAGCCGGTTTCCCCCACACACACCCCTCCTCCCAGCCCGCCCCACCCCACACTGCTCCCCTCTCGGCAGCCACACTGAGGCCTGCTATTTTTTTCCCCCACGGCCCAGTACTGGGCCATGGCCCATAGTTTGGGAAATGCTGGGCCACACTATGTAGTTGTGTAGTTATCATTGTTCAAGAAGTGGTGTGGTAGGGCAAGGGCCGGAGTCCTGCACATGTGTTTCTAGGTGTTTTAATAAATGGGTAACCAGACAGAGAAGCTACATACATCTATTATTTAACTTTGGTTCCTGGGCAAGCATTAAGCGAAACATCAGGTGGCTATCCTAAGACTTTTATCCAAACCTCTCTCTCCCTCTTCAGCTATGCAAAGCATGTACCAGCACATAACAGTGATTCACTCTGCATTGTTCAAGGAATGTTGTCTGGGTGGATACAGAGGCAACTGAACACCTGCAGTTGCATCAGTATTTCAGAGAGATTACCTGATTTCAACACAAGAAAGCTTCCTGCCTCCTCTTCACACCAAAATGGAATGCACTGAGTTCATCTCTGTGGGGAGAGTCTCAGGTAGCAGTAGTGTTTCCCCTTTCAGGGACAGTTGTCAGGCTGTAGTGGAAGAGGTGAGGTGCCTGTCTCAGGGTAGGTCAGTCAGGCTGTAGTGGATGGGTGAAGATTCCCCTGTTGGAGTAGAGGTCACAGCAGTGTGACACCCTAAGTTGTATCTGTTCTCTAGAGATTAGGGTGGCCAAGTGCACCTTTTACTTCCAATATATATGCATTTTATGTTTGAACTATTAAAAGTTGACAGAGTAATGACATCTGACAGATGGGGGTTACACAGGCCACTGTTTTTCTTGGGCCTAATTTGAGTCAGATATCAAAACAATGCACTGTACCACCTCCTATCTGCCATGTTGACATAGTCGTGTCACTAGAAGTCAGGCAGTGTAACCGCTGTTTGTCAGTTCTGTCCAACCCAAGGCATTCGCATTGTCAACAGGCGAGTACTCCTGCCTAAAATGCACTGTTTGCAGTGGCACTTGCCATGGTAAAACTTTCATCTCCTGAGGGGGAGGGGGGGGGGAGGGGGGGAGAGGTTAGCATCTCTGAACTACCTAAGTGGTGTTGTTCAATTTCCAGTGTAGACTAGGAATGTTAAAATGAATTTAATTATGTAATCATGTAACCGCTGAAAAAAATTCAGCAGTTACATGGTGTGATGGGGTGTCGACTCCCGCACTCCGAGATGCCACAGAAGCACTCTGTGGCCAAAAGACGGCCCCGCAGCGCTGGTGCAGGCGTGTGAGGGGGAGGAGAGACGGTGCGGACCCTTCAAAAGGTCAGCACCGGATGCTGGAAGGGGCACGCAGGACCTGAGCCATGGAGACTGAGCAGGATGGAGAAGAGGAAGTGGCCCAGGACAGGGCGTCTGGAAGCCCACGGGTTGGTGAGTTACGGGGTATATCCCCACCAACCGGACAGGGGAGTGCCCCCTGTCCTTAGGGTCCTGGGTTGGGACCTGGAGTGAGGGAGGGCCCAGGTCCCCCTCCCCTCTGAGGCTGACAGAGCCATTCTGGGGACCCGTGAGTTGCGAGCCGCAAGTGAGGACTGAAGGATGTTTATCCTGAGTGAAGGAATCAGTTAGAACACAAGGGGACATGGGGAAACAGGTTTGTGTGTGAATGGGGTTCGAGGCTGGTAAGGGGAGCACTCCCAATGATGAGGCCCCTGGAGATCTGAGGGAATACACCCCAGGACACATGGTTACACACGAGCCGCCTGCTGCCCTGTGCTGCTGCCTCTGTATCAGAGGCAGTGAGGGGGGAGGAGGTAGCTCTGGGGGAGACAGTGCATGAGGGGAGTCAGCTTTTAAGCCAGCTCCCTGCATGCTCCAGCTCCTGCCCGCCCGCCCCCCGCTGCCACCTATGATACAGAGACAGCAGTGGGGGGGGGGGGGGGGGTAACTGCACATTAACTGATGAGCCCAGGCTCATGGGTTATTTTCACATCCCTAGTGTAGACTGCCTAAAAGCAAACTGGTACAGCTACACAGCAAGCAGTAGCTAGTGGCAGAGAGTATTATGTTTAGAGTACACTAGGAAATTAGGGTGGTATGACTATATTGCTCAGTGGTCTGGAAATCCATGCCTTGGTGATGAAATTACCCCACTCTAAGCCCTGCTGCATTCAGAGCTAAGGTGATGGGAGACATCTCACAGGAGGTGAGCACCTAGGCAACAGGTGAACTGCTCCCACCAGCTTAGGTAGCATCTCGCTGAAGCACTATAGCTACACTACTGCAACATTTTAAGTGCAGACCAGCCCTTAGCACACATCAGACTCATACTACAGTGCTAAAAACAGCTGTGGAAATGCTCAGGCTGGAGCTGGTGGTCCAAAACCCACCCTCCTCCCTTGGCTTCGTCTAACAGCACAAGCCCAAGTGTGGTGATCCAGGCTCTGAAATTCACTGCTGCAGGCTCCAGCTTGCTGTGCAAACATACCCAAATAGTGCACAGCACTTGTGCGCACCCTCTGCATTGGGGTGATGCCCACGGCCCAGAGACACTGGGGTGGAGAGCACACTTCAGATTGACAGACAAACTGGGAACAGACAAGCAAATACTGTCCTAACACTTCCAGGACAGCAGCTGTGCTCTAAAAACATTGACGCTATTTCCTCTCATTTTTGTCCAATGGCTGTGCTGAACAATGACCACACAATCTTCAGAAATCCTCCCAATCACTTTCTGAGCCCAAAAAACCCTACAAAGGAATGCACTGCTGTGTCATAATTGCACTTCTTGGGAGGCTGAGCTCACTGGGCACGCCATAATGTCTCAACAATGCAGACCCTGCCTTGGTGCACAAATAAGTTTGTGTGTTCATAGTTAAGTGACAGAGCACTTACATCTCTGGGCAGCCCTGGGTGTACATTACCATATTTCCTCCTCCTGCGAAACAGCACACAAAGGAATATTTGGGGCCTGATTCCAAGATCACTTATAGTAGGGGGACTATACACCTCATTTGCACAAGTGCAAGTACAGCCAGAAACAGGTATTTTCTGACTAATAAATGCTTCTGTCAGAGCTACAGATACCAACACCGTTTGTTGACAGTGGAAAATGTAGACTCAGTGAAGCCAAAACATTTTATGAATTGGTGTCAAGTTGACCAAATTGCTTGTTCAGCTTTTTATGAACTGGGGGGAGGGAGGTAAATATTTTGTTTCAACATTTTCCTAAATGGAATTTTCTAATTCCTCTGTTTAAAACAACCATTTGTTTCAATATTTTAACTTAAAGTAGCAAAAATAAAATTAAAATTTACATGAAACATTTCAATTTTCATAAAACTAAATGTTTTGTTGAACTCAAAATGCATTTTTTCAACTGATTTCTCTGACCCTAATTTTTTCCCCCCTTTTGAAATTGCCAACGAACCCCCCCCAAAAAATCTATTACTTGCCAAACTCTAATTACTGCAAATGTGCACAGCTTGAATACTGTGACTGCTAGATAGCCATATACCTATATCCAATACAATCAAGTCTAAGGTTGCACAGTGAAAGTCAAAGTTTAATGTGCACCCTTAAACTCTTTGCCTTTATGCCTTCTTGTAACAGGGTGCACTCACCGACACAGCGTCACCAGCAGTCGGCCCTGGGAATTAGCTCGGACGGCAGGTGGCGGGATCCTTTTTGGGACACTGCCCTCTAGCAGTGCCCACAACAGCCTCTAAGCTCCCCCGCTTCCAGGGGGGTGGTTGTAGGTCAGTCAGCCGTCGGGAGGAGGTTCCTCCGCCTCTGGCATAGTGGGCAACCAGTCCGCCCCACTACCCTACCGTGCCTTAAAATAGTCCAAGTCAGTGAGTCTATAGCCGGCCTTGCTTCAGGTCGGGGTGAGAGGCAATAGTTCACGTGCCCAGCCTTGCTTCAGGCCCGGGCCACTGGGGAAGAAGTCTAATGTAGACTCAAGTTTCTCAGCTCACCGTTTTGGGCAGGGCAGCAGTGCTAGTGGACGAGGGGGTTCTCTGCAACTGTGGGGCCTATTTCCGTTCTTCCCTCGTATCACGAATACGGGCAGAGTTCCTCTGGGTGGCGTCCACTGGCTCCTTCAATAGCTTTGAGGAGCAGTGGGCGCTGTCCGGGGTTCTCTGCTCGGTGTCCCCATCCGGCTCCCTAGTTTTAAACCTTTAGCCTGCACCCCTTGTCCCTTTTGCCATTATTTGTCCCAAGCAATTAATTGGACATGGGTCCAGTGTCCCTCCTGTAAGGCTGGGGAGGGGCTTTTAGAAGGTGGGCGGGCTTTGCCTGCCCACCCTCCCATGATTTCCAAATAGGCGCCCCACCCCATTCCAGAGAAGGAGAGGAGGCAGCAGGGTTTAAGGGCTTCTCTCTCTTCTCCTCTCCTGCTCCTGCACCGGCCAGAGCCCTACCCAGCTACCACCTGAAGCCTCTGAGCTGCTGGACCTGCTCCCCCTGGACACCGCTGCCTATAAACCACCACCGGTGGCTGTTGCCTGAGGGGAGATGGAGGGGGGCCTGCCAGATGCCCCCCCTCCCCTCCCCCCCTCCACTCTGGAGGAAGAGGACCCCACCAGCACCCACCACCCAGAGGCCTTTCCCCACTGACTGCTGCTTGCCTGCTGCTGCTGCGCCCCGCCGAGGAGGAGAAGAGGAGCACCACCATCTAGAACTGTGGAGGGGGTTTGTTCACCAGACTGAGCTTTTTTTAATCTGCTCCAGGGGTGGTGGAGAACTGAGCCACTAAAAAGGGGGGCAGGGGGAGTGGCTCAGAGCCCTCCCCCTAGTCCAGCTGCCCCCCCCCCCCGCTGCCACCACCCCCAACGCCCCCTCCACCGCCCTTTACCATCTGAACTGCCTCTTCTCCCCTTGGCGGAGTTTGCGGCCCTGCTCTCCACCTGGGACTGTTTGATGCAGCAGTGGGTGAGGTTGAGCCCCACAAGCACTCATGGGTGTGTTCCCTCCCCACCCCCTTGGACTTGGCCCCCCTCCCTCAGCTACATTTGGCTGAGGGGGGGGCCCACCCCTGCTTGCCCCGTCCTACCTTGGCAGACTGCCCTGCCCTACTAGCCCAGTTTGGTTTCCCCTTCCTCCCTAGGGTTCCTTACCCACCACACCAGCCCCAGAGCTTCTTACCTGCCAGGCCCTCATCAAGCTGGCCTGTTGTGTGTGCCCTGCCCCTCCCATTTGTAGCCTGCCTCTTCCTGCCCCTAGCTTCCTTAGTGTATCTATCCTCCCCCAGCCTCCCAATAGTCCCCTGCTGTTGCCCCGAGTGCCCAGGTTCCCCCCAGAGTGCTTGTCCCCCCCTTTTTAGTTGGTTCCCCCCAGTACACTGCACCCTTCTCGCTGACTTATAGTTTCCTCAGTACCCCAGTGCAGCCAGAGGAGCCAGCCCCCGCCCTGCACCTATTGCCTTGCCCCCTGCCTGCCCTGCCAGCGCCCTCCTCCTCTGTCTCCAGCCTTACAGGGAGGAGTGGTCGCTGGCCCCTCAGTTCCCCGTTCATATCCACCACTGGTAGAACCCTCCCTCCCTGCAATCAGTCAGCGGGAGGGAGTGGTTGCCCCCCCTCCTTTTCTTCCCTCCCTCCCCAATTGTACACCCCCTTCCCTCACGTGTCCCTCCCCCCGCAATAGCACCCTCCTCCTCTGCCACAGCCTCAGCAGGGAGGAGAGGCTGCTAAGCTCCTCCCCTTCCTCAGTTGCCCCTCCCTGAAACCTGTGCCCTTCCTCTCTTCCCCTCACTGATGCCCTCCTCCCCTGCTTGTTGTTCAGTGGGGAGGAGCGGTTGACTCCTACTCCTACCCACCCCCCTTCTGCCATCTGTGACTCCTCCCTCCTTTCATGATGGAGAAAGCTTCTGCCCCTGTCGATTCCCTCAGTGCCCCCGTTGCCACCGGGCCCAAAGAACGCTGTGGCTGACCTCCCAACCCCCGGCCCAAGCTCTGCCGCTGCCATGGCCGACGATCCCCTAGGACTGGGAGCAGCCTCCACCTCGGCAGGAAAAAAGGGCTGGGGGGGGGAAGAAGGGCAAAAGCCCGGCCCCAAAGGCCAAACCTCCCACGGCCAAGGCTGCCCTGCCCACTGTGGCCCCAACATCCGCCGCAGCCCTTCCTTCCCCTGCTGTTCCCCCCACCAGCTCCGGGGGCGAACCGACCACGGCCCAAAGAGCGTACGCCCAGGTGGCCGCTGCCGTCCCCCCGTGTGCCATGTTATCTGCCCTGACTGCCGCCTCCATCTCTATCCCTGGTGGCCAGGCCCCTTTCCCACCATGACCAGGAGGCACGGCGTTCGCTGCCTCCTGGTTGCCGCCTCGCCCTACGTCAAAACTTACGTGCGGGCATTGGCAAGGGTGGTGGGGGCCTTGGCCGTGGTGGCGACCTCCAAGATGTACGGCAAGGCGGTGTTCTTCCTTGCCTCGGAGGCCGCCGCCCAGGAGGCGGTGGAGAGGGGCCTGGCGGTGGGAGGCGTGCACGTGCCCCTCGAGCCATTGGAGGACCTGGGCGTACGGGTGGTCCTCACCTCCGTCCCGCCCTTCCTCCCCAATTCCGCCCAGTTGCCTTCCCTCTCCACCCGGGGGAAGCCCATCTCCATTATCAGCCCTCTCCCGTTGGGCTGTAAGGATCCTGCCCTCCGCCACGTGTTATCGTTCCGCTGCCAGGTGCAAATACAAATGCCGTCAGCGGTGTGTGGTGGGGTGGCGCTAGAGGGGTCCTTTATGGTGCCCTACCAGGGGGCACTACTCAATGGGTGAGGCCCGGTGCTTCCTCTGCCGGGCGATGGGGCATGTTCAGAGGGACTGCCCCTTGGCCCGGTCGGGGGAGGCGTCCGGGCCCCCCGGGGCCCGGGAGGTCGCCAGCCCTATCACTGCCGACCCCCCTGGTAGTCCGGCCTCCGTGGCTGCCCCTCCTCCAACTGATGGCTCGGCTCGGGAGCTGGAGGTGCACCCTCTGGCGTACCCGAGCGAGCAGGCGGGCCCCGCTTCCATTCCATCCGGCACTGCGGGGCTCGAGGAGGAGAGGGTGGCGTGGTCGCTGATGGGAGAGGGCCCCCCCCAGGTGGAGGTTTCCCTACCCTCCGCTCTCCCTCCCCTGCCTCAACGCCCCCCCTCCCCCAAAAATCAACTGCGCCCCCGGCCCTGCCCCTGCTGACCAGCCTTCCATCTCCACCTCAGAGGGCTGGATGCTCGTCCGGGGGAAGCGCAGAGCCCGCTGTCCGCGGGTTCAATCTCCCCCCTCCGATGAGGAGGGTGGGGAAGCCCCCCTCCGTAAGATCCCGAGGGGGGCCAGTGCTGCCGAGAACGCCCCTGGCGAGCACTAGCAAGAGGTGCCGGCCAAGGATGCCATGGCAGCAAGGGGGGACGGTATCGTCCCTCCTGCGGAGTCCCTTCCTGAGGAGGCCTCTGGTGCAGCTCTCTCGGCGTCGATATCAGCCGAGCCCCCCCCCGCCGTTACCGCTGAGGCAATTGTTGGCTCGGCGACCGGCGGGGAAGGCTCCGGGACAGAGAGGATGGAACTCAGCTCCATCTTTGAGGTGATCGAGGCCCTGGGTCTGACCCCGCTCATTCAGGGGGAGGACGACCCTTTGCCAGCGGGCCTCGGTCTGGGCGGCAACTCCGTGGCGCCGCCCCCTACTCTCCCTGACCCTGACCCTCACCCTACCCCTAGTGATAACCCTACGTCCCAGGTGGCTGACCCCGTACTTACACTTGGAGCACCCCTAGTATTCCCAATTGGCCCAGCCGACTCCGGCGCTGGTGCTGAAACCGCCGAGCCCTTAAGGGCGATGAACAGTGCTGAGTGGCCGGGTCCTGAGCTTGGGGGCGCCCCTTCCCTTGCAAATGAGGCGGGGCGGCCATCTCCCCTTCCCGCTCCCGCAAGCCCTATCCCTGTTCGGGAGGCGCCGCATCTAGGTGACCCAAATTAGGGGGAACTTCCCCCTGATTCTGCCCCAAACTCTGGTTCCCTCCCCTCCTCCGATCCTCCCCTCACCTCTGTTCATGTCCCTGGCCCTGACCCCACCCTCTATGAACCGATCTCCAGCCCCGAGTCCTCCCCGGTCCCCAATTCCTCTCCTATCCCTATCGCTCCTCCCTTCTCTAACCCCGCCCTACCATCCGGGCTAGAGCCCACCCTCCCTCCCACCCCTGTTGTGATGTCTGCTCCCCCCCCACCATCTCCCCACCCCCGTCCCCGATGCGAAACCCATCCCGCTCCCATCGTCCTCCCACACCACTATTGTTGCCACCCCCACGGGGGCCATCTCATTTCCGTTAGCTGTGAGCGGCCCTCAGGTGGTGGTATTTGTATCCCCAGTCCCCAATCCCTTAGGGGCTGCCCTGTTCCCTCCGGCGCCCCTTTCCTTGCCGGGGTTGGGGATGGGCATCACGGTGCAGTCTCTGTCGGCACCACGCAGGGGATCGGATCCCTGCTTGCCCGTCTCCGTGGCCCGTGAGCTCCACCTGGGGTCTCAGACAGAGGAGAACCTTAGTGCCCCTTCGGCGCTGAGGGTCGAGCTGCGCTAGTTCCTCGTAGAGAACTGCGGGGCCAAGGGCAAGGTGCAGCTCGCCCTTCAGCTCTGGGGGGGACTTTCATTTCATTCTTCAGGCCACCAGAGCCCTTCTGCAGGAGGGGATTGGGACCAATAGGCAGGACGGCGCGGCCTACCGCCGGACCCGCATATTTCGCGACGCTCTCCTCACCTTCATCGGCCTCCCGCAGGCCCCGCAACAGGCCGTTCCCTGACCTGATCACCCTGCCCGTGAGGATCCACCCCAGCCCTCACCATGAAGTACTCTATCATCGCTACATTGAACGCCTGGGGCTGTAGGGTGGGTCTCCGCAGGAGCTGAGTGCTCTCCTTCCTTCGGGACGGGGGGGTACTCGGTTCCTTTCCTGCAGGAGAGCCACACGACTCCAGCCGTCGAGGCTGGCTGGCGGCTGGAGTGGGGGGACGGGGTGTATTTTAGCCACTTCGGTGCTCGCTCGGCCGGGGTGGTCACCCTGTTCTCCCCTGCCCTACGGCCCGAGGTGCTGGGGACCGCCGAGGTTGTCCCGGGCCGCCTGCTGCACGTCCGGGCCCGCGTGGAGGGGCTGATGTTGAACTTGGTCACACACGCATGCACGCGGGACCGGACCAGGTCACCTTTTTTTGGCGGGCAGCCACCTTCCTTGGCACCCTGGATCTTCGCGAGTGTCTGGTCCTGGGCGGGGACTTCAACACCACCCTCGATAAACCAGACCGTGTAGGACGCGGGAAGTGCCAGGCCGCAGCAGGCGTCCGCAGGGAGATCGTGGGCCATCACTCCCTGGTGGACGTCTGGCGAGACCACCACCCGGACGACAATACCACCTTCACCTTCGTCCGGGTGGAGGACCATCGGTCGAGCCACTCCCGGTTGGATCGCATCTACCTCTCCCATTTCCATCTGGCATGAGCCCACTCCTCCAGCATTTGGCTGGCCCTGTTCACGGACCACCATCTGGTGGCTGTGAAAGCCTCTCTGAGTTCGGAGAGGCTGGGGCCGGCCTATTGGCACTTTAATAATAGCTTGCTGGAGGACGTGGGCTTTGTGCCCAAGTTGCAGCCACTATTCCGGCTCCTCCCGAACCTCTTATTGTGGTTCTGGATGCACTTTTCCCTCACCTTTTCATTTACCCACCCCCTATCCGTGGCCCCACAAAGTCGCGAGACCTCCTCGTCAACCTCCTCCTGGCGCTGGCAAAAGCTGCCATATACAACACCAGGAGGCGGATGCTGGACGAGGGGGTTCCCTGTGACTGTGGGGCCTACTTCTGTTCATCCCTAGTTTCACGCGTCTGGGCAGAGTTCCTCTGGGTGGCGTCCATTGGCTCCATTGCCAGCTTCGAGGAGCAGTGGGCGCTGTCCGGGGTTCTCTGCTCAGTGTCCCCATCCGGTTCCCTTGTTTTGACCCTGTGACCTGCACCCCCTGACCTTGTACATTATTTGACCCAAGAATTCAGTTGAGCCCCTTGTCCAGTCGTCCCTCCTGAAAGGCTGGGGGAGTGGCTTTTAGAAGCCGGTGGGCTTCAGTGTCCCCATCCGGTTCCCTTGTTTTGAACCTTTGACCCGCACCCCTTGATCCTTTTGTCATTATTTGTCCCCTGTGATTAGTTGGACATGGGTCCAGTTGTCCCTTCCGCAAGGCTGGGGGAGGGGCTTTTAGAACGTGGGCGGGCTATGCCTGCCCACCTTCCCATGGTTTCAAATAGGCCCCACTACACTTCTTTATTGGTAAAATAAGATTTATCGTAGAAATCAACCTAAAGCGATTTCCCGCCTGTAACCTGAAATATAAACGTGCGTCAGATAATTTGAGAGCACATAATTAAACTCTGTATTTTAATGAATATGCACAAGGGGGCAATGTTAGAGCTGTGCAGCAAAACTTAAAAGTTGAGAAATACAAACAATTGAGTACTAAACAGGCCAGCCTGAGTTACATTACCATGCATTTTTGCATTTAATTTCCTAGGTGTTTTTTAAAAAGGGAAGTAGTAATAAAACAAGACAGATCTCAATTTCTAACAAGCACCAGCAAGGAAAGGCCAACTGGAGCTGCCACTGCCCAAACCTGGTATCTTACACACTTGTAGACTTTTCAGACATGAGTTGGCTAAAGTGTGACAGGCCCAGTGTTCCCTGTAAGATGAGCGTGTGGGTGGCCACCCAGGAGAGATTCAAATGCTGCCCACAATCGGCAGCGTGTGTTTCTAGTGGTGGTGCACATCCACACATGCCTTTGGTGCTGTGGAGGCAGGAAAAGGGAATAAGGGAATTTGTGTGCAGCCATCTTGGTCTTGTTAACAAGAGAGCAAGAGTCAGGCTAAGTCTGTGGCCTGACAACGCGAGATCTGTAATTAGACGCTGCCTTCGCCTCTCGCCTCCATACGGAGATAAGGATAGAACGCTGACTCTGGTAGGGACCTTGAGATAAGGAGCATCTGGGTGGAACTAAATAATTGTTAGCCATTGGTGTTTGTAATGGGAAGGAGACTAATTGTTATTGTTATTATATCTAATAGACAGTATATAAACTGCTTCATAATTGCTTGTATTCGAAGATCTGCCTCGGGGGGGGGGGCTTCCCCCCTGTCCGAACCAGTTTTTCCCTTGCTGCAGCTCGTAATAAAACTGCCTCTGGCTACTTGTTGCTTACAAACTCAGAGTGAGGACAATGTTTTCTTCCACAATTTGGTGCCGTGACTCGGATGGCAACGCCCGACTGAAGACAGCGACAGCGGCTGCAGACCATCCCCCTTCACCCCCAGGGTTCCAAACGAGAGGTAAGAGACCTTTTGAAATCTCTACTGGGGTGTGGAGGAGGACTGCCTGTAGGGTCGTCTGCTTCTTGTGGGCTCACGCCATCCGAACTTCTTGAATCTGCAACAAGGTCAGACGCAAAGCGGTTCTGGGGAGGTTGTTTTGTTACCCCCGAGTAGGCCTAAGTTTACGCAGTGCTGGGAACTGCTGTGGTATTGGTGGTGCCGCCCCGGGTACGGGAAGAAGGTTGTATTGCGTCCGGACATAAGGCACCTAGGTTTATGCAGTGCTAGGAACTGCTGTGGTTCTGGGGGGAAACGTGTTGTTTGCCGCCCCTGGGGGGAACAGTGTTGTTTGCCACCCCAAATATGGACGAGGTCCATAATGAGAGATGCATCTAAAAGTGGGAACATTTCTGTGTGAAAAGCATGCTGAGTGTGAATGTAATGAGTGGAGTGTGAATGCCGCTGCCCAGGTCTCTGAGAAGTAAGCTGATTCCAGCCACACCAGGGCTCTCCCACAAGGGAGTTCTGAACGCAAGGGGGGTCAGCCGAACCTCGAGACCGAGCGGATATGTGAGGGAGTGACGACTCCCCTTATTTCATGAGCTGCTGATAAGGTCTGACACTCTAGACCCAGCAGACCCCTTCTTTGGAGTGTGTAGATTTAGTTTCCTATAAGCCACTGAACGGACGGGGAGTGGACAGGATGCTCCCCTGAATGACTAAAATGGATGGGGATCAGTCTAAGCATACCCCCCAGACCGCCGAAAGGCACCCCTGCGTACTACATGTACGTGCATCATGGTCCAAGGACCTGTAAGCATTTGACAGATTGACAGAGAAAGAAATTAAAGCCCTGAGGGATGAGATTGAAGCTCAGAAAAGCAAAAATCCGCCCTGCAGTGAGAAATGTAACTTACACGCAAGTGCACAGCCTCTCCAAAGCTTAGGGGGGAATTTGGCCCAACATTACCCCCTCTACTCCTCTCTATGCCCAGCCCTATATGGGCCCTTACCACACATTACTGAAGATAGAGAGGAGGCACAGAAGATAATTGAAAGGGATCAGATCTTCCCTTTGGAAGAACGGGCTCTAGTTACAAATCTGTCCGATCCAAAGCAAAACACTGAGTTTAGGAATAGACTTAACAGCTTGTGGGAAGTATTCCTCCAAATTCTCAAGGAAGGAATGCCTGCCGACCATCAAGCCATATTGACCCTAGGCATTTTGGTTGGAAACGTATACACGGAACACAACGCAGGAGTAGGAAAGGGCTGCCAAGCAACTTTAGGAGACTCTCAAGCCCTTGTTAGCGAATAGATAACTACAGCCTCTCTGGTTGGAATCGCAGGCTACCCAAGGATGTTTCACAACGTACAAGTGGGGGCCGTCCAGAAAAAAAATAAACAGGACGTAACCTAAAAGCCACCCTAAAAGCCAACTAGTGGGAATTGAATTTGAAGATGTAATTACTAGAAGCTAAATCTGCCCTAACAAGGAGACACATTCTGCAACATAAATCTCCTTACAGAGCATGGTCAAGTGATCCACCCCAGAGTCAGCAGCATAGATCAACTGCTGCAGCATGGATGTTATGAAAACCCTATACTGAGAAGTTTAAAATTAGTAATAGCTGACTGCAATAATACACATTTGGATTTACCTATTGAAAAGAATTAGGAGGTGAGGGGGCTAATGGGAAAGCCCATCCTCCTTACCAAATTAATACTGGACAAACATGTGTCATTGGGAAGGGTCATTTAGCAGGAATCAGGACAGATCATAAGAAGGAATTAAGCGATTGTTGTAATATATGAAGGGAAACCTGCTTTAAAAAGTGGCTCCTTGTTTCTTGCAGCCTCTCTCAATAATCCAGGCAAAGAAACAATCAAATTTAACTATTTGGCTACAGACACTTTTGTTAAATCTGCAAAAGGAAAAGAAGGAATTCTATTGACACTTAACTGGTTAACTGTATAAAAGAATGAAATCTATACATTCAATCCTTAAGGTTAAATTTACTCTTTAAGAAAACAAATCTTTGTTTTAAGAATCCAAGCCCTGAAACTTCACTGTCTCTCAGTTCAAGGCTGAGTTGATAACACTTTTGGCTTGCTTTCAAATCCAACATTATATGTGAATACAGGCTGCCTGGCTATTTCAAAGGAATATAAAACACCTGTCCCCTCAAGTAAATTGTCCAAATACAAACAAACTATAAGCGCCCATTTAACAAAATTTAATGTCGATATTATTATTACTATAGTCTTAATAAGTAACACTGTATATGATTCTTTTCAGGAAAAGAAAAGCTTTTTGCTTGCTGGAACAATAACTGACCAACACCTTGTGCTAAGGAAAAGCATTATAGCTTCACACATTAAGCCTGATCTGTGGTACAAGAGGGAAACTGAGGCATGCCACTGTTGGGGAGGGCTAGCAACTCTAGAGGTAATTCGAGGGAGTGGAAGGTCACGAGTACCGATGAAGCGCCCTTGTTCTCGTAAATTTATAGCTCACTCGCCCATGGAAGTGTTAAGGAACTACCTGTAACCGGTTCCCCTAACAGATCTTAGGCAGTATTTTAAGTTATAATGGGCCACCCCGATGGGGGTAGAAATATTTTCTTGTCTTTCAGATCATCAGAAAGCGCTGGTGCCAGCTGAAGAAAAACAACAACAAAACAACAACAACAAAAAACCATGGTTCTGTGTCATGACACAATACGTTTGTGTTCTGTCCAAGTTTGTCTTGTGTCTTAATTGTAATACGTATTGCAAATATTGTTGTGTGTAGGATATTGTTTTAATGAAAGGATCACTTGAGTAAAGCAGAAGCATTAATTTAAACCATCAAAATTAATAATTGGGCCCAATCAATTGGCAACTTTAAAATTCAGTGAAAGGATAATAGTTTGGAAATTGTTTAGGCTAGGAGAATGTTAACAATGTCTCCACAGGTGAACAAAAAAGGAACTGGAAGGAAGCAAGGAGTGCATCATGTGAACAGAAGGACTGGAAGTGGGGTACCTGCCCCTCCCCCACCGGATTGGTTTTGCTTTAATGGCTACACAAATGAAATATTTAGCTTCTGGAAATTTGCACACCAACCATAAAGTGGTTTGGCCAGAGATAATAAGAAATCTATAAGTAACAACACGGGCAAGTGGGACATCAGCATTTTTAAGTAAAGATGCCCACAACAATGAGGAAACTAGTAACCTCACCATTGCAATAACAGCTACTTGCCCTGCTACTCATTGGTGCCTGACGCCTTAAAAGGCCTCAAGAATTATGGAATTGCATGGGTCCTATTAACAATTAAACATCTGTGAACCATGCTTGGTCCTATAAGAGAAACAGTGACTCTAGTCAATGTAACCTCCTTCAAGTCACATACATAGAACAAATACACGCTAATAGCAATGGGGAATACACGGCCTTGGGCCTCCCCTCATTCACACAGAATTATTTTGTTTATTGTAACAACATGAACACTACGAGGACAAAGAATACACAGTCCTCCAAGTTAAAGTTTCTATGGAATATTGTGGGAAAGAAGCTAAACACTAACATCAGGCTACTGAAGTTGGACCTACTGACTCCCACTGGGGCTTATCACTTAAAGCCCAGACAAGGTAACCCCTGAGGCATGGCTGTCATTTGTTAAACAATGGCCATTGCTAACTTGCCCTCATTTGGATATTATTAACCAGGTCCTTGAGGACAAAATAAAGCCTCCCAATTGTGCATCATGTCCTGAACAGACCCCTGTCCCAGAACCAGGACAACTGTCACTGGTCCTTACCTTGGTGATGTTCCACACTGGTATAGACCAGCTGTGTGCTAGACTGGCTAATCAAATTGGCAAGTGCCTGATTAAGCAACAAAGAAGCTTAGCAGATACCATCGCAGATTGGTTTAGGCCTGGAAACTCTGTCAGCAACACTTATGTCATAGTCCAGAAATTGTATAGAATCCAGGCTGGTAGATGCAGTAATATCCAGTGCCCGTAAAGGCCTAGACACCAGCCAAGCCAACCGATTGATCCTGAATAGTTTGAAGGATCTGTCCAGCTCTGTGTCCATTTCACTAAACCTAACCAGATATTTGGACCAGAGATTAATTGGATTGTTAATTAATGGAACTAAATTAAAGGTATTAGAAGGCCAGTATTGAAGAATAGGATAGCTTTGACCACCCAGCCCTTATGGTGGTGAGTCCCCATCTCCCCCGTCCTACCCATGGGAGTGGGGAAGTAAAGAATCCATGAGGACCCAAAGGCCCACCTGGACAGGGCATAGTATAGCAGTTTGTTTTTGGCCCCTCTGGGGATTCCTCACTCAGATCAGATCAGAATGGTAACCTCCCTGCCTGTACCAAAGCAGGAGCATATAGATAGATCGAGGGCATCGCTTATTCTGAAAGCGTGGGAGCCTTCCTATACCCAGGGATTGTTGCACCCACTTTGATAAGGAAATTTTATGTACCTGCCCATTTAACATCATGACAAATCTGCCTAGGTTTGATGTGGTTGTCTCAGAGAAACAAAAACATCGAGCTGGTCCAAATAAACGGTACCTACTGGTGTTTGACTACCCAGACAGATCACTCCATCCTGCCCCTCTACATATCCATCTGTGTGTATAACAGCCCCTCACCGGATGATCCTGACAGTTGATGGAATCACTGCACTTCGGCAGTGATAAGTAACCTAACATGAGATCCTGAGTGGCACGGCGGAAGTAAGTACCTAGAGGAGGGTTTACTGGCCCTGCAGGCGAAGATCGAGGAGTTGGTGGCCAATGCCCAAAGATATATCGGGGCTGGCTGTCTGAGGTACACACAGATAGGGAAACACCGTGGACCATGCCAAACACCTACCTCTGCAGCACTCAACCAGGCAGTAGAGGTCAAACCTATAATCATGGGCAGCGCCAGTAAGGCGATGAAGTATCTTAAAGATGGATTTAAATAGTGTTTGCCAAATTATGTGGGAAGTTTTGATTTTAACATTTATAATAATGCTGGTGCTGTACTCGTACTTCCAGAGTAAATTAAAACCCCTTAAATTGTATTTAACCTGGTGGGTTAAGGAGAACCCCAAAGTCAAGAGAAAGGAACTACAGGAGTAAACTGAGGCAGTCCATGGTATCTTGCTGAGAACTGACAAACTCAAAGTATTAGGCCAGCTTGGGAAGTAAAACAGTTCAACAGTTACTGTGACCCTGGTTCCCCTGGCAACCACATTCCAAAAGGGCCTCACTTTGATAAGGCTGGTACCAAACAACCAAACAACCGCGCGGGATTGTTTTTACAATTTGCTTTATTCCTAGGAAATAACCTTGGTTCCAAAGGAGCCAGCTGGCTTTTACCTCAGAGAATAGAGACTCATATGTCCATCAGCGAAAGACCGCTCTAGAAAGACCTTTGCCAAGTTTTGCTAAAGTGAAGTGCCAAGAACTGACTGTTGGCCAATGCTTCTCACTGCAAAAAGATCCCTCCATCTCGAAATGATCCTACCCCGATTGCTGATAAGCCTCTCTCTTCTGGTCCTGCTTTCCTACCTGCTGGACACCAGAAGAACCAAAATATTACAGGGTGATGTGCTGGTAACCTCTCCCCTGCATGATGCTGAACCACAACTGTTTCAAGAAAAAAAAAAGAGGAAAAGTCCGCTCCTCTGACACCGCCAAAGCCCAAAGATTTCTGACTACAAAAGGACATTAAGAACTGACCTTGGTGAAAGAAGCGAAGTATTGTATATTGCCAAGGAGAAACTTGTGGGAGTGGTTTGGGTTTCTTGCTTTGATCTGGACTCTGTGCTTATGGACAGGTACCATCAGCATGTACCTGCCCTCCCTAATTTGGTTACTAATTATGATATGTTGTATGATGTTACTAAAATTATAGAAGAGCCCCATCATAGAATTATATTGGGGATATTAATGATTATATTGCTTTTGCTTATTAAAAGTTTCATATTTGATTGTTGTTGTAAAAGATGTAGTAATAGAAATAGCTTTAATGTTTGTACTAATTATGTAATGTTTAATGAAAATAAAGGTTTAGAAAGGTAGTTGTGCTGTAAGCACAAAAGGGGGGATTGTGGAGGCAGGAAAAGGGAATAAGGGAATTTGTGTGCAGCCATCTTGGTCTTGTTAACAAGAGAGCAAGAGTCAGGCTAAGTCTGTGGCCTGACAACGCGAGATCTGTAATTAGACGCTGCCTTCGCCTCTCGCCTCCATACGGAGATAAGGATAGAACGCTGACTCTGGCAGGGACCTTGAGATAAGGAGCATCTGGGTGGAACTAAATAACTGTTAGCCATTGGTGTTTGTAATGGGAAGGAGACTAATTGTTATTGTTATTATATTTAATAGACAGTATATAAACTGCTTCATAATTGCTTGTATTCGAAGATCTGCCTGGGGGGGGGGGGCTTCCCCCCTGTCCGAACCAGTTTTTCCCTTGCTTCAGCTCGTAATAAAACTGCCTCTGGCTACTTGTTGCTTACAAATTCAGAGTGAGGACAATGTTTTCTTCCACAGTGCACATAGCATTTATTCCACATATGGGTGGAATAAAAGTTAAGAGGGAACCCTGGACCCGTCCCTGACAGTACTGTATGCTGCATTCACATTTCTGTCTCTGCACATTGGCAGTTACCAGCTACGCTGTTCATCGGACTATTACTAAGGCTGTCCAACACTTCCCAGCGTAAAACTCTGTTTCGGGTTGTTTAGCACTTTGCTAAACAGTAACTATCCAAGCAGAAGTTTTCCATGCCTTTTTGTTTGCCTCCAGCTGAATTTCTATGGACTATTTCAGCCAAAACAATTCTGACATTTCTAAGAACATGTCAGAGAGAGAAACATTACTTTGCCCATGGTAAAAAATTCGAGTACCCTTTTCTCTAAAAAGCTCTAGTAACCCCATGCTTTGGAGCAGGAACTTGTAACTGGTGATTGGTGTCTTTTGGATGAGGGCTGTGAAAATCTGCCCAAATGTGACCAAGATAGAGGACTTTGAAAAAATTCACTCAGAAGAGACTTCTTGGACTCTTTGGGCCAGTATTGGCTAAAATCTATCTGCACAGAGCATGAGTGGGCCTCGAGCTGGCAGGGAGAAAAGTAAATAAAGACTGAGTGTTGGGGTTAGTGAGTGAGCCTGAGACAGGCTGAGTAAAGAGAATGGGACTGGCAGGAGCCATGGAGGCCAGGACTGGCTAGGAGAAGAGAATGGGATTAGGACAAGGAGCCAGGTGGGGAAGACTAGGACTGGGACAGGGACAGACTGGAGGGGACAAATTTATGAGGAATGAACAGGAGCTCCTGTGAGCATCAGCGCACGCTCCCTTCCAGAGTTTACAGTGCAATGCAGGATTCTTGACTCACTGTGCCTCTACTTTCAGCAAGTGTCTGTGAAAACCACCAGCAAAGTGTTCCTTGGCCTTCTACTGCTGGTCCACGCAGAGGATGAAAACTTACTACTGTTATTAGTTACTCCATTAACACATGTGGCTGAGATCTGTGTGGTGGATCTAAACCTTCCAATGACCCATCTGAGTGTCAATATAATGCCACATGCTGGAAATTGTGTTTTTTTTCTGGTTTGCTTTTTTTGCCTGAGTTCAGACCCTTTGTGCATATGCATTATGATAAGGTCTTGAACTACACATACTGTTTTTTTCCACAGGACCTCAGACTCTTTCAGTGCACAGGCTGGACCTGCTCTGGGGATGAATCAAGGTTTACACAAACCTCTGGTTTGTTTGCCACAGAAGTTAGAAGGTGTGTAGTGAATGAGGCCAGGGACTGCATATAGAGAAACAATGGTCTCATGATTAAGGCAGTTGAATGTTGCCACAAATAACTCAATTCTGTCCCTGCCTCTGCCAAAACACTCCTATGTGATACTGGACAAGTCACTAACAACCAACCTTTTCACAGGTGGTTGCTATTTGTGTGTCCTATATTTTCTGGGTGCCTGACTTGAGACCCAGGGCTCTGATTTGCAGAAGTGCTGAGAACTCACTGACTCAATAGGAGCAAGCACTCTGAACATAGAAAATACTAAAGAATGGTACATCCTCCTCAAAATCAGGTCCTAAACATCTTAAACTGGGTGTCCAAAATTAGTGGATATTTTTTACCTTAATGTCTCTGTGCCTCAGTTCCCTGCCTGTCCTATGGGGATAACACCACTCCCTGGTCTCCCCGGGGCATTGTGAAGATAAACATTTGAAAGGCACTCAGCTACTAAAGAGATGAGTCCCACAGAAAAACCCATAAGAAATCAATATATATGACCTCAGAGCAGGGTTTGAACAGGGCACAGTAAATAATGCTGGAAGCCACAAATTGAATAGCAAGGCTAAAACAAAATACTGAAAGTTGCTCATGAAGTAAGCACTGTCCATCCTGTACACTGAATGAGACAGGGGCTGTACAGAAATAACATGCTTATATAATTGAAAACTGTAGTTAAGGCATGTGCACGAGGAGGCCAAATTAAGGCTACCTCATCTCTGGCTTTTCCTGAGGTTTGATTATTTGACTTTGTCAGGGCTGTTCCCCACTCTGGCACTCCGACTGCAGAAGATGGGGGCCCTCAAGAGACCTTAAATACCTTGCCTCTATAGGCTCTGCTTACCACAAAAAACAAAACTCCCCAGAGTCACAGATGCACTGTGTTATATCATTTGGAGTTACAGAGATTAGAAAAAAATCACTGGAAACAGAGAGCTGGAAGCAACTGCAAGTGTCCATTTTATTCCATAACACAGAACTAACTAGAACCAGCCCAAACTGACTGGACTGACCCCTAGTGACCTAACTCAGTTACTATAACAACAAGATCTATATCTACAACCCAACATATTAGCGGGGAGAGGAATAAGAACACCCCTTTAATAAAACAAACACTAAACTAGGGAATGAGGGTAGACTGCCTCAGTTCCCAGGTAACCCCAGGAATTATTTTGCCCCATAACCATGGGTTAACCTTAACTAAAGGTCCAGCTGTTGAGGACGCTTCTTTCTCTAAGTGGATTATGGTGGACTTCTGGCGTTCTTGCACCCGAAGGTGTTAGGGGTGCAGGCCTGAGAATGGGTTTGGGACTTGAAGCGCAAACAGGTGAGGCTGCCAGATCAGCCTGCTCAGGGAGGGGGGTTTATGTTCGCCACAGGCGGTGATGGAGGAGGAGAGTCAGGAACAGGTGACTCTTGACTCGATAGCTCACTGGCAGTGGTGAGGTCAGGCAACTCAACTGGAGATGCGTCTTGGGGGGGGGGGGGAGGCATAAGGCATAACCTAGCAACAACTGAGCTACATGCCGCCGCCATATGAGATCCTCTGCAGTCTGGACAGTATAGGAAACAGGTCCCATTTGAGCGATGACAGCAGCAGGGACCCATTTAGCTCCAGGAGCATAGTTCTGAGCCAAAACCGGCTGTCCAGGACTAAAGGTTCGATCTTTTGCTCGGGATGCACGCCTGATGACTTGATCTTGCTGCTGATGTTGCACAATTTGTCGCGGTTCAGAAGGTTTCAGCAGATCAAAGTACGTGCGCAGCTGATGTCCCATCATTAGAAAAGTCGGGGGCGTTTTGGTTGTAGCATGAGGCGTGTTTCTGTAGGATAGTAAGAAGGTGTCCAGACACTTTTGCATGAGTGAATGTCATCTAGCCGATTTCAACGCTTGTTTCATTGTCTGCACAAACCTTTCAGCCAATGCATTGGTGGATGGGTGATACAGTGCTGAAGTGATGTGATGGATCCCGTTTACTTTCATGAAATTTCCAAACTCCCGAGAGACAAACTGCGGTCCGTTGTTGCTCGCAAATTGTTCTGGAAGACCAAAACGACAAAAGATTCCCCGTAGTTTTTGGATAGTACTCTCAGCAGTAGTGGACAGCATCATAGAGACTTCTGGCCATTTACCACCACCAATAACATGCTACCTTCAAATGGGCCGGCAAAATCAATGTGAATACGTTGCCATGGTTTTTCAGGACAGTCCCATGGGTGTAGAGGTGCCAGCTGAGGTGCATTTCTCACACCCTGACGTGAAATACAAGCTCTTGCCTTCTCTTCAATGCCACCCTCCAAGCCAGTCCACCAAAAATAGCTTCGTGCAATTTCTTTCATGCGCACCATTCCACAGTGACCTGAATGCAGCTGTTCTAACATCTGTTGGCTCAGTAGCTTTGGAATAATGACCCGCATTCCCCACAAGCACCCAGAATGGATCAATAACTCCATCCTCCTGGTCATGTAGGGAACAAGGTCAGGTGAGACCTGAAGGTATGTCTAGACTACAGGCTTTTGTTGACAGATACTATCGACAAAGCTTCTGTCGACAAAGAGCATCTAGACTACATCCAGTTCTGTCAACAAAGCAAGCTGCTCTGCCCTAGCTGCTCTGCCCCAGGCATCCCCAAGTCAGCCGCTGCTGAAACTGACCAGCTTCCCGGAGTCAGCCGCTGGTCAGTCTCAGCAGTGGCTGAATTGGGGACAGCTGGGGTGCTGCCGGGTTGGTCCCGCAGCGCTGAGGGGCAGCGCTACGGGACCTACCGGCAGCACTCCAGCTGCTCTGCCCCCGGCTTCCCCGATTCAGCCGCTGGTCAGTTTCAGCAGCAGCTGAATCAGGGAAGCCGGGCACAGAGCAGCTCCAATGGTCCAGTTGCCCGGAGCACTTCTGGGTTCCTGATGGTGCTGGACCATCAGGAGTGCCGGACCATCAGATGCCGGACCATCGGAGTTTTACTGTACAAAGTTTTTTTTGTTGAAATCAAAATGGGTGTGTTTATTCAGAGTTCAGGGAAGGGAGGGGTTGTGGTGGGAAAGAGATAGGTGAGTGCTAACAGGGAGTTTAGAGAGGGAGTTCTCCAGGTAGAGGAGAAGCAGATACAGGACTCTTGAGCGAAGTGTGTTTTGTGTTTGGGGCTTTCTTGCTGTGTGCTGAGGTTGTGTTTGAGAGTGAGGGTTGGTGTGTGTTCTTTTTTTTGTTTGTTTGTTTTTGTTTCTTTGTTTTTCCCCTGTGTCTGTGACTGAGTCTTTTTTTTTCTTTTCACTTCCCCTTTGCCCTCCCCCTCCCCTTGATGGAGTTTGTGCTGTGATTGGCTCCTAATTAAAGTTTTAATTCTAGAAGCCTCTGCTGATTGGCTGAGCCTTGGTAGGAGGAGGGGCTTTCAGGCACTCCAGGGCTTTATAAGGCAGTAGGCAAGCGACCAAGGAGCTTGCGAACAAGTGAGTGCTAACAGGGAGTTTAGAGAGGGAGTTGGGGAGAGGGAAGGGCGGGAGGTTCTCTTGCCTTTCTTTTTAACTCCCTTCTCCAGGACAGCAGCGATGGATGGTGATGGGTCTGCTGCTGTTACCTGCACAGCGTGTGCCATGTTTGTCTTCCTCCCGGAAGAAAGAACGGATTTCATCTGCACCAAGTGCAAGCTGATCGACATTTTGGAAGAAAAAAATTAGAGGACTGGAGGCCCAAGTGTCGACCCTACGCTTGATCAGAGAGGATGAAGACTTCCTCGATAGAAGGCAGCGTTTAATCCTGCAAGCACGACAGGCGGAGGAGCCAGAGAGGGCAGTACGTGACCAAGAAGAGAACTGGCAGCATGTAACTTCTAGAAGGGGAAAAAGGCCAGCACGGGAATCCCCCAATCGCTTTCAAGCTCTCTCCACAGGCTCTGCAGTGCTGAAAGCTCTGGAAGGGACCTCACAAGGAAGAAACCAGAAGGGAACACCATCCACTGGAAGGCATGGGATGCGTAGTCCTAGGGATGGGGGTTCCACGACTACCCCCCCCCAAAAGAAAATGACGGGTGGTGGTGGTCGGGGACTCCCTCCTAAGAGGGACTGAGCCATCCCTCTGCCGTCCTGACCTGGGATCTCGAGAGCTGTGCTGCTTACCGGGAGCTCGCATTCAGGATGTCACTGAGAGGCTTACCAAGCTGATCAAACCTTCGGATCGCTACCCCTTCCTGCTTCTCCACGTGGGAACTAATGATACGGCTAAGAATGACCTTGAGTGGATTACTGCAGATTATGTAGCGCTGGGAAGAAGGATCCAAGAATTCGGAGCGCAAGTGGTGTTCTCGTCCATCCTCCCTGTTGAAGGGAAAGGACTGGGCAGGGATCGTCGAATTGAGGACGTAAATGCGTGGTTGTGCAGGTGGTGTCGCAGAGAGGGCTTTGGTTTCTTTGACCATGGGACTCTGTTCCGGGCACAAGGATTGTTAGGAAGAGATGGGATCCACCTAACGAAGAGAGGAAGGAGTATCTTCGCGGGCAGGCTTGCAAACCTAGGGAGAAGGGCTTTAAACTAGGTCCGTCAGGGGACGGTGACCAAAACCCTGAGGGGAGTGGGAAAGTCGGATACTGGGAAGAAATGAAGAGAGGAAGGGGCAAGAAAGGAGGACCCCTGTTTCGAATGGAGAAGATAGGGCGATCAACTGGTTAACTGAAGTGTTTGTACACTAAGCTGTGTCTACACTGGGCCACTTATTCCGGAAAATCAGCCGCTTTTCCGGAATAAGCTGCGAGCTGTCTACACTGGCCCTTGAATTTCTGGAAAAGCAACGATGCTCTACTGTACAAAATCAGCCGCTATTCCGGAAACACTATTCTGCTCCCGCTCGGGCATAAGTCCTTATTCCGGAACACTGTTCCGGAAAAGGGCCAGTATAGACAGCCCCGTAGTCTTTTCCGGAAAAAAGCCCCGATCACGAAAATGGAGATCGGGGCTCTTTTCCAGAAAAGCACGTCTACATTGGCCACAGACGCTTTTCCGGGAAAAGGGCTTTTCCGGAAAAGCAGCCTGCCAATGTAGACGCTCTTTTTCCGGAAATACTTATAACGAAAACTATTCTGTTTTAAGCATTTCCGGAAATTCATGCCAGTGTAGACACAGCCTAAGGGTACGTCTAGACTACAGGGTTTTGTCGACAGAAATTTTGTCGACAGATACTGTCGACAAAGCTTCTGTCGACAAAGAGCGTCTAGACTACATTCAGTTCTGTCGACAAAGCAAGCTGCTTTGTCGACAAAACCCTGTAGTCTAGACACAACCCTAGATGCAATAACACCTTCTGTCGACAGAACTCTGTCGACAGAAGGCGTTATGCCTCGTAAAATGAGGTTTACCAGCGTCGACAAAACTGCTGAGTTCTGTCGACGTTATGTCGACAGAACTCAGCGGTAGTGTAGACGCAGGTATAGTTTTGTCGACAAAAGTCCACTTTTGTCGACAAAACTCTGTAGTCTAGACACACCCCTAATGCGAGAAGCCTGGGCAACAAACAGGAAGAACTGGAGGCCCTGGCCCAGACCAAGAAATATGATTTAATTGGGATAACAGAGACTTGGTGGGATGACTCGCATGACTGGAGCGCTGTCATGGAAGGGTATAGACTGTTCAGGAACAACAGGCAGGGGAGAAAAGGAGGAGGAGTTGCACTATATGTAAGAGAGCACTAAGATTGCTCTGAGCTCCAGTATAAAGAGGGAGAAAAACCTGTTGAGAGTCTATGGGTTAAGTTTAAAGGATCAAACAACAGCAGTGATGCTGTGGTTGGTGTCTGCTACAGGCCACCGAATCAGGTAGATGAGGCTTTCTTCGGACAACTGAGCGAAGCTTCCAGATCGCAGGCCCTGGTTCTCGTGGGGGACTTTAATCATGAACGGAAACCAATACGGCAGTACACAGGCAATCCAGGAAGTTTTTGGAGAATGTTGGGGATAACTTCTTGACTCAAGTGCTGAAGGATCCGACCAGGAGCCGTGCGCAGCTTGACCTTCTGCTCACAAACAGGGAGGAACTAGTAGGGGAAGTGGAGGTGGGTGACCTGGGAAGCAGTGATCATGAGATGGTAGATTTCAGGATCCTGACCAAAGGAAGCAAAGAGAGTAGTAAAATACACACCTTGGACTTCAAAAAAGCAGATTTTGACTCCCTCAGGGATCTGATGGGCAGAATCCCCTGGGATGCTAACATGAAGGGGAAAGGAGTCCAGGACAGCTGGCAGTATTTTAAAGAAGCCTTATTGAAGGCACAGAACGAAACCATCCCGACGCGTAGCAAGAGAGGCAAACATGGTAGGAGACCGGACTGGCTTACAGGGGAAATCCTTGGTGAACTTAAGCACAAAAAGGAAGCTTACAGAAAGTGGAAACTTGGACAAATGACCAGGGAGGGGTTTAAATGTATAGCTCGAGAATGCCGGGGGGTTATCAGGAAGGCGAAAGCGCAAATGGAATTGCGACTGGCTAAGGATGTGAAAGAGAACAAGAACGGTTTCTACAGGCATGTTAACAAGAAGAAGGTGATCAGATAGGGTGTGCGGCCCCTAGTGGATGAAGGAGGTAACCTAGTGACAGATGATGTGAGGAAAGCTGAAGTACTCAATGCTTTCTTTGCCTCTGTATTCACGGACAAGGTGGGCTCCCCGACTAATGCGCTAAGTGACGCAAGATGGGATGAAGATGGACAGCCCGTGGTGGGTAAAGAACAAGTTAGGAACTATTTAGAAAAGCTAAACATACACAAATCCATGGGCCCGGATTTAATGCATCCGAGGGTACTGAGGGAGTTGGCAAATGTCATTGCGGAGCCTTTGGCCATTATCTTTGAAAAGTCGTGGAGATCGGGCGAAATCCCGGATGATTGGAAAAAGGCAAATGTAGTGCCCATCTTCAAAAAAGGGAAGAAGGACGATTCAGGGAACTATAGGCCGGTCAGTCTTACCTCGGTTCCTGGAAAAATCATGGAAGGGATCCTTAAGGAATCCATATTGAGGCACTTGGATGAGAGGAAAGTGATTAGGAATAGTCAGCATGGATTCACAAAGGGCAAGTCGTGCCTGACCAATCTGATTAGCTTCTATGATGAGGTAACTGGCTCGGTGGACATGGGTAAGTCAGTGGATGTTATATACCTTGACTTTAGCAAGGCTTTTGATACGGTCTCCCACAATATTCTTGCCAGCAAGTTAAGGGAATGTGGATTGGATAAATGGACGGTAAGATGGATAGAAAGATGGCTGAAAGGCCGGGCCCAGCGGGTAGTGATCAACGGCTCGATGTCAGGATGGTGGTCGGTTTCTAGCGGAGTGCCCCAAGGTTCGGTTCTAGGACCGATTTTGTTCAATATCTTTATTAATGACCTGGATGAGGGGATGGATTGCACCCTCAGCAAGTTTGTGGATGACACTAAGCTAGGGGGAGAGGTAGATACGCTTGAGGGCAGAGATAGGGTCCAGAATGACTTAGACAAATTGGAGGATTGGGCCACAAGAAATCTGATGAGGTTCAACAAGGACAAGTGTAGAGTCTTGCACTTGGGACGGAAGAATCCCAAGCATAGTTACAGGCTGGGGACCAACCAGCTAAGTAGTAGTTCTGCAGAAAAGGATCTGGGGGTTACAGTGGATGAGAATCTGGATATGAGTCAACAGTGTGCCCTTGTAGCCAAGAAGGCTAATGGCATATTAGGTTGCATTAAGAGGAGCATTGCCAGCAGATCCAGAGATGTCATTATTCCCCTTTATTCGGCTTTGGTGAGGCCACATCTGGAGTATTGTGTCCAGTTCTGGGCCCCCCACTACAAAAAGGATGTGGACGCATTGGAGAGGGTCCAGCGGAGGGCAACCAAAATGATTAGGAGGCTGGAGCATATGACTTATGAGGAGAGGCTGAGGGAGTTGGGTCTGTTTAGTCTGCTGAAGCTAAGAGTGAGGGGGGATTTGATAGCAGCCTTCAACTTCCTGAAGGGAGGTTCCAAAGAGGATGGAGACAGGCTGTTCTCAGTAGTGACAGATGGCAGAACAAGGAGCAATGGTCTCAAGTTGTGGTGGGAGAGGTCCAGGTTGGATATTAGGAAAAACTATTTCACTAGGAGGGTGGTGAAGCACTGGAATGGGTTACCTAGGGAAGTAGTGGAGTCTCCATCCCTAGAGGTGTTTAAGTCTCGGCTTGACAAAGCCCTGGCTGGGTTGATTTAGTTGGGATTGGTCCTGCCTAGAGCAGGGGGCTGGACTTGATGACCTTCTGAGGTCTCTTCCAGTTCTATGATTCTATGATAGTGGAGCAAGGCACAGGCCCCTAATGTGGAGGCCCTGGGGTCCTTGAGAGAAACTCTCCCTCAGGACCTCCTAGATGCGTACCCCCAACTGCTGGGACTGGCAGATGGCAGCTGTCCGTGGTTGCCCGAAGGCCCTCCCTTCACAGCAGGCCTCTGCCCCCTACCCTGGTAGGAAGGCCTCCCCCTTCCTTTCCACAATGTCATGGAGGACACACCATACCAACACCACCTCGGGGAATGTTGTGCTCCCCCACATCCAGGCGAGTCAGGAGGCACCTGAACTGCCCCTTGAGGCGGCCGAAGGTGCATTCCACCTGGATTTGGGCCCAGCTGAGGTGGGAATAGAATTGGTCCCTGCTGGGGTCGAGGTGGCCAGTGTATGGCTTCAGCCGCCATGGCATCAGGGGTAGGCCGCATTCCCCACGATGCACAGTGGCATCTGCACGTCCCCAACCCCAAAGTCATGCCGAGGGAAGAATGTGCCAGCCTCCAGCTTCCCGTAGCGGCTGGAGTTTTTAAATACACAGGCATCATGCGCCCTGTCCGACCACCTGACAAAAATGTCTGTGAACTGTCCATGGTGGTTGACCAGGCCCTGCAGCACCATTGAGAAGTAGCCCTTGTTGTTTACATATTGGGCTGCTCAATGACTTGGTGCACGGTTTGGGATGTGGGTTCCATCAATCGCTCCACCGCAGTTAGGGAAACCCAGGGTGGTAAATCCTGTGACAATTAGGTCCTGGTCTCCCAGGCGGATGACCCTGAGCAGCAGGATGTAGATGATGGCCCTCACAACCTGCAGAAGGAGGCAAATACGCACACAAAACAGAGACTGAGTGAGAGGGAGTGCCTGAGCTCTTGGGAGGTTCCCGCCCCCCTCAAACACCCCAGGAGCCACCCCCTATGAAGCCACTCCCAGCAGGGCTGTGTGAGGGCAGGACAGCACAACCCCCTGGGGACCGGGCTTCCACCCCCCCACCCCCCTTTCCCTAGTGTCCCCCTTTCCAGGACTCCCCCCTGCCCTACAGGGACTGCAGCTCGAGAGTGCCTTACCTCCATAAGGAGGGCCCTGATGGTGGACTTCCCCATACCGAACTGGTTGCCCACTGACTGGTAGCTGTCTGGGGTGGTGTGACGGGGAAGAAGCTCCCCACACTGCCATCTGCGCCCCCGCCGAGGCGCTGGGCGGTGCGGCCGGGCAGGGCCCCGGAGAAAGCGGCCGGCTGGAGCTGAGCCCGCCGAACAGGGAGGCAGCCGAGCGGGTGCGCATGGCGGCAGGCGCGCCGCCCGCGGCGGGCGGTAGGACCCGGGAGGAGGCGGACAGGAGATGGGGGGTGGAGCTGCATGTCTCCGGCGTGCCAGCTCAAAAGTGGGAGGGGCCGGAAGAGGTGGGGGCTGGCGGCATTCCCTCTACCCCCACAGGCAACCAGCGCCGGAGTGCCGGAGGGAGAGGGCGGGTCTCCCCCAGCCCAGACCCAGAGCGGGATGACCCAACCCCGGGACCCGAGGACGGGCGCAGACGGAGGAAGCCCCCATCCTTCCTGCTCGAGGAGAGACGCGGGCCGAGCCCGCTGGAGGGCAAACCCTGGCCGCCGGCCCGTGAGTGGACCAGAGGGTTGAGAACCCTCCCCCGCCCCGGCTGAGAGCAAGCCGAGGGGGGGGGGGGCAGCAGCAGTTGCTGCACAGGGACAGAGACAGAAGGGGAAAGGGGCACAGGGCGTGCGGGAGCCGAGGGGGGACGGGTGGACCCGTACCCCTGCCCGCCCATCTTGCCACAGGTGGCCAGAGGTGCGAACCAAGCACACAGCTCCCCAAAAGGTGGCCTTCTGCATGAGCAAGACATGAGAAGTCATTCTTCCACTCTACTCTGTGCTGATTAGGCCTCAGTTGGAGTATTGTGTCCAGTTCTGGGCACCACATTTCAAGAAAGATGTGGAGAAATTGGAGAGGGTCCAGAGAAGAGCAACAAGAATGATTCCAGGTCTAGGGAACATGACCTATGAGGGAAGACTGAAAGAACTGGGCTTGTTTAGTTTAGAAAAGAGAATATTGAGGGGGGACATGATAGCAGTTTTCAAGTATCTAAAAGGTCATAAGGAGGAGGGAGAAAACTTGTTCATCTTGGCCTCTGAGGATAGAACAATAAGCAATGGGCTTAAACTGCAGCAAGGGAGGTTTAGGTTGGACATTAGGGAAAAGTTCCTAACTGTCAGGGTGGTTAAACACTGGAATAAGTTGCCCAGGAAGGTTTAAATATTTCCAGAGATGTAGATTCCACAGAGTAGGTTAGATAAATGTCTGTCAGGGATGGTCTAGACAGTACTGGGTCCTGCCATGAGGGCAGGGGGCTGGACTCGATGACCTCTTGAGGTCCCTTCCAGTCCTAGTATTCTATGTGGAAGTTTTGGAGCCATTGCTGGTCGTCCCACTGCCACCAAAAACGCCTCTCCACTGTGGGGTGCAGTTGCAAGGGTCTTGTGGAGAGGCACACACAGGAAGAGGGTCTCAATGATGAGCTCGGTGTTGAGCTCGTGCAGGACCATGAAGGCAGCCTGCACAAACTGCTGCAGAAATGGCAGCATGGCCGTGTGGGGCCATCACATGCCCGGTGCAGCTCCAGGTCACAAAGAAGAATGCTGTGGCGTCCAAAAGCTGGGCAACCAGATCACGCACTGCTAAAGCTTTGCTGTCCCTCGGAAAGGTAGACAAGCACACAGCAGAAGCAGAGAAACGGCTGTCCAGGGGGTCCCTTTAAGCACATCTCTCAGCTAGGCTTAGGCAATAGCACTCTGAAGCAACTGCTGACCTAATGCCCTGCCTGAACTGGTTCCAGGTGGCCTTATAGACGAGAGAGCATCCAATCAATATATATACTATCTTTTGAAAAAGCAGATCACTTTTTCGATGTGCTTTTGCTGTGTAGACGCTCTCTTTCAAAAAAAGTTTTTCTGGAAGATCTCTTCCAAAAAAGCTTCTTTTGAAAGAAGCTTGCAGTCTAGACGTAGCCTGAGGGTATTTCCAGGATACCAGAGGTATCCCTGAAAAACTGCCGCATCCAGGGAATGTGTCTGCTTTTTTGGAACAGTTTCTGAAAGAGGGTGTATTTTGGCAATTTTATGAGGAATAAGGGATCTTCTGAAAGGGAAGGTTTTTCCCCACATTTGGCCCCATGTAGACAGGCCAAGTATCGGAAAAGCCTCTTCTGAAAAAAACAAGCGGAAAAGGGTATGCACATTGCAGTTCACAATTTGCGTATCTTTTTCTGGAAAAAAATGCAGTGTAGACATAGCCTTAGCGTAGCAGTCAGGTCTCACCTCCACCTTCCAGAACAGCAAAAGGGTTTGTTTTCTTACATTGACTTCTACTTCTTCTGTTGCTGGAAGCAGCACTGGTATCCCACCCTCATCACCACTTTGTTATATTGTTTGTGTTTCCAGTGATTTCTTTCTAAACTGTGGAACTCCAGAGAGCTTGAACAGTTGCAAGTGTTCATTTATTCCAGAACACAGAACTAACTAGAATCAGCCCAAGCCGGCTGGGCTGACCCCTAGTGACCTAACTCAGGGTATGTCTACACTACAGCACTAATTCGAACTAACTGAATTCGAATTAGTTAATTCGAACTAAGCCAATTCGAACTAGTGCATCTAGACCTAAAAAGTAGTTCGAATTAGCATTTTGCTAATTCGAACTAGCATGTCCACATTGAGTGGACCCTGAACCGAAGTTAAGGCTGGCCGGAAGCAGTGCCAGCAGGGCATCAGGTTAGGACTTAGAGCGTGGAGCTGCTGTCTCAGGCTAGCCGAGGGCTGTGCTTAATGGGACCCAACCCCCACCCCGGACAGACAGTTCTCAGGGGTTCCCTGCTCGCTTGTCTAACTCGATGAGGGACAGCAAAGCAGTCCTGGCTTGGAGTTCCCTGAATGCCCACACTCAGCACATCACAGCACTCGGCCATCAGCCAGGCTGCACTTGCCGCAGGCTGCCATCCGGGGGGGGGGGTCATTCGGGGGGCTGCAGGAGAGCTTCCACCCCGAGGAGCCCGCAGAGCCACCCCAGTCCTCCCCATCGGGGGCTCGTGCCCCATTCCTCCCTCACATCCTTCCACTTACCCCTCCCTAGCCCCCCCTTCCTGATGTACAAAATAAAGGACACGTGTGTTCAAAAATAGAAACTCTCTTTATTGAACAAAACTCAGGGAGACTGGGAAAAGGAGGTGGGAGAGGGGAAGAGAGAGGGTGGGAGAGGGGAGGAGGAAACCTGGGAGGAGGGAGCTGGAAGGGGGAAGCCAGGGGAAGAAGGAGGAGGGGAAGTATCAAACTATGGTATGCCATACCTTCAGTACTGTGTACAGATGTGGTCTCCTCACCCCAGAAAAGATATTTTGGCCTTGGAAAAGGTTCAGAAAAGGGCAACTAAAATGATGAGGGGTTTGGAACAGGTCCCATATAAAGAGAGGCTAAAGAGACTGGGACTTTTCAGCTTAGAAAAGAGGAGACTGAGGGGGGATATGATAGAGGTCTATAAAAGCATGAGTGGTGTGGAGAGGGTGTATAAAGAAAAGTTCTTCATTAGTTCCCATAATAGAAGGACTAGAGGACACCAAATTAAATGAATGGGTAGCAGGCTTCAAACTAATAACAGAAAGTTCTTCTTCACAAAGCAAAGAGTCAACCTGTGGAACTCCTTGCTGCAGGAGGCTGTGAAGGCTACAACTAGAACAGAGTTTAAAGAGAAGTTAGATAAAGTCATGGAGGTTGGGTCCATGGAGTGGTATTAGCCAGGGGTAGAAATGGTGTCCCTGGCCTCTGTTTGTGGAAGGCTGGAGAGGGATGGCACGAGACAAATGGCTTGGTCACTGTCTTTGGTCCATCCCCTCCAGGGTCCCTAGGGTTGGCCGCTGTCGGCAGACAGGCTACTGGGCTAGATGGACCTTTGGTCTGACCCAGTACGGCCATTCTAAGCTCAGGGCTCAGGATCGGGGTCTCACTCGACCGCCTTGATTTTCATGCACACCTGCTCCTGGGTGGCCAGGCTGGCAGCTCTCCTGCCCTAGACAGCCGCTTTCCTGTGCCTAGTGCGGAGGTCGTGGACATTGGAGGCCTCCCCCCAAACCTCAATGAGGTCCACGATGTCCGCACTAGACCAGGCGGGCGCCCGCCTTTTGCGGCCCCGGGCAGGCTCCTGGGAGCCGCCAGCCTGGTCCCGGGAAGAGGCGGAGGGCTGGGTGGCAGCGGGTTGCTGGCTCATGCCGTGCCAGGTGCAGGGTCTGCTGGCTGGGTGCTGGCAGGCTTGCACCTGGCATGGGCACCGTAGCCAGACCATGGCCCTTTAAGGGCTCCGGGGCCGGGAGGGGGGCAGAAGAGTTTCCCTGGTGGTGCCCAGAGTGGCCACCAGGGAAAGCTGGGGAGGTCTAGCCTCCCACTAGTTCGAATTAAGGGGCTACACAGCCCTTAATTCGAACTAGTTAATTCGAACTAGGCGTTAGTCCTCGTAGAATGAGGTTTACCTAGTTCGAATTAAGCGCTCCGCTAGTTCGAATTAAGTTCCAACTAGCGGTTTGTATGTGTAGCGCCTATCAAAGTTAATTCGAACTAACGGCTGTTAGTTCAAATTAACTTTGTAATGTAGACATACCCTCAGTTACTATAACAAGATATATATCTACAACCCAATACACAACATCCCCCCCAAAGGGGACTCAGTTTCTCCCATACTCACTGCCTAAAGCAGGGGTGGGCAAATACCGGTGGATCTGGTCTTGTCTGCCAGGGTTAGTTCCTGGTGGGCCCCCACACCACCATATTTACCTGCACCTCTTCAGGTACAGGGGATCTCAGTTCCTGTTAGCTGTGGATCATCATTCCCAGCCAATGGGAGCTGTGATCACCCATACCTGTGGAGGTGCAGGTAAATATAGCGGCAGCAGGCCACCAGGAGCTAACCCTGGTGAATCGCTGCCATTCTATTGCCCATCCCTGGCCTAAGGTTTGCCTTGCCCAGAGCAAGCTTGCAGAAGATAGATGCAGGGCAAGTCATTACTCATTGCCTGGACTGTGCAGCAGTGGTTCTGAGTCTGTTGGCAAGATTCCTCTCTTCACCACTGGATGTTGAAAACAGAGGTTAAATAAGCCCTTAGACATTACCAGTTTTACTGATTTGGACTTCAGCAGTGTCTAATCAGGTGCAGTTCATACAACATTTTTATTGCTAGTTGGCTTGACTGTTAAATTTTAAATGCATGAAGTTACTTTAATGATAGGCAGAGGGGACCTTGTTAACCTTTAAAAGGACCTTAATTCATTTATATACACCTCTTAAAATGCTTTGCATTTCTCCTTGTGGTGAATGCCCCTGCTGCCCTGGCTATTCCACCACTCACCCTCCTGGGAGTGTTGCCTTGTGTGTGTCATGAGAGCATCCTGTGTTAAGATGTCATTTTAAGAGCAATGGCAATACCCCACATTAGCACCAGCTTGTATCACTGCTATTCTGGTAGGGGCCTCATGTAACTTGGAGAGGAAGAACTGGGGTCATGCTATTTAGAGATAAAGAATGTGAAATTAGTTATACATCAAAATGTAAAGAACCTGGTCCATTTCCTCTCGGTCACTTCATTCCCAGGCTGGTTAGTGACCCAAAGCCAGGGACATCCATAGGCTGTTGAGTAGGCTATGCGAAAAGATCGACTGGTTTGCAGTCCATTTACTAATGAACTTAATGAACCACCTCAGCGGTCTTTAATTGGGCCCCTGCTGGCAGACTCAGCTGGGAGGTTGCATGGGCCATGGAGACTCTGAACCCTGCTCTCTCCTGGGGGAGATTGGAAAAATGAATCTCCCCTGCTCTGTGCTGATAGGTGGATTTTACTTTCCCTGGATCTCTTCCAGCTCCATCCACCATGTTTGTTTCTTCTGGAAGATCTAAATAGATGTCATTGGGAAAAGGATGATGTGATCTGCAGGCCTTGATTCACTAAAATGTGCCATTTACATGGCAATAGGCCCTGTTTGATGTGTCCACCACACCCTCAAAATATCACCACTGCCAGGCAACCCTGTGGATTCAACACAGCTGGGAGAAGGATGCTGCTCATTAGCCCCACAGGAAGATACATGCACTCTCACTGTGGCAGGGGACTGACCCATCACACAGGGATACGCCTGCCCCAAACAGAGCAATGTCATCGCAGCTGCTCAGAATCTATGCAATGTCTTCTGTCAATTCCTTACAATACCAGTGGGACACGAGGTAGCATCATGTATTTTGCACCAACACTGAGGAGACCCTGTCAGGGTGGGGTTTGATGGGCAAGAACACCCCAGGAAGGGGTAAGCTGATGGAAACTCAGGGCTCACAAGTTGCTTCACTGCTGGAAAACAATAGTGTTCAGGTTACCCATACTTTCTGTATGCTAGCTCCATTGACGTGGAGAGAGCCTCTCTAGCTCACAGCGCAGGGGCCTGAGTATCTCACATGAATCCCAGAAAACCAGCCAGTGTCACCCAAGGAAGTGAGACTCAGACACACACCCCAATCACCTTGGATACCTGACTGGATGTCACCCCCTGCAGACAGCAACCCCAGCTCTCTCAACATGGCTAGGAATGAAGCTGCTGCATCCACAGTGCTGAACCCTGGAGAACAGAGCTAGAAAAGCCCTTTTCAGTCCTATCAAACCCCTTCCTTGATGGCAGCCAGTGTAGCTGCCCATTCAGTTTCAAATGTTGCACTGCTAGGAGGTCAGACCGCTCAGCACTTAACCTCTCCTGGTGACTGGGTCCTGTGCTGTTCACAGAAATAAGCTTCCCATGTTACCAAGCCCAAAAAGGCCAATTTATAATCAGTGCAGAACGCTGCCTGGGAATCCTGGAATTGTGCCCTGGGCACTTTTGGTCCTGAGATTACCTGGCTCCAGTCTTTCCACTCTCTGCTAAAATGTAACTGAGTGCAAACCCTCTTGGCTTTCAGACTCTTCCTGGCTGGTAAAAATCTAGCTGTGACAGACCGGGCCAGGTCTGGGCACAGCTGAGGGCATCTGCTCAGGGTGAATTGCTCAAATTTGGGGCTCTCTATAGCCCCCAGACTGGAGACTTTCCAAAATAGGCCACAAACCAGTCCCACAGAGCGCTTCAGTTGCCTGCCTGAAGCCTCACGAGCAAAACCCCTCCGACACCCCAGCAATATCCATGCCCCAGATGGCCCCAGGCGAGGGGTTTTAGAACCCAATCTCACCTTCCCCGAACAAGTTGTCCGGTTCCAATAAACCAGCCACAGATCCCAGGTCAATTTACACTCTGGCTGTGTCCAGACTGGCCAGTTTTTCCGGAAAATCAGCCGCTTTTCCGGAAAAACTTGCCAGCTGTCTACACTGGCCGCTTGATTTTCCGCAAAAGCACTGACAATCTACTGTGTGAAATCAGCCGCTTTTCCAGAAAAGCTTTGCCGCTCCCGTTCGGGCAAAAGTCCTTTTTGCGAAAAACTGTTGTGCAAAAGGGCCAGTGTAGACAGCTAGCTAACGCTTTTGCGCAAAAGCAGGCTAAACGGAAAAAAGCGGTTTGGAAGCCGGGAGACCCCGTAGGAGCCCCGGACTTCCTGGTAACCCGAGCGCTTAAAGAACACGCAGGCTGCTGAGCGCACGTGGCAGGCGCGTGCCTCAGACCTCCAGCCTGAGGTCTGCCACAGCGCCCCTGCCCTGCCCAGCAGCCATATCGGAGCCAGCCTGGCAGCTCCGGGCGCTGAGCCACCTGCACCCCCAGCACAGGAGGCCCCCAGGGACCGGAAATGACGGGCCCCCTCGTGGTCCCCCAGGGAGCTGGAGCCCTCCTGGACCTGTGGCAGGAGGAGGAGGCCCTCCACGACACCAGGTCCCGGCGCCGCAACGCCGACATCTACGGCCGCGTGGCCCAGGCGCTAGCCCAGCACGGACATCCTGCCCGGAACCTCGAACCGGTCTGGGCTAAGGTTAAGGAGCGGCGCCTGGGCTACGTGCGGGCCAGCGAGGGCAGGGGGGCAGGACCAGACACCTGCCCCCACTACGATCGGCTGCACTCCATCCTGGGCCAGCCAGCCCCGCAAGCGCTGGTCGACACCTGCGTGCGCCCCCCCCTGTCACCCGGACCACCGAGGCGGGGGAAGGAGACAGCAGTGCGTCAGAGGAGGCAGCCAGCACTGCCACCGAGCAGGCCCCCTCCAGCAGCCCCTCCGAGGACGGCGAAGGATCCACCGGTGAGTGTTGCACTTTGCACTCACAAGGACGGGGGGGGGGGGGGAGCCAGGCGCCCGGAGGGGGGAGGGGGAGAACATGTCACTCAGGCCGCGTGAGCTGCACGCTGTGTAGCATTAGGCAGCAAGCAGCACGTGTAGCCTGGTGACCGAGCGGCACGTGGCCGCGGCAGGCAGCTGCAGGGCACGCCTGGGACCGTGCTGCTCACACACATCCGGCAGGACCAGGGGGAAGGGTGGATGCCGGCTGGAACCAGCCAGGGCCCCAGGGACTCAGCCCAGAGCCCGCACCTCCGCAAGGGTGCAGCACGCAGAACGGCAACACTGTCCCATGCCTGGCTGTGAGGTACAGCCAGCTGCTCCTGGGAAAACCGCAGCATCACAGCACTGTGAGCGTGGCCCCCACCGAGCCCCTCGCCTGCTCCCGGTGCCTTGGCTGGCTCCCCGAGGGAAGTCCCCACTGCGGCCGCACATGTCCCTGGGCTACGTGTGTGAGGGATAGTGGGAGGGAGAAGGGGGGGGAAGCGCTCGGGCCGCCCGAGTTTTGTTGCAAGGATGGGACACCCCCCCAGTCACTCTTCTGGTTCTGTCCAGGAGACATCCCACGCGATGGGATCTGAGAGCCCAGACCACGTCTGCCAGATGTGCTCCCAGGCACTGTGTGGGGATGCATCTCGCTCCCTGTCAAACACCAGTGATTAGCCCAAAGCCTCACAGCCTCCACCGGCAGGGAGTTCCACAGGTGAACACAACACAAGCGCCCTCCTGCCCTCCACAGGGCCAGGACACAGACCGGTGGTTACAATACATGGAGGAGGACCCTACTCCGGGGCAGTCCTCCTTGCAAACATACAACACGGGGGGCAGGGGGGGAACCGAGTGGGCCCAAGCCACACAACTGTGGGGTCACCTGGGCTCAGGGGTGGAGGGTATGAGGTGTGGGGTCAGTGTCCGGCCTGCCTGACTGACCCATCCTTTCTTCTCTTCCCTGCAGCGGGACCAAGCACAAGCTGGGGACCCTCCAGTCTGGCAGCAGCGGCAGCAGCACCCCCAGCTGCCCAACCACGCAGGCGCAGGCTCCGCCAGCAGGAGCGGCTCCTTTGCCGGCATGTGCAGGCCGTCGAGCGAATAGAGGCCTCCATTCGCGAGCGCGTCCAGGGGGACCTGCAGTGGCGCCAGGAGGCCTGGGGCACCTTCCAGGCACAGTGCACGCGCATGGCCAACTCCATGGCCACCCTCACTGCCCACATAGCGCACGCTATTCACTATGGCATGGCCTTACCCCATGCCCCCGCCATCCCTCCCCTAGCACTGCCCATGCCCCCTGCCGCCCCTGCAATGGCCCCTGCTCCTGCTGCCCCTGCAATGACCCCTGCTTCTGCCCACCTCCCCATGCAGCCTGCCCCGATGCGGCCTGCCCCACATGTGCAGGTCCACCCCCGCAGGAGCGCTCGCAGGGGCCACCCCTCCCAGGAGTAGCTCCTCCCCTTCCCAGTTGAAGGTCTCCTCCCCCTTGTAAATAAAAACACAAGTTTTTCAGTTGAAAACAAAACTGTGTTGGTTCTTGTGTTACTCTAGTAACTGTAGGAAATGATTTGAGATGCCAATTAGCCACCTACATTTAAAAGGATTACAAAACGCAGACACCAAATTCTGTATCTATCACCGGTCGTTCCTTTAATTGGTCATTGGTTTGTGGCACATAAGTAAATACTGACAACTTTTAAGTAATATAGTTGTGGTTTAAATTTTAACATAAATAACAAACAAGCAAGCAAGGTTAGAAGATGCACACAAGAGAATATGTAACATAGTCTAGACGCAGGGGACGATTGTAGTGTTGCTGGCCACCTCAATCCTTTGGTCCTTCCGGGCCTCGGGAGAGGAGCAGCCAGGAGATCCCTCGAAGACGACTGGAATCGGGTACGCTGACTTGAGCCTTCCACACGAACCACGAATCCTCTTCCCTGTTCTTCGGGACAGGCGATGGTGGCCTAAACCCTAGACTAAACTAAAAGAAAAACCCTAACTAAGCCCGACGCACCCGACGAACAGTCACGATGACGGCCGATGTGCTTGGAACCGACGCTTTACAATTGAGGGGAGGTAAGGGGGGCGTGGGGAAGGGGAGGGGATGGGAGGGAGTCGTATGGGGAGACCCAGGCGACCCTACTACGGGGCTTGGGCAAACATGTCCACCAGGGCCTCTCGGATGCGCACCCCATCCTGGCGTGCCTGGCGGAAGGCAGCTGTGTGGGGCTGGTCGAACGTCTGTGCCTCGGCTGCCATCCATGCAGGGAGGAAGGCCTCCCCACTGCGCTCCACAATGTTGTGGAGCACGCAGCACGCGGCCAGTACCTCCGTTGCATTCCGCTCACCCATCTCGAGACGGGCGAGCAAACAGCGGAAGCGGGCTTTTAAATGTCCGAAGGCGCACTCCACTTGATTTCGGGCCCGGTTGAGGCGGTCGTTGAACCAGGCCCGGTTCTGGTCCGGCTGCCCCGTGTACGGCCGCATTAGCCAGGGCAGCAGGGGGTAGGCCGCGTCCCCGATGATGCATATGGGCATAGGCACATCCCCGACAGTCAACTCCCGCCAGGGGAAGTAGGTGCCCGCCTCCAACCTGCGAAACAGTCCGGAGTTGTGGAGGATGCGGGCGTCGTGTACCCGGACAGACCACCCCTTCCTGTTCGTGAAATGGGCCGCTCAATGCTCCGGGGCCCGGACGGGGATGTGGGTTGCATCCAGGGCTCCCCTGCAGTTGGGGAACCCCAGGGCAGCGAAGCCGGCCAGCGTAGCGTTCACGTCGCGAAGGCGGATCACTCTCTGGAGCAGGACATCGCTGATGGCGTGGACGACCTGCAGAAGGGTGCAGAGAAACACAGGGGAACACATCACATAAGGCAGGGTGAGTGTGCGCTCCCTTGGCCCCCCCCCCGTGATTCCTTCTGTCCTCACACACACACACACCCCCACCCCCCACCAGGGCCCCCCCCACCAGCAGGCCTGTGCAAGGGAGGGACGGCCCAAACCCCTGGGTGACCCAGCCTGGAATCTTTGCTGCCCCTGGGCATGGAGTGCAGCACTGTCCCCCCACCCCACCCCCCTCCCCACGGGACTTACCTCCATGACGATCACACTGACAGTGGATCTTGCCATCCCGAATTGCTGTGCCACCGATCGGTAGCTGTCCGGGGTGGCCAGCTTCAACAGCGCGATGGTGACCCTCTTGTTGACGGGGATGGGTGCCCGCAGCCGGGTGGTGGCTCTCTGTAGTGCGGGGGTGAGCCAGGCACACAGCTCCAGGAACATCAGCTTTCGCATGCGGAAATTCGAGCCATTGCTGGTCGTCCCATTGCCCCAGGACCAGCCGGTCCCACCAGTCCGTACTGGTGTCCAATCTCCAGACTGGCCTCTCCACGGTGGGGTGCTGATGCCACAGGGCCGCCATGGCCTCCCTGGTGAGGGAGTCGAAGGCGATCTGTGCCTCCTGGTCCTGAAAGACGAGGGCACCGGCCTGGAGCACCAGCTGCAGGCACTCGAAAATGGCCAACGGGGGCCAGAGCAGGCACATGGCCACCCCTGGCTCCATGGCAGACAGAGCAGGGCACAAGAAAGCAAAATCAGGAAAAAGCACTAGGGGGCAAAAGGGTGGTGTCCCCAAAAGTCAGAGGGCAACAGCCAAACCTGCTATGGCTGTCAGTCCCTGCCAGAGGTCCCATCGCACGGAGCAGGAGACAAACGGCTGTCCAGCGAGACCCCTTTAAGCACGTGTCTGAACGGAGCTCCGGCCCCGCCCCCGGAAAGGTCTGGTGGCCTTTTGCCCTCTTCAAAATGGTTCTGTGCTTCTGCTTTTGCGAAAAAGCACACTGCCAATCTAGACGCGCTTTTCCGGAAATACTTTTAACGGAAAACCTTTTCCGTTAAAAGTATTTCCAGAAAATCATGCCAGTCTAGACATAGCCTCTGGATCTTATCCACAAACCATGCTGAGCCAATCCTTTAGAATCTAACATCTAAACGTTTATTACTACAAGAAAGAAAATCATGAGAGTAAGGTTGTTAAAGTATCATACATTACATGCATCGAATCTCCCAGTTCTTGATGCAGGCTCTAGCAGAGATGTTACAGCTGCTGGCTTAAGAGTCCTTGGTGTACATCCTAGGATCAGGATGGGTCCACAGTTCTTTCCGGCTCGTCGATCCCTGCACTGCTGCCTCTGGGATGAAGAGCTGAGCTGAGCACCAAGATGGAGTCAGCCACAGGGCATATTTATATCCCTTCCTGGTTTCTTCCAATCTGGAGACAGTCACATGGTCAGTGGCCAGGTGTGTCTTTGGCCTCCAGAGGTCCATTATTCCCTGGAGCTTTGCTCATTAGCATGTCTATGGGCAAACATTCCTGGCCCATTGTTCTGCCTCAGACAGAGAATCTTTCAGCATCAACACAGAGTACATATTTATAACTTCACATACAGACATTATACAGGTATATGAAGAGCATATACAGAATCTGCAGAGAATAAGCTTTTGTGACACTTCACATGGCCCCCTTTCTACCAACTTTTGGGGCAAACACCCCCCAAGGGTGCAGCAGTGACCTGGCTGCTTCCCTTAAACTCCGGTAACGTGACACTAGGTACCCTCAGTGCCTTCCATAGGTGGGTAGAAAACACCTATGGACATTCACAAACTTGCCAATTACTGCTCAGTCTCTGATCTTCCTTGTTTGGCAAAGGCTACCAAGAAGGTGAAATTGAGGCACCGCTGGCATTCCAGGGTTGCTGAGACTTCCTTGGGATTGGTCCATCCAATTATTATTCCTATGATTTATTTTTGGTATGGTAGGACCTAGGAGTCCCAGGCATGGGCCAGGACCCCACTGTGTGTCAGCTGGCCATGATATGGAAACTGTGGGTTCATTGCCCACTCCTGCTGGTAATGAACAAGAGCCAAGCATCTGTCTGCTTATTCTTTTAGATCTAACATTGGGGCCATTAGCCACGAGGCACTGCTTGTAGATGCAGGAATCAATGTAGCCTCCAAGAGTAGTGCAGGGTCACCGCACATCTGCCACACAGGGCCCCTTGTGTGGGCTAGTGCAAAGTTCTGTTCTGTCCCCTCTTCTGTTCAGCGTGCTAGTGCAGCAAGTGGGGAGGTGAAAACAATTGTGTACCTCTGCTCTGTGGGCCTCACACTGAATGGCCTGCATACACATTTATATAGCAGCTGGTGTTCTCAGAGGCACACACCATGCCACGATCCTTATCTATAACAGAAACTATGATAAAAGAACATTATAAAGGTTGCAAAGTCAAACATTCAGAAGTTCAGAAATGCCAGAAGTTAGGTTGTCTGTGCAACCATAATTCAACCCCCTTGTGAATCTGTCTTATGCATTATAATACTGTCTTTAACTGCATGGTCACATGCTATTTTTTCACAGTCACATTTTTCCCCCACAGGACCCTTTCCACATTCAGTGCACAGGATGGATGGTGCTCATGTACTGAGCAGCTATTCATTATTTTGTTTTCTCCTGGTTTAGTGTCTAGCCCTCAGCCTCATTTGTGGCACACTATTCAAACCCTGCTCTGAAGAACTATTAATATCCTCAGGGACTGTTCT